>NC_091436.1:78473650-78800635 GCF_964237555.1 Oryctolagus cuniculus | reverse complement strand
TCTTCCTATGCTCCAGTCATGAGTTTCCAAGGCTATGGAAGCCCTCTGAGTTCTCTGATTCTTATCTTGTTTAGACAAGGTCATAGTCAAACTGGAGGTTCTCTCCTCCCTTCAGAGAAAGGTACCTCCTTCTTTGAAGACCTGTTCTTTCCACTGGGATCTCACTCACAGAGATCTTTTGCCAGAGTGTCTTGGCTTTCCATGCCTGAAATACTCTCATGGGCTTTTCAGCCAGATCCGAATGCCTTTAGGGCTGATTCTGAGGCCAGAGTGCTATTTAGGACATCTGCCATTCTATGAGTCTGCTGAGTATCTCACTTCCCTTGTTGGATCACTCTCCCCTTTATTTATTCTATCGGTTAGTGTTAGCAGGTACTAGACTTGTTTATGTGCTCCCTTTGACTCTTAGTCCTTTCATTATGATCAATTGTGAACTGAAATTGATCACTTGGACTAGTGAGATGGCATTGGTACATGCCACCTTGATGGGATTGAATTGGAATCCCCTGGTATGTTTCTAACTCTACCATTTGGGGCAAGTCAGCTTGAGCATGTCCCAAATTATACATCTCTTCCCTCTCTTATTCCCACTCTTATGTTTAACAGGGATCACATTTCAGTTAATTTTCAACACTTAAGAATAACTGTGTATTAATTACAATATATTTCACTTTGTGTTTCTATGGGGGTGCAAACTGTTGAAATCTTTAATTAATGCATACTAAACTGGTCCTCTGTAAAAAAAAGAAAAAAAAAAAAGAAATTATCAACTCCCAACTTGACTCTCACTGGGATTAAACATGACAATAGGTCTGATCTGATTTCATCATCATTTTAAAACAATCATCTATTATTTTTCACTTTATGTTTCTGTGTGGGAGCAAACTGTTGAAATCCTTAGTTAATGTATACTAAGCTGATCTTCTGTATATTAAGATAATCGAAAATGAATCTTGATGTGAATGGAAGGGGAGAGGGAGTGGGAAAGGGGAGGGTTGTGGGTGGGAGGGACGGTATGGGGGGGAAGCCATTGTAATCCATAAATCATACTTTGGAAATTTATATTCATTAAATTAAAGTTAAAAAAAAGATATATAGAGATATGGTTAGTACTCATATATCTTTATAATAAGCTAATAGAAATTCCATTTTATAAATATAGAAAAATTCTACTTTATTGCTTCATTATCAGAAAGCAAAAATATTGTTAACAGAAAATTATAGGAACAATGATTCTCAATATTTTCTTAAAACCAAACACTTCATTTAAGCTGTTAATTCAAGAACTTGGTCAAGTAAAAATCTGAATTCTGTCAAGTATAAAACAGAAGCCCTGACTTCTTAGAATTAGTTAATCCCATGGTTAAATTTCTTCAGTCAATACTTTGTCAGGGCAGGAAGTCATGCATGTAGGAAAGCACTTTTAAATCATATTTTTAAATTTGTTATTTGGAGAAATAGTATGAGATATATTTTCAAGTTTGCAGTAGTTTATGTTCATATTCTCTGGAATCTGATATTTCACTGATCTTCTATGTGTTTACTAAATAGTATGGTCACATAAGACCATGCAAGATAACTGAATTAGGAAGCTTTTATGATAGTATCAAAATTAGTGATATTTTACCTCTCAGAATTCACAAACATTTTCAAAGTTATTGCTGTAGAATGACTAAAATCTTCACTACATATGTCAATTTCCTTTTCTTCTTGAGTGTCCTCTTATGAAGAATCACAAGTTAACATAAATATGACATTTACAAATGGATTCATATTCTTGTATTTTGCATGTTTAGCAAAAGGTAAAAAAAAGTGTTACAAAGCTATTTTACATATAAGACTAACATAGAGGGAAGAAAATCTTTCAAAGTATATCTCTTTGTTTTATAAACCCTCCAATTAATTTTCAGAGAGAATCACCATAACAATGTTTCAAATGTCAGAAAAATTAATAGAAACATAGTAGGATATTAAATTTTTAACCAACAGAGAATACAAAATAATACGTAGTGTCACAAAAGAGGTTTTGTGAGTACAAAATAATAAAAGTACAAAATAATATGAAGTCTCACTAAAGTTCTAAGCATATTTCTTTTATATTTCGCAGGTGTTTAATACTTTGAAGTCTTCCTTCTAATTGCCATGCCTCACTAGCAAATCTTTGATACTTTTCAGCATGTTGATGTTTACATATTTTGTCAAAAATAGAAGGAACTTGTATCTTTGAATACATATTGATGGTTAAGAAAACATTTATATGGCTGGTGTCATGGCTGAGAGGTTTAAGCTACTGCTTGGAATACTTGAATTTCATATCAGAGTGCTAATTGTAGTCCTGGCTACTTTGATCCTGATCAAGCCCCTTGCTAATGTGCTTGGGAAGCACCTGATGAGGGCTCAAAAATCTGCATTCCTGACACCCACATGAGAGACAAGAATGAGACTGTGGCTCTTGACTTCAACATATACTAGTTTCAGCTATTGCGCCCACTGGGGAGTGAATCAGAAGACGGAACGGAAGACCTCTCTCTCCCTCTTCCTCTCTCTCTCTCTCCCTCTCCCTCCGCTCCCTCCCTGACTTCATTCTTTTAGATATATACATATGTATGTAAATATTAAAATAAGAAAAATGTCTATGGGATAATACAATCCATCAGACTGCAGACTATAGGGCTAACCACCTGGAATTCAAATCCTAGCTTCAAACACAAACCCACCACTAAATCAATAAGAGGAAACTGTCTTGGTTTTCTCATGTGTAATATAACAACAATAATACTGCTTTCCTAATAGTATTGCTATGAGGTCTAACTTAAAGAATTTGAAAGAGCTTCTGGCACATGGTACAGGTTAGATATAACTCATCTGAAATGCTTGGGAGCAGAAGTATTTTGGATTTGAGATCTTGGAATATGTTCATATACATAATGAGAGATCTTAGGAATGAAACTCAAGTCTAAATATGAAATTCATTTATGTTTTGCATACACTTCATACACATAGCCTGAATATAATTGTACACAATATATTTAGCACACCTATGTTTAGACTGCAAACCAGTCATAGTGGAGTTTCCCACTTCTGGAAACATCGTATCATGTTGGTCTCAAAAAAGCTTGGGATTTTGTAGTATTTTGGATTTCAGATATTTTATTTCAAGTGCTCAACCTGTAAGTAATGAATACAAGTCAGTGAATATCATTTTTTAAAATTAAGATAATAATGCATCCTCTAAGAAATACAAAAATTTCTTGAATATTCTCCAAAATTTTTGCAAACTGCCTCATTTTATAAATCATGTAGTTAAATGTCTGAAAATTTCAACTTAAAATTTATTTAATAGTTCCAACAAAAGAAATAATGCATAATGAATGCTTTAAAATAGCATAATTTTGAAAATACTCATAACCTGTTTTCCTTTCTCTTGTTTTTGTTTAGATAAACTTTATAGTGTTATTTTGGTAAAAGTAAAAGACTACCTTTATTATACAGTCAAAAGAAATATGACAAACACGTTCCCATATTTGTAATCTGTTACATAATAACAAAATAAACACCATAACCAAGACTAATTAAAAACTCAAGAAATATGAAAGGTTCAAGGAAAGCTTCAGTATCCTGTATACAGTTTTTACAGATAAAACATTCACCAAAAATAAAATGAATAATGTACAGATTTCTATGATATTACAACTAATACTTCAAGTCAGTTCATTTTTTTTTTTTTTTTGCTATTGCTAAGAGTGATATATGGGCAATTTTGTATCCTGCTTTCTACCCATATCTGATGAATTTAAACTTTTTTCTAAAGAAAATAACAAAAAAATATAAGTTTTCATTTCTTCATGAATGTAGCATTATGATAAGAGTCACATTTTGGAAGATCATTCTAGCTACAGAAATAAAGGTCATTCTAGCTACAAAGGAAAGCTCTAGGAGTAACACTGGATGACATGTAGAAATATGACAAGACATATCAGTCTGTTTAGAAATGTCTTGGCATTCAAAAGCTCTTTAAGGGTAAAAATCAAGATAGTCTGACTACATGTTTTCCAGTCTCTACAGTTACCCTTTCCAATTATCCCACACACATCAGCAAATTAAATTTTACATACTGGAAATGAAAACATAGTTTGATTTACACCATCAAATAGGATCCTCACAACTAAATATGAGATAGGCAAAACAAGAAAATTTTCCTCATTAGACAGATGATAAAAGTAGAAGCTCAGAGAGATTAAGTTACTGACTCATTTTGGAAATCTTGCTAGATAGTAAAAATAGACATAGAATCTAGCTATCCATTTATAAATGCAACTCTGCTTCTAGTGAAGTGATTTACTTCAGCTTCTAGAATTCTGGATTCTGCTTGTAGAACTCTAACGAAGTCCCACATTGCTTGGAGCATGCTACATAATCTGGCACCAGACTGTTGCCAGGTGTAATTTTCTAGTCATTTTTTTTAAATGTGCATGCTTATTCATTAGTCATTTCATTTAGAAATGGAGATAAAAGCATGAACATATGCTTAAAATAACTAAAGTGCTTATAGCCATAAATAAATATATATAATAAAGGAAAAGGAATTATTGGCATTATTCACACTAAAATTATATCATCCGTGAGTTTATTGGTTGTATGAACAGAACATAAATATATAATGAAAAGGAAAATGAAATATGCCTTTATACAAGTTCATTCTAAATGCACATTAATTCTAAAAGGTAGAATGAGAAGCAAAATGTTGAATTGCCCTTTCCTCCAAAATATAATTTTTATTTAGTTGCATTTGACAATAATTCAATAAATGTTTTATATTTTTGGTTTTAAATTTCACTCTAAAATTATAACTCATCATTTTACTATCATGAAACATGAATAGTTTAATACCAATTTTAGGGCACTATAATTACTTTTCTATGTGAACTTAACTATTTTGGATATGTATGTTAACAATTTGGCATATGCAGGTAACAATGTTTTTATATTTAAAAGGGTAAAATATGTACCAATGTAAATTAAAAATGGTTAGTTTGGAAACATAAAATGTGATAAGAAACCAAAAAGTTTATAAGAAAGGTGAGTGTATAGTTTATGATCCAAAATTGGACCCTTTCAAGAAAAAAAGAGGAACTATTAATAACACAGTGTCAACTTGTTCGGCACAATGAAATAATAACAAAGGGAAATAAAGAGCTCTTGAAATTACAATGCTGGGTCTCTTAAATTCAGTGCAGCATGGAATTATAATAACTAAATAATCTACACATATTCAAAAATTATCAATGTGGAGATTTTGTGTGATTTTTCTAGTCAGTTTTCCACTGATGTTATAAGTAGTAGAGTTAGCATTATTGTATTTCACAATAACAATTTGCTTAAGACTGATTTTCAAGAGTGAAGTTTAGTTTTTTGCTTCTTTTCTTTTGTTTTTAATATTTTGCCACATTAACTGAAGCATCCTTGTTTAGTGCTCAGGACCTGGGTTATCTGCCCGGTTTTAAACAGATTTACATTTCCAGTAACATTTTAAAATCAAATATTAATTCCATTTAACCCTTTTTAATCTTCAAGAGCAATACATAATTATCTTAAGTGAAAAGTAAATGCCAAATCAAATCCGATTATATCTCTCCTAATTCTTGCACATTGATTCTAAGCCATCACAGGACAAAGCAAATATTTTGGAAAGGGAGAAAGAAAATAGTTCAACTCAAACTATTAAAGGTATGAGGTATGAAAAATAACTACTTACAATACATAATACAAAAGCAGTATGTTACCACAAAAGCATTCCTCCATGTGCACTAGATATTTTCATTGTTTTTATAAAGAATGAGAGGCATTAAAGAATTGAAATAGAAACAGAATTTTTTAAGATGCCTCAAGAAAGAAATATCCATTAGTAAGCAGCATTCTCACTGGGATTGCATTTCTTGAATATTCTCCATCAAAGAGATGAGAATATCAGTTTTTACACACTTTAGTCCAGGAAAGTGATAGTCTGAAATTAGAGCTGCTAAAAACAGCCAGGTACTGTGAAATTCAAGGAAATGCTGCATCAAGAAGCTAGAGGAACAAAAAAAAAAAGGATAAAATTCTCTTTATCCTTACAAAATTGGCACATTATTCTAAGTGAGGTAACAGGCAGAACCTCACAGCAGATTAAAAGGAATTTGAGAACAAATGTTTCATTCAGTAGGCATTTCTATATAGCAGATAATTTTCCAGCCAGTAAAGAAGAGCCTTGTCCTGTATTAACTACATTCGAAGGTTTCTGTTACTATATAAAATCCCTCTTATTGTCACTTATTCATGAATGTATTGGCAAGTGTCTGCATCACTCATAAAATTCAACATGGCAGGTGGTCCTTAATTTTTCACTGAAACTATTAAAAGCTCTGTAGAAGGTGACTGCCGTATTTCCATTTGATCCAAATGCCTTCTAAATGTTTTCAGGAAAGATCCTGATTAAAAGCAGTGAAGTCCCCTTTGGAAACTATATAGAAGGCTTTTCTAAAATATTTTTATTGTTATTACAGCTATATTCATTTCAAAGAAATACATTTGGCATTTCAGAATTCATCTATTTTAGGTGTTCTATGTTCTATCCTTTACTACATACTTACAAACTGAGGAAATTCAAATGTGACAACTTTTAACTTAAAAGGAAAATAAACAATAAAATTTACTATTTTAAGTTATTAGATACATATGTGAAATATCTCAACTTAATAAATTTATAACTGACAAGAAATGGTGAGGAATGTGATTGCAATGTAATGCAATATGGCTTTAAAAGGTAATATTGTGTTATATATGTTTCTCTGAAAAAAATTCAATTTTAGAAAATTCTTTTCAAACTATGTTCTTAAAAACTAGGATCTGCGGGTTATTTTATAGTGCATATAGCTGCTGCTTTTGATATTCTGATTATGAGTACACACGCTTAGTAATTCTAACAACTGGATAATTAATAAACATTAGCAAACTAATCACAAATTAAATAACAAATTAAATAACAAATTACAAAGCTTAGAATCCTTTTATTAATGGTTGTTAGAGCCAATGACTAATAAGTTTGAAAAAAAGGTAATTACATTCTCGGATTCTATGACAGAAGACTCTTTACATTATGTTATACCTGCGGTGGTTTCATCACAATTCCTCTGCTCAGTCTTTTGAAGACAATAAATTGTTAGTAACTCCATCTGTCAACAAGCACAGCCATACTAAGCCATTATCAGCAATCAAACTTTTTCATTTCCCATCACAAACACTGAAAATTTCTACTTTGATCTCAGCCTTACATCTTAGTTCTTTCCCGTGTTAACCCTGCTTTCAATGCTTTCTCTTTCAAGGCCCCTAGGTGATCATCTCCCCAAATGTGTTTTCAAAAATTATTCCAAATACAATTAAAGCATTAACTGAAAAGCATTTGTTCTAACATTAACTATCCACATTTATTAATTTTATAAGTTTAGGAAATTTTTGGTAGGAAAATTCTCCAATATAATTGCTCAAAGCTTTTGTCTCACATTATACAATGTCTGAAAGAGGATAGAATCCTTGCTATATGGACAACAAAAATAATTACATTGTATCCACTCTGTAAACAAGTTTGCTATGTCATTTCTCTCCTTTCTTCAGGACGGCTGTGTAGTCTCATTTCAGCCATTTTCCTTCTTTACAATGAATTTATTAGTTCACTTGAATTTGTTTTTGGTCTTCAGAAATGTTAATAAGGTGAGAGACTGGATTCTATTTGCACCATGTGTTTCTCCCTGAAAAACTCTCCCACCAGAATTTAATAAAACTGACTTCCTAGCTTTTTCAAAAACATATTTGAAAAGATCTCAGCATAATCTAGTCATTTCCAAGAGGAATCATCAATACGCAGGCCTTTTCTATTGCTGTTTGTTGCAGAAGAGGCTGCTGGATTTTCTGACCCCCAAAATAACAAGATTTTAGGAAAAGTGGATATTTTAAAGTATTCCATTCCTCTTTGTCCGCTGAATCTAATCAACCATTTATCGTATCTTAAGAGCCTAGTGTTGAGTGAGCTCAAATGCATGGGTCCCTAAATTGACAAGAGAGTCTCATATTCCACTGTCTTAAATCTTCAAGGAAAGACAAACATCATTTCACACACCACCTCATTAAACTAACATTTACTAAGTCTTCATGTTGTCCCAGGGCTATTATTCAGCAATGTGTATATAATATTAATTCATTAATAACAATGTTTACTATCATTCACAATGCATAGATTCTATCATGATTTCCTAATTTAACCCTAATATAAGATAAGGTAACTCAGGTGAAGGTGTCTTGCCCAAGGTCACAATCATGGTAGAGTAAGAATGTTATGCCTGAACTCTTGCACTTTATCACCATAATGTAACATCTTAAACAATGGATTATTTTTTCATTAAAAAGTATAAAAATAAAATTTTCTTGTACTTTTACAAGAAACAGATTTCTCTCACACAACTCTAGGCATCTCATCACCAAATATACTCTTCAATTTCATTCATCGCCTATCTTTGCTTATAATATCCATTGCCTAGAAGTGCCTTCACAGAATTTCCTATCTGTACATACTGTCTCTTGGAATCCCTTATTTTTTCTTCAGTTGGAATTTATTTCCTCACTTGGAGTTCCTATTCAATTTATCATTTCCTAGCTTAAAACTAGTTAGTTAAACATTTATGCTTGGATGAAAACATACAGGCTACTTTGGATACACAGAATACAGGCTCAGTACAGACTGTTCTTTTCGGGTTTGGTTTGTTTTTTAACTAATGGGTGGAGAAATAAATTTGAGAAAAGATTGTCAAACGAAGCAGAAGTTTTCCTGATGGAAGTCTTAGACTGTGCAACATTTGCTGTGATGGGAAAGCACAACCTGTGGATAGTATTTTTCAAATCTTCTACTAATCATAAGTTTATGGGTGCTGCAGAAGACAAGACTGAGATCTTGAAACAATATCTGCCTCCTCAGTATTTGAGCAGAGAAAGCTGATGTAACAAAAGTAATGTAGCACTAAGCAGGGCTGGAAGCCATGTTTTCATATGCTTTTTAAAAAGTTTCTAAATTTGACTCCACTGTACAATTCACAGATGATTTTTCTCCCTAAATATTTTTATAGTCCAGTAGGAATATTAGTGTTTTTGTCTTAACAATGCCATGGTAGTTTTTGTGTTTTGTTTTGTTTTGTTTGTTTGTTTGTTTTTACAGGCAGAGTTAGACAGTGAGAGAAAGGGAGACAGAGAGAAAGGTCTTCCTTTCATTGGTTCACCCCTAAATGGCCGCTAAGGCCAGTGCGCTGCGCGGATCCAAAGCCAGGAGCCAGGTGCTTCCTCCTGGTCTCCCATGCAGGTGCAGGGCCCAAGCACTTGGGCCATCCTCCACTGCCTTCCCGGGCCACAGCAGAGAGCTGGACTGAAAGAGGAACAACCAGGATAGAACCAGCGCTCAAACCAGGACTAGAACCCGGGGTGCCGGCACCACAGTGAGCCGAGGCGCTACTGGGAAACTATTTATATTTTCAAGTATTCATATGAGAGGGGCAACAAGAGAGAGAGAAGGAGAGTTCTCATTCTCTGGTTCACTCTGCAATTGCCTGCAACAGGCAGGGCTTGGCTTGGACTAGTGCTAGGAGCTAGTTATGCGATTCAGGTCTTTAATGTGGAAAGAAGGAACTCAATTAATTGAGAAATCAACAGTGTCTCCCAGGGTCTTCATTAGCAAGAACCTGGAGTCAGAAGATAGAGCTTGGAATGGAACCCAGCTATTTTGATATGAGATTCAAACACTTTAACCCCTAAGCCAAATGTCCACAACCTAAGAAACCCAGAGATTTTGGAATGCAATATCAGGTCATCAAAAATTAGTTGTACTAGATAGACTGATATATGTGCAATATAAAGGATACTGCAGGATTTGATATGTCAATGGAGAAGTTAAAAATGTACTCACTCCCTTTTAGTAGTAGTTATATTATTAATTTGGTTTCCTTTTTGGAATTAAGATGCAATTATATGCCAATTTCTTTCTTACAAAAAAGACAGATTTGCCTTTGGGGAATTAATATATAGAAATGATTAGAATTCATGTTATCATTTGAAGTTCATTCTGTAAATGATATTCCCTACCACAAAGAAATTGGTTACAAATGTATAATGGCTTATTAGTACCAGCTACAACTCAACGACTAGTAATATAAAATAATAAAATTTATTTATGCATATATACAGATATATAGAAATATTTATATATTTTATATATTACAATGTATTTAGTCCATTTCCATGTCATTCAACAGTCAAAAAAATTAAATTATTTATACTTCACATATAAAGTTTCTGTTTTCCCTCTCTTTGTATGGCAGTGCATTTACTAAATTGGCCCAGATTCTATATTTTTTAATATATAACAAGATCTTCCTGAAATTAAAGACTGCCATGTTTGTTAATCAAAATTATATCCTATTTTTTAAACAACCAAAGCAAGTACGACTACCACGCATGTTACTACAATTGAAGAACAAGGCAACAGTGAATTAATTTTGTCCTGTTATATTCCCATGATCCTTTTTTAAAAAAAACTAAAGATAGACAAACTAGAAAGATAGATGTACAGGTGTATACATGTATGTATCTATATGTATATGTACATACATATGTATATAGCAATATTTAGAATACATAAAGAAGATAGAGTAGTGCAAGTTGTCCACCAGCTACTATGTTCCACATGTACAATAGCATATATATTTCCTGGTCTTTTCCTAAGAAAATGGTATTTACAATATGGCTTTTTAACTTAGTGTAATATTATGAGTATTTTCCTGTGTAAACAAATACAATTTAATGACATGATTTGAGGGTCTGAATGACATCTCACCATATGCATATTCATATTAGTCTCAATCACCTATTCTTGGACATTTGAGTTGGTATTTCCTTTTCAAGAGTCAAAGTATATTTTCTTGTCTTGTAAGAGAATTCGTATTATCATCCAAATTACTTTTGGCACTTAACTGCACTTAGGATAAGAAAATGTAATCTCTGTTTCCTGCCTAACAGACGTTAACTAAATAACTTCACTTATATGTTTAATCATTCCTTTTTTGGTAGGTAAGGCAGGAAGGCTGCTAACTCTGAAGGGTATAAAGAAGTGTCATGATTCTGCAGCAACCTATGATCTAATGGGGCATATTATAGTAAAACGGATGCATATTGGAAACCTGTCTGGCTAGCATGACGGTGGCCTTGTAAGAAAGAAAATGGGAAATTACAGGATGATGAGCTTAGAAAATATTTCCACAAAGAGATGAAACCCAGGAAGAAATTGTAATATAAGACAATGTTAAAGGGAAATAAAGGATTTAGGACATCTAAAATTATTTGTTGTCAATGGCTGATGGGCAAAACAGATAGTTAGAGGTAGATCTAAATTTTTTTTCTTTTACACATTAAGGAAGATCTTGAAAATTGTGTGAGGGAATTATATGTTTTAAAGAAAGCCATCATTGAATCTGCGTTTTCAAAAATGAGTGAGTAGAAAAAATATTGAAAGGGAACAAGTCCAAATACAAACATAAATTGTGAGGCTACTGTCACTGTCCAAGATAGACAGAACAATGACTTACACTAAAATAATGGCAGTAGATAAAGAGAAATTAATAGGCTAGACTGGGCAGATTTTATGAAGGTAAAAATCAATAAGGTATCTAGATCATTCCAGCCACATTTACGAAAATACAAAGACAACATCAATTCTTAGAATAATAGCTGTAGCTAAAGGTTACTGATTGCTTATTATGTGTTTGTCCACTAAATGTTTTACAAGCATCATCTCATTTCTATGAATTTATTGTCCATTTCTATGTGCTAGAGTTTTATGAATTTTAGAAATTTGGTCCCCACACAACTTCTTGAAATTGATGCTATTAATGTTTTCCGCTTTGAAGCTAGGAGAGCTGGCAGGTATCTTGCCACAGCAGGTTAAGCTGTGGCTTCTGATGTCTGTATTATATATCAGAGTATTATTTGGAGTCCCTGATACTCTATTTCCAACTCAGTTTACTGTTAATGCACCTTTGAAGACAAAAGATGATGGCCCAAGTGTTGGGTCCATGTGAGATACCTAGAAAGAGTTCTTGGCTCCTGACCTAGCCATTGCATGCATTTGGGGAGTGAACCAAAAGATGGAAGCTCACTTTCTCTCTCTCTCACCCCCTCTGCCCTCTCACTTCCACTCCTTTCACTCTACCTTTCAAATAAATAAGTAATTAATAAATAGTTTTTAATTTTAAAAAAAGAAAATAGGAGAGGAAGGTCTAGAATTTAGTAGTTTGCCCATTTACAAAGCTAATCAGGTGGTGGATTATGGACTGATTCTTCTATTTCTAGTCTATAAAAATATTTTAACTACTATTGACTTACTTTCATAAGTTTATGTTATCAACCTGAAAGATGTTTCAAAAGCCTTCTGAAAATGAAGTACTTGGTTACTGATTATAAAGGTTGCATAAAATAAAGTTTCATTCAACTACTCTTCAGAGAAACAACATGGTAACAATAGGATAAAAGATGAAATAAATGAGCTAGAGTTTCAATCTTAAAAATATGACAACATAAAAGAAAATATAATTGTCTGTTTCACCTTTCTTCAAGTGGAAATCAAACTTGACATTTTAAATTATTCTTTTATTAGGATCTTTGAGTTTAATAATAACAGCAACAAAAAGTTAGAGCTAAGAAAGGAAAATCATTTTTTCTTATAGAATAAAAAATCACAAAATCTAGACTAAATAAGAATATAATAGATCAATATTCTGCACCTATCAATGTAATAAGTGATGCCAGTTTAAGTCATCAATTAATGATAAAATATTGGATAAAAATTTACCAGAAGTTGGAAAGTTTCAGTTTTTCCAAGTATCACTGAAAATGATAAATTTATAATACTGGAATTGGTGTACATGATCTTAACCAAGTTACCAAACTTAGCATCACAAATAAGGAAACAAAGTGGCACGATGTGACGCAATGCAAAACAGACTACATTAACTTTAATGTATCCCAATCGGAAATTTTAACTTGAATCAAATAATGAAGAAAGACATCCAGGTAAATCTAGAAATGCTAGATTCTAACAGGGTTAATTCTTTAAAATGGAAAGTCAGTAATATTTAAAAATGTGAGAGAAAGTTTCAGATTAAAAGGGAAGAAAAATACAGCAACAAAAAAAATGAGCTACTTATCTAAATAATAGAGTGAAAAACATAAGACATAAAGGAGATTTTGAGACACTGGCATATGGACTACATTTTAAAATATTTTTTTAGTCAGTGTTAAATTTTGTGGGTTTGAAATATGGTATTGTGTTTATGTAGGGGAATACCTTTTTTGGGGGGAGGTGTATGCTAGAGTCTTAAACAGTTAGCTACAGGACCAGTGCTGTGCCATAGAGAGTAAAGCCATGGCCTGCCATGCAGGCATCCCATATGGGAACTGGTTCCAGTCCTGGGTGCTCAACTTGCGATCTAGCTCTCTGCTATGGCCTGACAAAGCAACAGAAGATGGCCCAAGAGCTTGGGCTCCTGCACCCACATGGGAGACCCTGAAGAAGCTCCTGGCTCCTGGCTTCAGATCAGCACATCTCTGGCCTGGCAGTTGCAGCCATCTAGGGAGTGAACCAGCAGATGGAAGACCTCTCTCACTCTCTCTGCCTCTGCCTCTCTGTAACTCTGCCTTTCAAATAAATAAATCTTAAAAAATAGTTAGCTATTATAATGTCTTTAACTTACTTTCAAATGGTTCAGCTGGGAACAAAACATTCATACACACACACACACATAAATGCATCATGTATGCATGTATGTGCATGCACATGCACACACAGGGTGGGGGCAAGAAAATAAGTGGCAGAATTTTGGCAATTGAGAATCTGAAAACATTAGAGTGTTCACTGTACTATTCTTTATACTTTTCTGTTGGTTTGACATTTTAAAAGGAAAAAATTTATAAGGTAAAATTTAATTTCTCAAATGGAGTTAAAATGCCTTACTAGAGTGTTCACATTATTAATTTTAAGTGTTTTGGCAATCTATAAACTCATGGAAGTTTATCTCTCCTCCGCAAATTTATCATAGTTATCTATAAACAAAAAACACTCAAGGAATGTTTGTTGAACTAAATTGAATTGGTTTTATATTCCAAACATCTTTCCCCAACAGTCTTTTTCATTCTAAGTTCTTGTTAATGCCAGTGTTTTCCTTGTATTCAGTCTTCTACTCTCCAAGCAGCACTAAAGAATCGACACCATAATATAATAAATCCCTGTCAGTTTCATCATTTTCCTTCAGTAAAATACAACACATTTTGGTAATTTAAAGTATCAACAAATGTTTAAAACCGGGCTAAGAGTACTTGTAGCTGTTTTATGAGTATCATCTAACAAGCAATCCTTCCAGAGTTTTCTGCCTGGCCCAGGATTTCCAGATATTCATACAGATGAATGAAATAACTCTACCTTGAGTCCAAGAAAGGTTGTCATAGGTATCATAGTGTGAGTGGAAACTCAAAATCGTCTTCACTTGGGAAATTACTGATATGCTAACACCGTCTAAGAAAGTCAGTCAGAAAAATGGCAATAGAGGAAAAGAAAACAGGAAAATGTTTCCCAGTATTCAAATGGTGAAACATATTAAATGGTATTATGAAGAATATAATTGTAGCATCCTGGCCTTTTCAATCAATGTTTTGCCTTCAAAGAAGAGTACAGAATAAAGGGGGGCTTTTGGAAGCAGTAAGAACAGAACAGGGCAAAACTCGGGAACAAATTTTTTTAACTCACAAAGGAAAAGATATAGATAAGAAAAAGGATTAACTGAAGACTCAGTTGAGAAAATTATCTATATATATCTATTGACTTAAGAACTTCCTATTTTATATTTATGATTATAAAAAATGACAGAAGGCTGAGAAGGGAAAATAGAGGGCGGAGAAGTTGGTTATACACTTGGATATATGTCGCTAAAAGATAAGCACATCAAAATAGAATAATTCACTTTTTTACCCTGTTATTGCCTAACTTACCTTCCAGCTACTTAGAAACAGAATAAAATTTAAACTCTCTGTGGTCTAAGAAATAGAAAACATAAAACTAAAGTTCTTAGGTTTGAGCTGTAGTTGGGGTTTGCATTCATTATAATATTTATATTTTGGAGCACATCCAAAAGTGTTAGACTCAATTCCTTGGAATATAAAATGCCATAATCTAAATTTTTTAAATTATTATATACTATAATTTAAATTTATAAAAATAATATACAATAATCTGCTGTACAGAATAAAATAATTTTTACACTCAATTCCTTCCATCCCAGGATTCTTTTACAACTGCCACAGAATGCCGTAGCTATGCTGCCAAAACAGTGCAGAGTAAAGTCCAATCTGTACGTGACTTCAGATATCTGCAGGTATGAAAGGGGAAAGTTACCGACTTCTCCTGACAGTAAACATTGGTCAAGCTTCTCCGGAAATCTTTGACCCCCATAGCACAGTAAGAATCAGATGTAAAGCCAGTCATGCCCTCAAAGGGATGGTTACCTTTTCTGTTGTTTTTGTGTGTGTGTTTGTCTGACTTTCTCAACAGGAAAGGATGGAAAATGTCAAACTAGGTATTCCAACTACCGGTTTATTTTTCCCTTCAGATTGACACAAAGGAAAAAAAATAGCAAAGTCCATAACTCTCAGGGATGTCACTATTCACATGATAATTTTCTGACTAATTATACTACTAAGAGTAAAAACTATGTTTTTTCTTTATGTTTATCCAGGAAAAACAAGTAAAACACTTTTAAAATCATACATTATCCATTTACTCTTTTTCCCATAAATTTTTCCTTGCAGTTACAAAATAACATTTAGTATCACTTAAAAGAGTACAGAAAACCCCTAAAACCAAGCAGATCTGATTTTTGTTGCCTAAATGCAAAATAATTTCTTTCTTATTTAACAATATAACTATTCCAACCTATCCATTACATAATAAAGCACAATTTATTATTTTAAAATTAACAGGCATAATGTTTATTTTGATATCACAAATTAAAAACAAAGCAGAAACTAAAAATCTTTAAGATGTTTTGCCATTTTCTTTGAAAACTAGTTGAAACAAAAATTCTTTACTGCAAATAATTATTTAACATTAACATGCATTTTTATTAGTGAACTAGAGCATTCTGTAAATTTATACAACATGAAACTAAGGTATGTCAGGACAAATTATTTCATTTGGTAACAATACATGACAATAACAGTAATCAATTCTGAATAAGGATGCTTTGATTCTATATTTGACTGAATGAAAAGGTGTTTGAAATTCTAAGACCTGCTTTTAGCAAAACTCAGTCCTTACTAGAATGGTGTGATTAGTTTAGCCATCTTTAACAATTTTCTAATGGAAATTGTTCTCAAACCATAGCCCTCAGTTACTACAACTTTCTGACTTATTTCTGGTATTGTCTGGCTCCTAAAAATCTGAACTATTGATCAATATTGTATGTGAATGCAAGAAGAGACTTCAAAATATTTCTGGAAAAAACTGAATTATAAGATTTGTATAAACAGCTGCAAAACTGTTATAATGTGTGGAAGTTTTTTTTTTTGTTTTTTTTTTTTTTTAAGCATTGTGCATGAACATTTTGGAGACCTCTCCTAGGACCTAAATAATTTTGAGCTACTTAGTTCAATCAATGATTGTCAAATAAGTACATGAATGATATTTAGTATCTTCCAAGTCTCAGAAATCACCAAACATTGCCTCTAAGAATAAGCCTCGACATCCTGTGAGAAGACACAAATGGTTCAAATGAATTGACAAAGGTTAATTTCAGAAAGTTACTAGAAGCCTTTATGAAACCAGAGCTTCAAATATTAAAAACAAAACAAAACTATTGTGGGCTAGCAAGACTGTACTGGACTGAACTCTTTAAGGTCTGAGGGCCATGGGGCTGAAACTTACTAACAACAGCATTAAATGACACTTTGGTTTTTAAACCTCAGTGTTACTAATCTAATATGACTTCTACAGATCATAAAGTACAATTGGCCTTTCAATTTAGATCCAAACACCTGGCTAAATCCATTAACTATTGATTCCATGAAGCAAAATCCACTGCCTTTTAACCAATTTTTATTTTTTTTCCCATTTGATCTTGAAATTCTTTCAATAAAATTTCTGAAGAAAACCCTTGACAGAGTCATGTAAAAAAATTTGCAAAAAAATAAAAAAAAAAATGTATTTGTACTCCAGGCAGCTTTTGCACAGATTTTTTGATGAAAGTTAGACTACACTGAGTAGAACATTCATACAAACTTATATCCAGGATAGGAGGCTCTATTATCACTGGAGAGGATGTATTTGCTAAGCAATAGTGTATACTGCATTTATCTCAAAGACCGTACAAACTGAATATTGCAATTCAATTGATTTGAAAATTAGTTTATTTCCCTACTATGACCACCAGTCACCACCACTAACACTGAAAATTGTTATTTTTGTCTGAATACTGCATCACTCACTGAATTTTATATTTTTATGTGCAGATATCACATATATTTCATGAAGAAAGCTACAATTCTAAGACTCGCCATACATATAAATATATATCACTGTTAAGCCCTGCAGAGTATAAACAACAGATGAGAGAGAGAGAGATGTCAGAACTCAGTGAAGTTACTATCAACACAGATAATTTCTCTTTGGTCTTTGAGCATAGTTTTACTTGGAAGAGTGCTTAGTTTCAGACAAATGTGAGGAAAAAAATAAGAATTGACTAAACATATGTTTAGTGTCTTTGTGTGATTAGGTTCAGGAACACTGCCAGGAGGAGACTTTGTGTAGGAACTCATCTGATTTCAGTTACTTGTCAGAAAAAGAACTAAGAAGAAAATGCCATACTGATCAGATGTTATCTTTTTAGGTTTGGTAGAACAAAACATGTTCACTCCTTGAATAAGTACAAATAAACAAGACTGATGAGGTGAACAAGAATCAATACACAGATTTCAAAAATTTTACAATTGTTTATTTTCAGTTCAAACATGATTGATGTCAATTAGATGCAGATCTGTCCTGGCGATTCTCACAAAATCCACCATGTCAGATAATCACTTTCCATGGAATTCTTTGAAAATTCAAAACTATGCTTTAACTTATTTTCCCCCAAAATCCTAATACTCCACACATTCTTTAAAATTACTGTTTTATATTTATCACAACTTTTCTTCCACTTTTTGCAGTGGCAACATGCTACTTACAGAAAGCAGCAGTGACTCAATATTGTTGATGTAATGGATATTTATGAACACGGGTATATTTTAACCCTTACTTGATGAAAATTAAAAATAAATAGTGTTAAAATCCCTCAGAAAAAGAAATGTACAATCTACAATTTAAGATATAATCCTCATTTAACAAAATATGAAAAAAATCTTGCTTTATAGATTTAGGAAGATCATTAGATTACAAAAGACACTAATAACTAGAAAAGGAGTTTTAAAGACAACACTAAAAATACAGCCTTTCAGTGTTGCTCTCTAATGAGATCAATCCATTTTTTACAATCATAAAGAAATATATTCTGCTTCATTATGCTTTGAATGTGAACTAGTAACTCAGAATTATTTTTGAAATTTATAGTTCTTATTAGCAGAATCTGAATCCTCTCTTTCTGTGACTAGGCACTGCATTTAGAAAATGAAGGAAGCAAAACAAGGGCTGCCTCTGCAGCACAGTCAAGCTCTGTATGTAAAATGTCATGACATATAAATGAAAGTAATACAAAGATAAATTTGTGTTAATATGGTAAGTATGACTCTTACGAAAATCAGCTAAAAATATGGAATACCTAAACGATATATCTTCACTCATTTGACCATCTCTCCCTCCCTCCCTCTCTCTCTTTTTCTCATCTCATCTCTCTCTTTCTCTCTCTCTCTCTCTCTCTCTGTCCATCACTCACTTTTTGAAGTGTCAGATAACATTATTTCTCAAATGACACACAAGGCTTCATTTGCTATGCATAAGGTCACTGAATATTAGCTTCATTTACACTTGGCTGAGAATCAGTTGGTGTCAACAGTAAAGGCTTAGTTTCTCCACTGAACAGGGTTAGAATCTGACAGAAAGCTGCCACTGAAGAAGATGGATGATCTTCCTTGCTGACCCTGCTTGCCTCAAAGTGTCATAGTTTGGGTTTCTTTCTATCTCAACAACAAAAGACCCTCTCTGAGCTTCCCAGTGGCCTTCAGCTTTATTGGTGCTAACAGGTCCAGACATTTTCATCGATTGAATTCTCTACCTTTTAAACACAAGAGCTTGCCCTTTTTTGGCTAGCTAAACGTTGGCACGGATGTCTTTTTTTGTAATTGTGTCTCTGTTCTCTATTGGAAAGGATGCAACCAGACAAGCAAACATCATGTCAGTACAGAAAATGTGAAACTATTTATCACAGTTTCTCAATGTCATCATAATGAAACTGATATGTCATTTATCTGTCAACATTAACCCTTAGATATCCTATAGGATGCTTCTAAATGGGAAATCAAAATCTCATGCCATTGTTATGATTGACTAATTTATAAATAACTATAATACAGAACTATTCAGTAGGTGGGAAAAACATGCTTCCTAGTTATTTTATAGAAAGATATTGATAACCATGTTTTAAAATGTATGTAAATGAAAATATTCTATGTAATTTTCTGAAATCAGTTTTGCTTTCTTTAAGTGGCTGCTCCTGTTATATATGGTCTTCCATGAATAAAAAACGCATAACAATGTTTAATACCTCACAAAGATGATGTAACAATATAATAATTGGACACTGGCTGCAGGCTATTATTATATGTTTGGGCTTTGTATTGATAATATAATAATTAGTAAGAAGTTTCACAATCCCAAATTCCAATGTTCAAGAACTCATTCGCTAAAATAATGAAACACTCTTGCAAACAGGTTTACATGTAATACATTTTAGGAAAGGTGACTTTTTGAATATATATGGCTGTATCAAGTAGAAGCTCTAAAATGGTAATACATAATTATCAACATTATTTATTCCATGTAAAATATAATTCAACATATTTGCACACTTGGAATTGCAGAGATGTCCAATTAAAGTATATACAAGGGACCTTCAAAATATTCATGCAGAATGTATATTAGAAAAAATTATGCATGTATTTTTAAAATTTGTCTTTTAACTCCATTTTCCATGAATTCCTGGAAGTATCCCAGTAGATACTAAACTTCTGTGTAAAGTGAGGAGTAAAGAATATCTTCACTAGAAATGAAGATAAAGAAGTACTAACTCTAACTTTGCTTAAAACTTTTGTTAGATTGCAAAGTATAAATCATTATCCTGTATTTTGAAATAAAAACTCTTAAGCCTATATTAAAGGATTACAAAATTCTGAATATTAGTTTTAGTGTTAATGATTTCATTCAATTTAAAAAATTAACAAATTATAGTTGAAAATAGCTATCAATTAAAAGTTCCGCAGCCAAGTGCTTTGTTCTAGATATATTATTAACATTTATCATTAAAATAATTCCAAGAGGAGTGGCATTTGGTGAAGTGGTTAAGAAGCAGCTTGGGTACCTGAAAGCCATGTTGGCCTGGATTCAAGAGTCTCAGCTTTCAGCTAATATGCACCCAGAGCAGCCACAAGTAAAGGTTCATGTGTTTGAGTCACTCCCACTCACACAAGAGACTTGGGCTGAAAACTCTTCTCCAGTAATTTCTCTTAGTCTCTGTATTTCTCTTTCTCTCAAATAAAATAAATACATACTTTAAAATTTGTTAGAAAAACTGAATGAAAGATAAGTTCATAAAAAGCAAAGTATATTTTGTAAAAAGCAAAATAAGTATACTTATTGAGATAGAGAGACTTATTTTTAAAAATACAGTTATTCAAGGAGTACTACAAGAACACAATTCCCTTTAATGCCTAATATCTTACTCACTATATTTCAATGACTCAATTTTTATTCTCTCAAGTAAATGGTATTTTTCTCAATAAAAATTCCAGTTCTTTCAGTTAAATATATGTAAAACAATTACAAATTTTATTGTGAATTTTCTTTTTATAAAACAGTATAAGAAATCAAAATTATTTCACTAAGACGCAAACCAAAGGCAACAAAAATTTGTATTTTTTCTAATCAAATAATTACTCTTATTTGATAACTATGGTGCTAAAAAATCTAAATTAATCCTAAGAATCTAATGAGTTCTTGATAGCATCAAATCATTTTTAAGAATGAAAAGCAGCAGCAAGAAGATTCTTCGTCCTTAAACTGGGGCCCAGGATGGTTTCATATGCTCATCTGACCTAAGCAGCCTGCCTATGCATTTTCTCATCAGTATGTCCATCAATCAATGTCAACATTCCATCAGATTTCAGTGTGACTGGCAAGTGGCAAGTCAGTTTTCTGTTGACATTAATGAATAATAAATAACCATGCCCTTTATGATAATATAAGTAAAATGTATATTATTTTCAGTGTAGATTATCCATATGCAAAAGGTCTTTCACTTTCTGTTCTTTTAATTTTTTATCTGACACACTAGGAAGTTGTAAAAAAATAGAAAAAATTGGCCACAATAAAAGATTTGTATTTAATGTGAACTCTACTATACATCAGTGTTTTGTTTTTCAACAAGCCAACATTGTCTCAACTCATATCATATAAGCTACAATGAGCTGTATTTGCAGACTGCTGAATCTTTATGTTCTTTTACAAACCTAACATAGAGTTTGTTGTCTCTGCAACAGAGTATAATGACAGAAAATCCTTAAAATCTAAAGATCATAAGGAGTTTTTTTTCTATCAGTATTCTAACCTTGTACTTTCTTATTCACTCTTATTCCACCTTAGTCTTCATTGCTCTTTGTCAAATTTAAATAAACCATAACAGAATTGTTACCTTTTGAAAAAATAAGAATTAAGAACTTTAACAGATTATGCACTCATATACACTTCTTGACTGAACTTGCTTTCAGTGCTAACAGTGGGAATTCCAGAACTATACAGTTCCAACATGAACAGCGACCATAATCTAATTGTAATCTTAAGATTGATCAGTGTGTGGTTTAGTTTCTTAATTCTATAAAAATAGATCAGAATTCAAATTATGAAGGTTTTGCCTTAAATTATTATGGTATGCGATTTTTATTTTGAAATTTTCCATTTCATATTTCCTTTGTTAAACTTCCATAAATTTAATTTAATATGCTTTTTATAAATAACATTATCATTGAGTTGAAAAAATAAAAACTGAATTTCTTATTACAATTAATTAAGAATTCTACCAGAAACATAAAGCAATGAATTCCAGTTCAAAACAGAGATGTGTCATCATTATATCATTACTGTACAATGATAATAAGAACATTCATAATATTGAATTAGAATACGCAAAATTGCTGTAATGCAGGAGAGGCAAAAGGGTAAAATGTTGCCAGTCATATACGTATATCTCAAAAAGTAATGACAAACTAAATAAGATCGGAGTTGGCGAACTCAGAAGGCTTCTATAACCTTGACAACTCATGACAAGAGCCTAGGGAGATTACTGACGCCATAAACAAGAGTGTCAATTTGTTAAGTCAACAACAGGAGTCACTATGCACTTACTCCTCATGTAGGATCTCTGTCCTTAATGTGTTGTTCAATGTGAATTAATGCTATAACTAGTACTCAAACAGTATTTTTCACTTTATGTTTCTGTGTGGGTGCAAACTGTTGAAATCTTTACTTAATATATACTAAATTGATCTTCTGTATATAAAGATAATTGAAAATGAATCTTGATGCGAATGGAATGGGAGAGGGAGCAGGAGATGGGAGGGGTGCGAATGGGAGGGAAGTTACGGGGGAGAAAAGCCATTGTAATCCATAAACTGTACTTTGGAAATTTATACATATTAAATAAAAGTTAAAAAAAAAAGTAATGACAGAATTAGGAATAAAAGTATGCTTCCACTCTTTTAATCCATTTTGTTGATGGGAAAGTATGCTCTAAAATTGATTTTAGCCAAAGAATTTTCTGAAAGGTAAACTAAAAGCTATTGACAAAGTATAAACAACTTAAAAAATGCAGAGGAAAAATACTAAGAAATCAGAGGAAGTACATCCACTACACCATTATGAAAGTTGAGGTATATTAGAAAGAAGCATGAATATACTCAAAAAGTTCATGTAAGATGGAGTTTAAAGGTAAGTATTTTGAGCAAAAAACAAACAAACAAACAAATAAAATGAAACCCATGTGTATGAAGGGTCTTCAAAGTTAATGAAAATAATGTTTCCTGAAAAAGGTAAGCATGAATTTCAAAATTTTTTGCAACAAAATAAACTTATCTTTTGATGTCATTTCTGAAGAACTTTTTGAAGTATGCTCATTTGCAGTGATGGCCTGGTAATCTTGAAAGTCAATGAGAGAGCTTTTTCAGTTTGGAGTGGCAATGCTGTCTTATTGGTAAGATTGACAAAGGGGACAATGATTAAATCATTATGGTTATCCCTAAAAATCACAGGGCTTTTTTGCATAAAATGTTTGATGCAGAATGAACATAGACACAGTAAGAAGCACGGCCTAAATAGCGAACTTAAAATGACGCCGTCAGATTTCCTTTGCAGACTAGAACCCTGCCACAACACAACCCCAGAGCTGCATGCCTTCTGAGTAGCAGCTGACAGCCTGAATGGAGAAGCTTAACATGGGAGAATTTTAAAGCTCAGTTCTGAGGAACAGGTTTCGTAGAAGCCCTGACCGCTCTTGCAGGGGTGGCGGAGTTAATGTCCGAAGGTTTATCAGAGAAGATGTAGTCGGAAACCACAGAGTTAAGTGACAGAGCTTCTGCACCTGCCCATGTTCCTGACTTTCTGATCACATAAGGTACCCACTGTTCTCATTTTAAAACACATTTACATATGATAGTGCCAATATTCAAAACGTGTGCTAGCTGCTACAAGTCATCTTCTTTAGATTGAAACTATTACAGAAATTTGTAAGAAAGTGAAATTCACTTTCTCTTGTCTTTATATACATAAATAGCCTTCAAGGATTCTTCAGAGTAGAGGAAACCTAAAGATGTACTTGAAAATAAAGAAGAGTATGTTTGTAAATTTTTTATCATTGTGATGCACAATTTAAAGAAATAACTGTTTTATTTTTCTTTTCTTTTTAAATATGAAAGTATATTCTACAGGGTTTTTAGTCTCTAATTCTTAGTTGTGATTATCAGAGAGAACAAAATCTAACTATTTTAAGTTAAGGAATTACTGCATAGCAATTTAGCAATCTAGAAATAGGTGAAGAAGAAAAATAAAATTTATTTATTTTCTTTTTCAATTATGTTGACTTTATTGTTTTTCCTCTTGCCTGGGTAGGTGTGTGTTCTATGTGTGTGTATCCTGTACTCATGTATGTATCCTGTATATGTATGCCTACACATAAATGCTTACACATATATGTGTGTATTTGTGTATCCATATACTATGTGTGTGTGTGCAATTTTGAAGGAGAAAGGAAACTAGAAAGAGTAAGTTGTGAATTTACTTTTGAGTCTGTCATCAACACACTTTAAATAACTTTTAATTATTCCAACAAAGCCCAAAAATCTCCTCTAACATATATATGATGATATTTCAAGTACATTCCAAGAATTTATGGTTCTAATTATTTTAAAATAGATTATACCCTCAAGAAGTACAAGAATGTCCATTAAAAATTGTGTTATTAAGGATGTACTATATTTAATCAAGTAAGGAGTATATTTGATCTCACATCTCTTTTCAAGGACAAAATTACTTTGTAGGGAAACATCAACTAGAATAGGAACACTATATAGTATAAATTATTTCAATTTGTTAGCACTAGAAGATACAAAGAAACTTTTAAAATCCATTAGGTTTATTTATGTAACCCATCTCTTAGTTTAAATTAATTTCATTAATTAATGCCATGCATTAAATTAATGTCTTTTGGTATCATTGTCTTCTTGAGAAGTAACTTAGTTAATAATACTAACCTACTATTAAACATATAACATAAATCATTGGAACTAGAATAATAATGGAGCAGTCCTTTAAACTCTATACTTCTCCATTTATTTTTCTCAGAATAAATTTTTTTCTATCTAGTGACAGAAACATTTTCTAAATACATTCTACCTTTCTACACCTATCCATTCTCACCGTAATTCATCACACACTGTTACTGTATTTTTCAAATGTTGATCTGAAAAAGTACAGTAATTATAGATTTTTAGCCATTCAACTTAAATAATTATAAATGCAAAACTATGTGAAATTATATAATAATTAAATAGAATTGACATTATACTATATCATTAACACAAGCATCCTGGTGTTTCTTCCTCCAGATTTGGGTTTTCCATAAAAGAAAGTTAATGTTAAGCGGAAGTTAAAGTTAATGGTTTCAGTGAAGCCTTGAGGCTATCCCCACCATAGGTGAGGAGGTAAATTAGGTGTTAATTGACAGAAAAAATAAAACAAAATACGAAACACAGCATGCGTCCTTTAAAAGTAACCTGACCTTCTGATACATTGGAGGCAAGACAGAACAATCATCTACAATGAATAATTTAAGTGAATGAACTAAATTTTGGTTTAGGATTATTACCATAACATACATATCAAGATGATAATTTTTATAAAGTTAACATCATGCAGCCACTGTTTGTGGGTTAGCAAGTAAAACCAATGTATGCCAGTATCCCATATGGGCACCGCTTCTTATCCTGTCTGCTCACTTCCAATTCATCTCTAAGCTAATGGCCTGGGAAAAGCAATAGAAGAAAGCCCAAATGCTTAGGACTCTACTACCCACATGGGAGACCTGGAAGAAGTTCCTAGCTCTTGACTTGAGTCCAGCCCAGCCACAGTCATTGTGGCCATCAGGGATTAAATCAGTGGATGGAAGATCTTTCTCTCTGTCTGTCTCTGTCTCTGTCTCTCTGTAATTCTTTCAAATAAATGAATAAATCTTCTAAAAAACAGTTAACATAATAGGTAGAAAACAAACAACTTCTGTAAATCATTGCCATGACCTTCACTCAAAGTTGAATTTTTTTCTATCATAGTAAAATATAAAACATTCTATTATATGTGTATGTGACCACCTACTTTTCATATATTAAATTTACGTATCTTGATAAAAAATGTCTCCAGGCCACAAATTAAATATTTTATATATTTTCCAAGGAACAAGATAACTTAAAGTTATTTAAACTTGAGAAAAATTTTCTGAAAATTTCCCCTTATTCATGTACCATATTTTATGCTCATAGATAAAAATACCAAACATATAATTGTGTACAATTTTTCTGGTGAAAATTATCCCAATAGCATTTTCACAAATTACCACATTATACACAATACCATCATGAATAAAATGTTTCTTAAATTACTGATACGTGTCTTAAAGGAAATGACTAGGAGTTGTATAGAAAAATTAAATCGAGCCGGCGCCGTGGCTCAATAGGCTAATCCTCCACCTTGCGGCGCCGGCACACCGGGTTCTAGTCCCGGTTGGGGCGCCGGATTCTGTCCCGGTTGCCCCTCTTCCAGGCCAGCTCTCTGCTATGGCCAGGGAGTGCAGTGGAGGATGGCCCAGGTGCTTGGGCCCTGCACCCCTGGGAGACCAGGAAAAGCACCTGGA
The DNA here is from genome assembly GCF_964237555.1 of Oryctolagus cuniculus. Lineage (NCBI taxonomy): Eukaryota > Metazoa > Chordata > Mammalia > Lagomorpha > Leporidae > Oryctolagus > Oryctolagus cuniculus. The sequence continues at coordinate 78,773,861 of NC_091436.1, read as the reverse complement.
TCCTGGATCCTGCCATCGGATCAGCGCGGTGCGCCGGCTGCAGCGGCGGCCATTGGAGGGTGAACCAACGGCAAAAAAGGAAGACCTTTCTCTCTCTGTCTCTCTCTCTCACTGTCCACTCTGCCTGTCAAAAATAAAAAAAAAAAAAAATTAAATCAAATACAAAATTTGAAGGCATCATTGCTTTCATGACACTGTCTTCCAGAGACGGATGCCAATTTAAACTTCCCCTAGAAATATAAAGCAGTAACCCTATATTTGCCAACAGTAGGTTAATTGGAAATGTTGTGAAGTCAGACACATTACTTGCATATTTCCTTGTCCTTTGCATCAGTTCTTCCTTTGGTCCTTTTTAATTTATTGAATAATTAGCATGTTCAATGCACTGTGGGTACACAGAAAGATGACTGAACGTGGTAAAAAAGCAGCTATTATTTAAGTGAAGCCTACAAAGTTCTAACAAGACATTTGAACATGAGTCCAATTTTAAGAATCACAATGATGTTCCTCCATATTTTAAAGAGATTATCAACAAGTATCTCCAGAAAGTACACAAGAAACTGACATTAGTAGTTTCTACTAGGGAAAGGAACTGTGTGACTAGATACAGAGATGACATTTGTTCCAGATCTGTGCACAGTACTATTCAAAAATGTCTTAAAACAAGTACTGTGAGTGTCTAAATGTGAATAATTTAAGAAGTACAAAAAGGGTATAAAGAAAATAAAAATGGAACTCAAATTAGAGAAATACATTTTGACATGATAAAATACAGTTTCTACCTTAATAGTGATTGATTTTCAAATTTTGGGTTTTTTTATTTGTTTTAAACTAATTATAAACTAATACTTACAATACTGTATATAATTTGGAAGCAAACTACCATGATTCTAAAACACAGTCACTTCTTCCCCCATAAGGTAAACATAAGCATACTTCAAGAGTACCTTAATTGAGAAAATGTAGTCAGTCTCTTGAATCTTTTTCTGAAAGCACAGAACATAGTAAAAAGGTGAAATGTCTTTGATTTCATTAGAGGCGGAAGACTGAGAACTGGAAAGAGACTCATGAAGACAGTGTCAGAGGATGATAATGTGACAGTGATGTGATGAATAAAAACCGCTAAATTATTTTAATGGAAATAAACTCCTTAAATCTGCAAAAGAATTCTGTTCTTGTTTGCTAATTATTAGCATATCACTTTGCTGTTGCTATGAGAAAAATGAAACATAATAAAAGGTTCTCATTGGAAGTTTAAGACTACTCACAGAGATTAGTCATCCAAATCAAGATATTAAATAGTGATATGAATTGGAAATAAGAACATATTTGTCTTGGCAGTGTGTGTTTATGAGTAAATCTTTAAGAAGTTTGCTAAACATTTATTGGAAGACTAAGGTGGTGTGAGGAACTGTGCCAAGATAGTACAGTGGGTAGGTAGAAAACTGTGAGGTTCCATGGTTAATAAGCTTAAAAGCTCTAAAGGAAAATAAAAAATGTGAATAAATTCAAGTGGTATCTTATGATCTCCATTGGAAAGGGCAAAGTATAATTATTCAAAAGGAGAAATCACTGAGTACAAATGGCATTAAATTTGAAGTTTTAAGAAAAAGCAGAATTTTAACAATCTAAGACAAGCTGGTTGGCATTGTGGCAAGAAGTAAAGGTCTGATGTTAGAAAAAAATCAAGTCACAGTAAGAACCAGCAGCATGACCAGTAACTACCACAGAATCTGGAAAAGAGAAGTCAACTGAATAAGTTAGGGAAGATTTTTCAAGGATGTGTAGGATTAAGGTACAATAAGTAATTACGAAAAGCATTGATGATTAATTTGTTTTTCTGTGTAAGATCAAATGTTAAATAATGGGACAACATACAAATATGTTGTGAATACTACGGGTATACACAAGGTACAGAGACCTGTACCAGGCAGTGGGAGCAGGGGCTTCAACATGGACTAATACATAGCTAAAAGTTAGACAAGCGCTGTGACAACTGGAAAGGATCTGAATGCCAGCAAAAAGTAAATAGGCAATTTTGGTAGGTAATTAGGAGCTTGAAGCTTTCTGAATAATAAAGTGACACTCTATATGTTATATTTTACAAACTGCATTTTGATTTCCACTTGAAGAAAGCACTGGAGTAGGAACGAGAATAGCAAAGCAGATGAAATATTGAAGATGTTAGGAAAGACAAAGAAAAGTATTTTGAAGTTATTATAAATGAAAGAAAATATTCAGACTTGCATCACCTTTCAAGATATTCTAAAACGAAGTTTATTTTTAAAAGGACTTTATGTAGATAAGAAGCTCCCTTATAAAGACATGGCACAGGGTATTTGTTAGGGACAAGGATTCTGAATCTAGCACTTGATTAAGCGGCCATCTACCACTCTATACGATTGTGAATACTTAATCCATTCTCCTTGTGCTCTGGTTCCCCAATGTAAAAAATATTTATATATGTATCATATACGTACATATCATTTATTATATATTATTGAAGAATCATATTAAAACTTCAGAGTATTTGTTTTCTGTTTTGAACTGGATAATAATGGTGCCTACTTCTTAGACTAAATGAGTCACTGATACTTCACTTTAAGAATAAACACATATAACTACCTAGAATAGGACTTGCTATCTATTAGTAACTAAAAAATAAAAAAGTGAGCTGTTTTAATTGAATGCCTTGAATTTCATTTCTTTTATATCCTTCAAACAATATTTGCCATTTATTACTCCTGCATTATCAGAGCCTTGTATTTCATAAAAAAGTTAATAATTCAAATTTAAAATCTGTATGCTGAACATATAATTCAGGGTGTCTCTGTATGGGCTATCAGGTTATTTATAATATAATTATATTATAAAAATGGAATATTAAAAGCCTAACAAAAAGATCACGCATAATACCACCACAAAGACAAATTATTATACTGAAGCTCCCATCTATTCTTGTCTATGGATATTTTGTATAATTATAAACACCAAATATTGAAAATTAATACCATATTTTCATTTTTAATTCAAAATGATTAATGATACTACTTGAAATATATATATAGCATCACTTATATTACACTTGATATTAGCCAAAAGGCCGAGAAGCGATGCATCATTTATATTTTAAAAATATTCAATCAAGAGGATAGACCTTCACTTTGGACATTCAGGTTACTTTCAACATTTCAATTCACATACATTGCTGGAGAGAAAAAAGCTTATGTAAAATTTAATTTCTTTTATTAAAATGCCTTTGTAGGTAAATTACCAGGGGTAAGATTACTGGTGGAAAGAAAATTTAACTATTTGTGGCCTATGAGATAAATGTTCATTCATTCATTACCATGAGATTGCTTTCCTTAGCAAACTCCTTGTTGTATTATTAATATGAAAATAGTAGGCATCCATTGATTATTTGTTATGCCCCAGATACTATTCTTAAGATTTTTACATGCATTATTTTATTCAATTTTGATAAGAACCCTATGAGAGAAGTACTATTTTTATTAGCCCCATTTTATACTTAAGGAAATTAAGGTTTAGGGAGATTGTCCTACTTTATTAATGTGGTGAGTTGTGGAGTCAGGATTTTAAAACTCAGTGGCTTCAATATCTGAGCTATTAACCCTGTAGCATCTCTTACATTTCAACATGTATTTAATTATAAATATTTTATATCTTAAGGCCTAAAAGTTACCCTGAAAGTTGATGGTGCAAAATTTCATATAGCTTGTAAGTGAAAACAAAGAATAATTTTCAAAAAAATCTAATCAAGAAACATTTTAAATATTCTTATGTCATAAAATGGAATGTATATCATAATTCAAAGAATGTTATTTTATATATAATTGTTTTATTAAAATGATTAATGAGTTAATGTGCTAGTATAAAATAATAAGAAACTATAAGAGAAATTCCATTTAATAAAAATTTTAAATCTGACTGAATTTTCCTTTATGTGAAATTAACAAAAATGAAATTTCAAAATCTTTATATAAAATTTATATTAAGCAACATAAATAAGTCTAGTCAATCACATTTCTACATTCTGATATGTGTAAAGCGCATTGAAATTCTTCAATTTTCACAATTATGATGATCACATATTTTATCATTGAAATCAGAAAGAACACTCTTAAAGCAAAAGGAAAGTGTTAAATAAGTGAAACAAGTATCCTAGGCAAACTGAGTTTATCTTTATCCTATTTAGAATGAAGTTTCATTAGTTCTCATAATAACTAAGGATTTCCTGGCTGAACTCTAAAATGAATTTTAGAGAAGCAGTGTGGAGTAGTGAGAAAAAAATAAAACCGATAACCAGGATTTGAAATTTTCATCAAACATTAAACATTTCTGAGCTTCAGTTTCCTCATATGATGAAAGAAAGGAAGGAAAAAATAATGCTTTCCATTGCTTAGTAATATGGGAAAGAATTAAATGATCAAATGAACACTATTATTCAATATAAACCACAAATTCCCTAATGACAATTCTAATACCTAGCTCCACACTTTGAAAAAACACTATCCTGCTTTACTACAGAATAAAATTGCAAAAAGGTCACCATAATACAAAACATATTCCAATATACAGTTTTGTCTCCCCAAAAGATTTAGATTTGTAAAATATAATACAATCAGACCTTAATTTTTAAAATTATTGCCCTGTTTATCATGTTTATCAAAGATCATACATTGGCTACTTTACATATGAGTTATGACAAAAATTATAAGGTAAGTTTTTAAGAAGGATTTTTGACAATAAAATGTACTAACTAAAAGTTTATATTTGTAAATGATTTAAGAGCTGTCTTAATAATAAAAGCACTGTACTTAAGACTTGAAAAGAAGTTCTATGTATATTAGTAGACAAGATATATTTGTTTTTCCAAATTGAGTGATTTTTTTAGTCACAAAAAAACCACACTTACATCAACTGTGACAGTTTTCACAGTTATCGTATTTCATACTACCCTCTAACAAACATCACAATTAGCTGCCACTGCCAGAAGTGCTCAGGTAAACTTGTCCTTTAGTAGCTGACTACTCATTTGGTTAGGCACTCGCTAGCATCCTTTCTCAAACACATTAGTTTTCCTCAATATGGGACAGGATTGGTTGTCAAACTTCACAGGAAACAGGAGGAGTACCATAGAGGCAGGCCTGGACTGATTCCAGAGGCAAGTACTCTTGTAGCAGTGTACTGGAATTATGCCAAGAAGAGAATGTTTTGCAAATTAACCTAGTTCCACAGTTAAGTATATGATATTTAATTCCTTTGTCAACATCTTCAAGGCTAAAAATTAAGAAAGTTATGTCACAATTTACTTGACTTACAGCAATGGGCACATGCACCTTTAGCTGAACCATAAGGAGGTATCTTGTCTCCTTTCATCATGGTTTTTTTCAACCCTTCCTATTATTACCTATTTCTATGTATTTCAAGTCAGAATAAATGTAGATGAGATTGGAGTACTTTTGTTTTACTTTCAGGTACTGTACTATATTACACAGTTGACTATATTGTAGTACTCTAAAATAGTTTCAATTTTTGAAATCAAAATAAATAAGAGTAAACTTAATTGTATCGCAATGAATGAGATGATTGTGCTCATTTGAAACCAGGATCTTTTGCTCTATATTTAAGTGTATATGATTCAAATAGTTCCTATTGGATTTTTTTTTTTAATTTATTTAACAGGTAGAGTTACAGACAGTGAGAGACAGAGAAAAAGGTCTTCCTTCCGTTGGTTCACCCTTCAAATGGCTGCTACGGCCAGCACCAAGCCGATCCAAAGCCAGAAGACAGGTGCTTCTTCTTAGTCTCCCATGCGGGTGCAGGGGCCCAAACACTTGGGCCATCCTCCACTGCCCTCCCGGGCCACAGCGGAGAGCTGGACTAAAAGAGGAGCAACCGGGACTAAAATCTGGCTCCCAAATGGGATGCCAGCGCCACAGGTGGAGGATTAACCAAGTGAGCCATGGCGCCGGCCCCCTATTTGATTTTTGTGTATACACACACACACGCACGCACACGCACACGCACACGCACACACACACGTATAGAGAAAAATCAAATCATTTGAGTTAACTTATCCAAAATAAAACAAAATATATAACTCTACTTAAAATCTTTAAATCTCAAGAAAGAACGCCTTTAACATTATCTCTTAGGCTTGTCTCAGATAAACTTAATTACATACTTTCTTACATATTTCTGCTTTCTTATTGTTCCCTTTTTTGAATCTATAAAACATTTAGATTTAACTTTCACATCAACCAAGACCTACACAATTTTGGAAGGCAGCTATGCTTACCACTATACCACCAACGCAACCTACAAAATTTTGAAACCAGTTGCTTCTACAGCTAAAATGTAATAATGTCCTTAAAATTGTTTTAAAAGAGTAACTGGTGACGCTTATCACTTTCAAGTAACTGTTAGTTCCAGTCAATAAGAACATTGCCTTTAATTGAAATGATAAATTCACGAGGAATATTTCCATATTTACCCAAAAAAATAGCATTTTGCTTACTAGTAGTGGTAAATCTGTTTCAGTTATTGACTGTCACATATATAAAACCTGCAGGATTTTCTACTCAATTAGAAATACTGCCACTTTGACATGGAAGCAGCCATTGGGAGACAGATTTGACTCCTTCAGAGGGTGCAAATGGAGGCAGCTAAACCAGCCTAAGGGACCTGATCCCAAAACATCTATATTTGATTTCCACAGAAACACAATGTCAGTTATGGTACAGATGAAATCAATTGCTGAGCTATAGATATTTTATAATCTTAACAACGATCTGCATGAAGTATCTAATCCTTTATATGGGATAGAAAAATATATTTGCTTAGTTGTTCCACCTAAAATTGTACCCAATATGAATATAATGTGAGCCACAAATGTAATTTTTAAATTTCTAGTAGCCTCATTAAAAGAAAAGCAGTTTAAATTGACTTTAACATTGTATTCTATTTAATCTAATAAATTTAAATACGACTAGTTCAACATTCAATCAACATTTAAAAATTACTAGTGACATATGTTACACTCTGTTTTTTGTACCATGCCTTTGAAATCCAATGTGTAATTTATATTTATAGCACATCTCAATTTAGAATAGTCACTTTTCAAAACCTGAAGAGCCATATGTGCCTGTTGGCTACCACATTGGACAGCACAGATCTAAATATTTTTTATTAATTTTTTATAAACATTCTACTAGAATGAATTTCATGGGGAATTACTTTGATTTATATATAATATTTGAGGGTACTAGACTGCTCTGACTGACAGACATTAATTTAGCAATGAAATGAAATATTTGTTAGAATTCTCCTTTCTTGGTGATGGAAACTAGGGCAATATTGCTACTCAAAGCTCAGACACTAGACCCTGAATACCCCATGTTTGAATCTAAGCAAAAATATATACCAGTCAACTATATGCAAGTGAGCTATTTATCCCTGATTGCCCAAGTTTCTATTCTGTTAGGTATCAGTGATAATGAGACCTATCTCATTAAGTAAGCCAGTATATGTAAAGTACATAGAAAGGTGTCTGCACATAAGTTATCAAGAAAATTTGATTTATAATAATTATTCTTACTTATAGTTCATGCCAACTTAACCATTAATGGAAAATATTAAAAGTATGATCCTGTCTAAGAGTATAAAAATACAGAAAAGTTATTTTTGAAAAGTACTCTGTTTAAGTTATAAGTTAAGCTGAGCATGGTTCATTTATTGTGACACACTAATATGAGGTGTTAACAGGGAAAAAGGAGTAAAGGTATATGGGAACTTTTTGGTTTGTAAATTTGAATTAATAAAACATAAGTAATATGATTTCATTATATTTTTCACAATACCACAAACAGGAAAATATCTTATTAATTTTGAAGGTCTATGTGACATCATTTTTTACCCAGAAACCTTTTATTTAAGGTATACAAACTTCATGAATTTCATAAATACAATTCGAGAACACAGTGATTCTTCCCACCCTACCCACCCGCCCATCTACGCTCCTACCCTTCTTCTTCCCCGCCTCTCCTATTCCCATTCTTATTTTTTACTAAGATCTATTTTTCAATTAACTTTATACATGTAAGATTAACTGGGTACTAAGTAAAGAGTTCAACAAATAGTATGAAAAAACTGTTCCTCGTCAAACAAGAGCTGTTTAAAGTCATTGCATCTCAAAGTGTGACATCATTTTAAACACAAAAAAATACGGGCCAATTATTTGACCATGTACTGTTATGAGAGTATGTAAGAGAAAAATCTAGTTTTATAAAACAAAGAAAAATCTAAACCATATGATATTATTGTCCCCAAACAAATAGACATATCTAGCTGATATAAAGGAATAACTACAACTTTACTTTGGTTCCACCTCCACAAAGAAAAGTGGCCCACTATTACAATGACTTACCAGAATAGCACTCACTTTATTATTTAGTCCAGCAAAAATTATACCCTTGACAAAAGTAATTGTAGAATTTATTAAAATTTAATAATTTAACATCATGGTTTTAGTATTTATAAAAGGTAATTCTAAAACTTTGTAATCTATTTATTCATTCACTGCATCTCAATAGATCTCATTTTAGCAGTCCCATAATATCCTGTTTTCTGCTAATCACAGGCCCAGATGATCTGAGTTTAAAAATGAGACGAATCATACATTATTAATTCCTAATCAACATCATTTCAGACTTCTAAGGGTAAAGTCCACCTACCAGTCTCCTCTCTTAAACCCCATACCCTCATGTGTAACTGGCAACTTCTACATCAAGCATAGGACAAGTAAAATTTTAGTAACAAATACTATTATCATTAATACTTATTGTATACTTTTAAAGCAGATATCACTATAGGAGATCATTAAGTTTGCTAGCAACTTTACGATCTCCTGAATTGGAATACTGTCATAAGAAGAGATTCATGAATGAAAATCATTATTCTTACTTAAAATGTCAAACATTAAAACATAAAAAAGGCAAAGTATAAGTTTAATAGTGCATAATACTTACGTTCACAAGTGTCCCCTTTTTGTTGGTAGCCCGCTTTGCAGATACATTTTCCAATGGGCACTAACCATTCTCCTTCTGCACTGCAGTGCATCCTGGGGGAGTTTTCTGCCTCCTCTTCTGCACTGCTGACACATGTCCCTCGAACCTCGACTAGGGAGGAAAATTCTGAACCAGTCACTGTATCTGGAAAGATAGCTAAGTTCTCAATAATGGACCAGCACTTCTTGTAGTATACTTTGACAGAAACCAAAGCTATGCAAGCCCCCACGTCCTGAAAGGCAAGATAGAATCCCTTTTTGGACAAAGGTCCAATCTCTCTCACCTCAGTGTTAAGCTTCATCTTTCTTTCACCAAGGTCACCTTGGGTAAAACTTTCATCTGCAGCAATGGTGTCTATTTTTACATAAAGATTTTCTCTTATATTCCTGCCAGTATCGTAGTCTGTTTCGTAATAGTACAAATTAAAGGTTTCCTTGCAAGTTCCCAGTACTCCAGGAAGACTGTTACAATCCCTCAGGGTAAATTTCAATTCTACAAAAATCCTTTGTGCATTGCCTTTTGAAATCCAGTTAGTCCGCAGCCAGTTGTTTTGGTTGGGCTCCATGACCTGGCACACCTGGTATGTTCGTATTGGGGTATAGTTCTCATCCAAACCACTAATTTCTTCCCACTGTAAAATTAAAAAAAGGCATCAGTTATCAGCAAAAAAATAACATTTTGCTTTTGTGAATAATTGAGGAATATTTTCATCACAAATACATATCTTTAAGAATGAGGTTGATTCCTTCCCTGGCAAACACTGTATACCAAAGAACATCGGATATTCCCAGTTCTGCTTTGTCTTGCTGGTGGAAAAATCACTTGCCTTGCTTGTACTGTTTATACATACAATAAATATTTCATTTTGTTTGGTATCTTTTTGCTAGTGTATTAGTGTTTCTTTTCACAGGTTTGCCTAAGTCTATTCCCCCTTGCGATTATAAATTTTTTAGAATAAAACTCGCCATTATCTAAATTATCACTTAAGGCATATATATATATATATATATATATGGAAGCAAGTCAGAATTTTTGACAGCCAGTTGACATTTCAAGTGTCCATATTATACTTAATCTTAGAAAATACCTACAAACATGGGGAACAAATGCCAAAAGTACTGGAATCTAAAAGCACCAACATGTGGATTTCTAGAATTTGGAATATTTTACAATCTTTTCCAAATGAAATACGAGGCAATAACATTTTGTGGAGCTGCTTACTTATTCCAATGGCATATTTAATATTGTAACTAAAGGCAAATAATTATAAATGGCTTTAAAAGTATGACCCATATTCATAAATAAATTGCTTTCGATCAAAATTAAATGTACTTGGCAAATCAGTATTTAGAATCATGTTTAGAAACAGTTTTATGAGGGACAAAATGTCAGATGTTTAAATATACCTATTCACACCCTGACACAATATATACTACAAGCAAATGCATATTACATTTTTCACAGAAAAAGGAAAAACATAAAGCCTAATAGAATTTGCAGCATTTCAAAGATTATCAAGCAATTTATAAAATTACCTACCACTCATTGGTAAATAACTTCATTTTACTTAATAGTCTTAAAATCTAAAATAATAGCATTTTATATTCTCTCTCATCTTTAGTATAAAATTTCCTACTTTATGTTTATGATTATTTAATAGTTAAACTGTCAACCACTTGTATTGATTTCCTCAATAAGTAGTGAGAAACATGAAAATATATCAGTATTCATGTCTATAGTCACACAGCATGCAAGATTTAACTAGAGTTTTGAGAAAAGTAGTGGGAAAATAACAAATAAGCATGCTGAAATGACTTTTATTTGTAAACCCTGATCACAGTATATATGTAAGTATTCTGTATAATGTTAATATTTACTTTTAAAAACAATTCTTAGAAAATTAACAAAACTGACAAACTAGAATACAATTCAGATATTTCTTTTATTAGTTATGTGGGGTCTCCTACACTCTTATTAAAATAGCCTAATATTACCAAAAGCCCTCAAATGCAACAAAGAACCCATTTTCATCTTCAGCTTTTAGCCAGAACTACTTTTGTTTATGACAAATTAATGGCATTCATAGTTTTCCTTTGTTTCAGTTAGCTGTTTATATTTGTTTAAATGGCAGTCAGCCAAATATATCCAAAATCATACATTTGGATGGGTAGATTTTGGTCTCCTAATTAGATTGAAACTACTGACAGAAGTAAAGCTAGTAATGCTATCTTGTAAAATATTGAGAAGTTCCAAAGATAAATTTGCACTTTTTAATAATTAGCCAATTTAAAGAAATCAAGACTAATTTTTATAAAGGAATATATCACAAAACTTCCTTCACCTAGCTTCAAGAACAGTTATTTTCCATCATCATATAATTAATTTTGCTATCTATGAAACTCAGTTAATTTAAACTTCATTTAAAAATTTTATTTCTGAGAAAAAATTTCCAAGGAAACTGTGGTACAGATAACAAATAGTGAGGCTACATAAATGCATATAACACAACTCTTATTTCATTACCTCACTCTCTAAGAGACTGCAATCATTTCCACAAATAATACCACTGGGGAAAATGTCTTAAATCGGACACCACATTTTTAAAGTATTCTAATAAAAATATTTTCTTGAAGCTTATGTTTTAGTAATATTTTCTCTCCAGTTAGATATTTAATCATATAAAAGCCAATCTGTTTCATATGGAAAAGTATGCTGATCATCATTTTCTAATATTATCCATTGATTCCTACAGATATGTTAACTGTTAGCTCAAGATTCTTGGGACTGATAAAATGCTCATTTGAGTCCAAGATAACACTGACAATCATAATTTATCATTTTGTGGATTACATGGATGAAATACTACAATTATATCAGTTTACTTCTCCCTCAGAGATAAAATCATCCTCTATCTCTATTTGCTTTAATTGATGGATGGTAGAAAATGGACTACATCTGTCAATGGCAAGAAAGGTGTTTCATTTTTTATTGTGAATGTCTTTCTATAATGTATATTATTTTACTCATGAAAACCACTTAAGCTTCAAGAAAAGTGTTACATTCATACCACAACTCAGAGCATGGTTTGTATCTAATCTGTAAAATATTTGTCATTTTTTCATAATTTATTGTGACCAGTACTGATACTGTATAATATCTGTGGTAATCTGTCAAACATTAATTTAATGTCTGAATATTTTAAATAGCTTTGCAGTGTTCACATTTTGCACTTTTAAACTGACTTTTAGTTCATGATATTCATACTGATTTTATGATATTATACTCAAAACCCTTTGCAACTTACATTCTTCTCTTTGCAAAATCTGTTTCAGTTTTTATAGCCTCACTTAAACTTCATGCTCTTTTGACTCCAGATTTCTTAATGCGCCAAAGATAAACTTAAGTAACAATGGGGTATATTCTTTCTAAGAGCCCTCTTCCTCAATTAGAGATGAGGAATGTGCCATCTCTCACATGGATATTGAACTAAATTTAAGTAATATATCTTTGTAGAACTGTGAAATATATTGGTCATTATTTTTTAGGGTTTAGTTATATTTTGATAGTTTTTTTATTGGACAACTTTCACTCATTTATTACAGCAGATTTTTACTGTAACATGTGCATACTCTGCCATCACTTCTGATTAATAACAGCAGATAGGACATGATAGAAATTTGGAGAATCTAAATTACATTTTATAGCAAACTTTATGCCAAATTACTGAGCATATTACATTTTTAGCTACCTTTTCAAATATATTTTGAATGATGCTAAAACTTTTTAAAAGAGGAAAATAGACTACATACTGTTTTAAAGAATTGCACACAACATACCTGATGATTATGTTACAGAAGTATAAAGAAACTAAAGAGGTTTAAGTGAGTTTGTGAAAAGCATGTTCTCTATTATTAGTGAGCATTTATAGCACGGACCCTGAGCTATGATTCCATTCACAATAAGAACTCCAAAGTCTACGATTAGGATTTTTTTTTTAATGTTTGCCTAAGTTCTCTGCTTAGAGAACTCACTGGGTCATTACAAATACAGCAAAATTGTGAACAATATATATGGAATTAAACAGCTTAAATATGAAGAATGTGAAAATTTCTCTGGAGGAGACATGAGAAGGTCTTGTTTCATACTTCAAAAAATAAATAAGTGTTGATTTTTTTTTTTTAAAATAAGGATAAGTACTTACCCCATTGGGTGGAGAAGAAATCCATTCCAATTCTGTTTGTTGTGCTTTAGAATCCAGCAGTAGAACTGAAAAACAAATGTTCATTTCAGAGGTTACATGTAAAATTTAAGCACATTTGTGAACATTTTTAAGTGGTCCTAACTTCTAATAAAAGTTATCTCCTTAGAAATGAAGATATATAGATGGCTACTTAGTAGAATGATGAAATGGAATAACCACACAATACAAATATACTCATTTTTAAAGGGAAAATGATGTTAAAAACACCAATATTATATTTGATATTCTTTGCTTAAAACATAAAAATATATCTTGAAATGATATAGAACAAATTAGGGTAAAATTGCTTTGTGACATATTGATTCCATACTAATTCTTGATGGTGGTTTTAAAAGCCATTGAACCTTCAAAACTTTGTCATATATAATAACATGAACACAATAAAGTGTAATTCCTGTTGTTTTTCAGCTAGAAATTACTTTCTAACATTCTGCTGACAGTATTTCTTATTGCTTTTTCAGAACTAGAATTTTTTTTTCAATTTACACACACACACAAGGTTCTTAAGCCAAAATAACTGTAGAAATATTAAAAACTATGTTAAGCAATGTTACCAGGAGGAAAATAAATTACCTGTTTTGTAAGACACATCTCTCTGTTAATCAAACATCAGTTTTCAGTATGGTCTTTAAAACATCTAAATATTTTAACTTCTAATTTTCAAAATTGTGTATCTGACCTCTGGTTTGACTTCTTAATGTGTAATCCACATTTTGCTATCAAAAACATATCATTAGCTTAATATTTATATGAAGTATAATGAATGCTCCCAATAGTATCAACAGGAGGATGCATTAGGATGCCATACCTAAGTAATTCACATCATGCTCCTCAGGAAAATTATTCTTCCAAAGCACTCACTCTTTTGGTCAAACTGATTTCAGAGTTATATGAGTTTGCACTTTAAAAATATTTATCTGACTCTCTAGTATTTTGAATCGATTTGTCCAGAAAGTATATGAGTATTTTTAAAAGCATGCAAAAGTGCAAGGTCAACTTCAGCACAATGTTAAAAAATTCATAGTTATATTTTATACGAACTTTGAAATACTGAATAACCCTCAATCACTAAGGGAAAATGTGTACTACTTGAGAGGCAATGAACATTTGCTATGCCAAGAAAACAAAGGAACAGTTGATGATGTGCTCAATTCCTTCACTCTAGTCAAGGTTACTCCCTGTAGCTGGAAAGAGAGAGACATTGGGGCGGTTTCTTTCAGTGTTTTCACTCAAGACCTTCAAGGAGAACATGATAGAACACAACCAGTCGTCTCCCTTCCAAACAAGAAACACACACAGGCATATCACTTTTAAAACACCAATTTGTATTTCAACTTGCAAAGTCAGTAAATCGTCGGACAAGCGGATTTATAGGAAAAGTAATTGTTAGAGTGTATTTTTACCCTCCACAATAGAAATGAAGCACAAGGACACACCGTGGGTTTCCAAGAACTCTCCCTTTGACACGCTTTGTTGTTTGCTCTTCGGTACTGACAACAGATAACTGGATTTTTAATCCAGGTGACCTTCTTGGTTCCTTGGGATTCTTGTCTGTGGCAGTTCCGTTAGTTGGGGTTGGGGGGGGGCAGAGATCGAAGCAGGGTGTTGATGGCAAACAACTTAGAGAAACTAACAGAACTGAAATGAAAACACCTCGGAAACCGGTCGGGGAGCGTTTAATCAGAAGCAGCTCTCTAGTGAGCGGCGCGTGTCTCCCCGCCGTCCGCTCTCTGGGTAAACCCTCCGGGGTGCGCGTCTCCTTCCCGCGCCGAGCCCATCCTCCCCGGGCGCCCACCGAGGCGCAGCCACGCAGCCGACCCGAACCCGGGGGTGTGTATGCAAGGGGGCAACGGCGCCCGGGGCTCTGGGGGCTCCGACGCGACCCCGGCGGGCGTGCTGGGCAAAAGGGCGCGGTAAGAGGCGCGCCCTCCGAGCCCGTCCGGGGCCGCGCGGGCAGCGGCCGGCGTCCGGGGCCAGGGCGGGGCCGGCGGCGCGGCGCGGCGGGGCGGGGCGGGGGCTGCCTGACGGGCGCGTCCGCCCGCCGCGCCGAGCATCCATTACGCCTCCGCCAGACCTGGGCACTCCAGGGAGCCGGTGGCGCCCTCGCTCTGAAGGAGCTGAGAGCTAGGGAGAGGCTTTCGGGAAGCGTGTCCTCTGAGAGAACAGCAAGCGGCGGCGGCGTTTCCAGGGAGGCAAAGCGGCGGCTGCACTTCGCCTCCAAGCGTCAGGCTCTGACACACGCGCTCTCAGTAGAGGGAACGGACGTCCCTGAGAGAACGGACAAGGGGAAAGTGCAAGAAACGAGGCGCTCATCTTGGGGCGGCCACCCCCAACCATCCCGGGGGACCGGGCACCTGCTCGGGGCAGTTCACCCGCGCTCTCGCCCCTGGGTGCTGCGCCGCCGCGGGCCGCCTCAGGGCTTGCTGGCTCCCAGAACGCCGGCTCCTGGTGGCCCCCGCGCGGCGAGCGGCGCCACGGAGAAGCCGGGGGCACTCGCCACCCGCCCGCCCCAGAGCCAGGCCCCCGCCCCCCGCTGCCTTTTAACATCTCACTTCTGCGCTTAAAGAATTCAGGCTCCTTGAATCAGAGTCCTCTCACGTAGCCTGCACCCAGAAGAGCAGAGCGAGCGAGCGAGCCACTCTGGCTGCAGGAACCTCTCCCCCTAGTGCTGCAGTTATTTATAGCTCCAACTCCGGCCCGGGCAGGCGTGGGCTCGCGCGCCGGGCTTCGGCGCCGCCGCCGCCGCCGCGCAAACTTTTCCTCAGGTCCCGCTCTGCCTAAGGAGTCAGGACAAGGGCCCGGGACTGAATTCATGTCGAGAGTCGACATGTGGTTTTTGGATGTGTTGGAGTGTGCGTTTCGAGCAGACGGCCGCCCATCTGCACACACAGACCCGTCAGCTCGGGGGCACGGTTTGCTCCGAATGCGCTCCACATCAGCTCGGGGTGCAGATGTGGAAACTGGGGTCAGAAGGTCAGGCCGCGAGAAAGAGTAGGATATAGCCCTGAGTTGGGAGGGAGCGGGGGATTGCCTGAACGAAGAGGGGTGCACAGAGGGAATCAAGAAAAAGCAGCACTGTATCACGAAGTTTTGGGGAATACGAGTAGATGGAGCGAGAACCGATGTGAACGCCCCCCGCCCCCTTCACCGCCGTGACCTAAATCTGCTAACAGATTCCCTTCCCCACACACTTCAGGAACAAGTCTTCGCATTCTGATTTTAAAGCATCCGAAAAACAGCCTTAGATATACAGCATGGAGGGTGTGTGTGTGTGTGTGTGTGTGTGTTGGGGGGGGGATTGTGACATGGCTCAGAAGACAATTCCATCGACAGGATTTATTTTTCCCCAGCTCCAACTACAGGCACTGAAAGGTATTTTACCTTCTGTCAATGGTTCAAAGGGATGCAGGAAAAAGAAAAAAAAAATAAGCAAATACAGGCGTAGCTAGCTGGCCAAATACAACCTGCTCCCTCCAGCAAGAACTCAACCTCGGGGTCCAGGTCTCTCGCAGGGTTTGACCACCCGTGTTCCTGAACTGCCGGACGGTGGGCCAAATGATTGGAGCCTTCTAATCGCCCGGGCGGCCTCACAAAGTGCACAGCCCCAGCACGCCCCCGCCTCCCTGGCCCGGGCCAGCCGGCTGGGCCCCGCGCGCAGCACGCGCTGAATGGAGACATCCCCGCCCGCGGGCAGACGGGCGCAGGCAGCGAGCGCGCCGCCCGTCCTGCTTCACCTCCGCGGCGTTATTGTTCCGCGCCGGCGGCCGAGCGCCAACCGCAGGCCCGCGACGCCTCCGACGCAGTGAGCACTTCATTAGTAACCCGAGCGTTCCGAGCTCGCAGAAGTCCTGGCCCCTCTGGGGAGGCTACGGGCTCCCGCCTCCGGCCCGCGGACTGGCGGGGACGCCAGGGGCTGCGCTCCCCCCGTCTCCGACCCAACTCCGGACGGCCGCGGCTCCCAGCGGAGGCGAGACCCGAGTGGAGCAAGTGAGAAGAGGGCTACACAGAGAGCTACCACCCGCCCGGGGTCCCAGGGAGAGCGCTCGCCGGCCGTCCCCGCCGGTCACTCCACCGCCCTCCGTCGCAGCTCACGCCCTCCGACAGACAGCCCGCGCCAGAAATCCCGCTCCCATCCGTGGACGGCTCCGGGCGCGCGGCTGCAGGCGGCTCGGCACAGCCCCGGCTCGTCGCCTCCCGGTCTGCCGGGGAGCAGCCAGAGCGGTGAGGGGGCGGGGAGCCGGCGGGGGAGGGTCGCCCGGCGCCGGAGGCGCGGCCGGCAGCGCCGCGGACTAACCAGCTCGTGCAGGTAGACAGCTAAATAAATAAGTCAGAACAAACTTTGCTTTCCCATCGCCTTACCTTCCTTCGCAGCCTGCGCCTCCCCCGTGTGTGCAAAACGGAGCAGCCAGATGTAGCATAAAATAATCCATGAAGGGTACCGAGTTTGAAAAACCATGGTGCATGAGCAGGTTTTATTTTAGGTTTCAGTTATCTTGAGTCGTAGCGTTTTAAATGCTGTTTGCTCCGAAGTGTTTTTATGATTTTTTTTTATTTTTTATTGCGCTCCTTGCATCGATCCCCTTCTCGGTCCCCGGCAGGCTGCTCCACGTTTAGCTTTTTTATCCCCCGCCCCCCCTCCTGTTCGTTCGCACCGTGTTTGCTGCCTGCAAGTCTCCGACTGCAGACCGGCCGCTTGCTCCACACTCCAATAATATCAATTAGGGGGGAGGGGGCGGGGCTCCAGGCTGAGAGCCTCAGCCACTCTGGGTGAGTGGCAGGTACAGCCGGCCTGCCAGGAGGCGAGTCCCAGGGCTGAGGGGAGGGCCCCGGCGAAACGGCCGCCTCAGCTGTGGGGGCGGGGCTCAAAGCGCCAGCCAATCGGTGCCGAGCGGAGTCAGGTTGCGGGTCCAGGATTCCCTCCAGGTTCTGAGCTCCGGGCTGGAGCGTTGGATGCTCGAAAGGGAAGACGAGGATGGCAGCGGAGGGGCGTGCGGCTGTGGACTCTCTGCTTTTAGCCACCGCAGCTTTCGTGGAGCGAGATAAATCCGAGAATAACATTCCCAACTTAGACTCCTGTCTCTAACTGTTCTCCTTGGGGTCTTTTAGAAACCAGAGGCGAAGCAAGCCGTCTCAGCTACGAAGCAGGGAGCCTGGACATTGCAATACGCTATGCCTTTAAGTAAAGTGTCTTTCACTTTTTTTGTTGTTGTTGTTACAACCTCCGCGGATCCCATAACTTTGGTTTCGCCTCCCCCCCCCAACACCCCCCCCCCAAAAAAAGTTTCTACGTCCCTTTCTCTGTTCCTCAAGGGGCAGTCAGCTTTGGGCACCACCCACCACAATCCCTGGAAGAAAAAAAGTAACCAAATGTATTATGTTTAAACAATGTTTCCAGCAGTTTGCAACAAGCCCTGGAAAAAGAAACAGAGGAAAACCGAGTGGGGAAAGGAAGTCTTTTGTCTTGCGCGCCCCTTCACCCCCGCCCTATCGTTTCACCACAGTGTCTTGAGTGAAATGGGGTGTTAGCAAAGAAGCTTCCGAGGACTTTGTGTAGTTTTTTATTAAAAATTTAGCATTTTCTGAGGTTTTCCTTGGGTTGCCCCACTTTGATCGTTTCCTACCTCGCTGTATAAACTGCACTTAATTTCTTAAGAATGCTACCACATATTAAATCCACAAAACAATGCCTCTCTCTCGAATTATTTTCAGTAATTATCCAATAATTATCGTTGAAAGGAAACGTAAGAATAAAAATGTAACCAACATCTCCAGTAGAATTCATACAATCCGAACAGCAAGGATGACTCGTAGAGAAATCTGTTCTCCATTAGGCACTTTCGGACACTTTACAGTCCAGAGGTAGGTAATAGAATGAGAGAAGGAACTTTAAAATCTTAATTGCTAAATCATCAATTTCAAAGGTCACACAGAGTAACTTGATCACAGGTTTAAGATGAGTTCTTTTCTTTTTGTCCTTGTGCCATAGATCTTCTTTTTAAATATTCCCAATCGGTCATAATTTGGGAATATTTCTGATGGGCACAGAGTTTGATTCCGTCTAAAATTCCAAACTTTTCCCATCAAATGTAGCCGGAAATAAAACGTAGATTAGATTCTGCTATTTATAGTAAAGACCTCTCAGAGATGACAGTCCTCAGATTATTTTATTTTATTGTAAATTATCTTCTGTAATTTTTATTTGCCTAATATGATTCTGTGGCAGATGCAAATCAATTTTCCCGTGTAATCACTTTGATTCTGAAGTTTCTTTCTTAAATAGTGCATGTTCCTAACTGTCATGCCTGTTGGATATTTTAGAAATTATATCTAAAATATCTTAAGTGCCTTTTAAAGGAAACACACAAAACATGTAAACTCCTTAATAGATTAACTTTGAAAATAGAATATATTCATACATATATCTATAGATAGATAGATAGCACACACTTGTTACAGAGAAGATGAAACAGTATGTACACAAATAGATGCTTTAAGAGTAAAAACGATAAGCTAAAACATCAGAATTAAAAACAAAGATATGTACACATAGACTTTAAAAGTCATTGAACCACAAACTCACACATATTAAACACTTACAAAAGTTAAAATCAATTCTCTGGGGTTTCAACCCTTTCCCCAGGGTCTCATACGCCTTTCCTACAGTGACACCAAGACAGCCAAGGCAAGTTTAAAATATTCCTTTCATCTGTTGAGTGACTAATACTCAGTGATGTGAATACAAATACTTTGCCATTAAAACTAGGAAAGCAGAGTAGTAGTATCCTCCCCTCTTCTGATGAGTGTAGGTGGTTTAAGGAGTGCACTTACTGTATCCCCTCTCTGGGTCATACACAGGGGCGTGTACAGCCTCATTTTTATTTTTAGAGACAAGAAGCTTCACATTAAATGCATGTATGCCAGGCTGCTGACAGTTCTCCCTGCAGAGCTGAACAATGATACTCATTTTTAGGTTTACCAATCTTCTTTCTTTTGTAGTAACTAGGTATATTGATAAAGAATGCATTTAAATAAAAATAAATGACTCAATCAAGAAGAAATTATTCAAGATACAGTATGTTTTAATACAAAGAATTAAAGCAGAGTGTATTTGACTGATTATAAAGCATACAAATCTATTTGCATATAAAGGCAGTGAAATTAGAAATAATCAGAACACAAAACTTTCACATACAAAAATAATACATTATAGTAACTTTCTCACATCATTTTAAAAACAGTTTTAGCTTGATATCTATGATTTATCATATTATTTCTAGAGCAAATTTTAGAAAAGGAAAGTGTGTCTGTGTGTAAAATGATATTAGAGAAGAACTCATGTTCTTGAGCAGTACCAAATGGTGTAGACATCCAACACTTGAACCACCGGAGAAATTCTGAAAATTGCCTTTCCAAATTTATGTATTCATAATGCAATTAACTGATGGACTAGACTGATTATATTTAAAACATTTTAAATAAATATGAAACTGAGAAAATGAGATTCAAACCTTGATATTCTTAGTTATATCTCTTCTTTGGAAACACCTATTTTAAAGGAGTAATGGAAGAATGAAAAATACTGTCTTCAGAGGCAAAGAAGACATACCCAACTTTTATGCACATTGTGCTATTTTATTTATATAATTACTACAAATCACACTTAAATGTCCATATTTTGACAAATTCAAGAAATACATCACAAATGAAGATACAGTTTTTCTTTCCTTGTAACTTACTACAATACTAATTTTTACGTCAATTCTTACCTCTGGAAGGGATCTTCTGATTTGAAGAGATAAATCATTCTTTATGAGTAAATTATAATGACTGCAGAAAATAAATTCCATGCATTTTCAAATAAAAGAAGCTGTGTGTGTGTGTATGTGTGTGTGTGCCTGTGTGTAGCAATCAGGCCTTTAGAGAGTAAAAGAACAATGGAGACTTCAGTGTTACAAATCCTAGGCTGTCAAACTAAATAGTTAACAACAACAACAATGAAATCAAAGGGCTGTTTCTGAACCTACTACTTTTGTACTTACCGTCTAAATGCATTCACAGCTGGTAAATGTGAAAATGCAAGTTCATCACAGAAAAAAAGTGGTAATTTACACTGAATTAGGAAAGGTACTGTGCAGAAGAAACTGATTATAAACAGAAAAGAAGCATTATGTCTCAGTTAATAGATATTGCAGAAAATTGGGTTCTTCATTCGTGATTTCAGTCAAAATATAAACAATCTTTCCAGTGTGCAGCAAAATCATTTACATATTTACATTAGCATGATTTATGCAGTGTATATAAAATATTTGCTATCTAATTTAAGAAATACATTTGCTAAACTCATAAAATGTAGTAATAATTTCACTTTTTCTTCTATGCTTCAGATTTAGCTGACAGTATCAAAAGTCAGAGGTTAGAAATCATCGTGTAAGTTCAGGCTGTATTTGTGCCTTCATAAAATCTCATCCTTTTTGTGAAATCAGACAAATAGGTAATATTCAGAAGATTATGATTCTTTAAGTGCAATCACTAATTTAAGACAGCTTAACAATTAACAAACAAAAATATAGTTTATATCAAAATTGTAGGACTCCAGTTGAATGCTGTTAAGGTGTTGCTGGAAATTTCTTATCACTTAAAATATTCAAGAGTGTTAAATAACTTATTTGAGTAATATTTAAAAAACTAAATATAGCTGGGAAAATATGGCAAGTGATACTCGAAATCATTTAACACAGCCAATACTCTTTAAAAGAATTATTTTTTCAATTTGATTTTTTTTTGATTTTTGCCTGGGGAGGCTCTTTTTTCCCATTGCTTACAATTTATTTTTCCACAAATCACTAACACTGATAGGAAGCACTAGCTTAAATTATGCAAACTACTTCTACATACTTTTATAATTTCTCATCTTGCAATTTTTTTCTGCTCTTCACCCCATGTATTTTTAGGTGTCAGAGATATGTAATGATTCAACGACCACCAGGGGGCACCAGGACCTCCCGGGTTTCCTGGCCAATCAAATACACACCGAATAAGTATGATCTAATTATAAAATTTTATGTGCATGCATATCAACATACATATTATTAATACATATCATTTGCCCCATTGATACTTTCAAGTTTCTTATTTTCTCTATACTTAGACCAGCTTTCATAAAAATCTGTGAGAGATTCTATGACCTATTTCAGTCTATAGAGGCCAAGTTAACTGAATAAGCTCAAAGGCACCTTAGAAGGTGAATTACATTACAAAAAAGCGCTCTCCTCATTCTTCTTAACTGAACATCTGAAGAAGTCTGTCTCCACATAGACCTCAGATATTCTGTTCTTTACTCTCTAGCCCCTTATCCCAAAGTCTTTCTCCCTGGAAACAGTGAGCACTGGGACTCGATGGCTCAGAGTACCCAGAGTCTAAGCCTGCTCAGTAGCTCCCAGAACTCTGGCTTGAGGAGCATTTTCGAGATCACACATCATTCTAATCTTCTGCCATGGTTAACACTAAAATTGAAAGTCTGCCAAGAGTTGATTGTCCAACCTAAAGGAGGTCTAGGAAGAAGTCTGAAAAATAAAGGTTTCTATATGCGATAGTAGACTAGAATAAAGTCTACGTTAGGAGGGGAGAATATGTGAATAGCGCCCCCTAGTCGCGAAGTTTTGAGGCGGTGGGCGTTCCTGCCTAGCGAAGAAGGAAACACTTCTATGCATTTCCAGAGGTAGTGATTTCCTATTTCCCCTAAGTTGGCATGCAGCTGTTTGTGGATGAAATGAGCGAATTTGTATAAGAGACAAGCCACTTCCTGGGAGGGGAGGACATCAACTCTATCACATTTAAATTTTAAAAAGTTTGGAAGCTCTGAAACATTAAGACACCACTGGCTGAGAAGGATGTAAGTCCAAGCACCTCAAATAAATGCTCATTAGGAGGCAAATAAAGTTCTGAGCTAAAATATGCTTGTAAAGACATGTACCTGATTCTGAAATACCCTTGGAAACCCAGAGACCCAGGTATTCGTGCTGATTATGTGAGTATGAAGTAGAAGAACTATTCCACTGTCGCTCAACTGTGGATGTCTCCATTTGGGGAAGGAATGCATAAATCAAGATAGCATTGTAGCAATGCTATGTTAACTGAATTTTTAAGTTATACCGTATAGCAATGATGAAAACAAAGTCAGTAGTGGACTGAAACCATTATCATTTGAATGAAATCAGATCTCTTTGACTGAATGTACCCAGAGGTTCTCAGACAACAAGAGAAGAGGATGCCCCAAACAAGAGTTAATACATTTTTTTTCTGAATATGAACAAGTCAACTTAAAACAGACCAGTGACTGTGTTTCTTCCCGATGATGTGGGTGAACTTGATTACACATTCACAATATGAGTAGCATAATATTGCAGAAAGAGAATACTGACCAAAAGCTCAATTTAAAAATAGGATTTTCAAATATTTATTAAATATTTAGAGAGCACTGGGGGCAAATGCAGATGAATAAATCATAATCCAGTACTGAAGAGCTGTAACACCCATCAGGAGGTCTTCGCGTCTTAGATTTTAATTTAGAAACAGGGAGCAGATCATATGCTCAGAGAAAGAGGTAACCAACCAGTTTTTTCTCAGTGTTGATTTCAGCCACATCAACAGTAATGATATCTTCATAATCACATTATTGACCATAAATTGCATGATAGTTCAATGCCCAATAAGAATTGTTTCATCTGGCTTGTCTAAGGTTGTTTCTCTTTCCCTTCCTGCATTCAGATCAGACAAAAAATCATAAAAAAAATTCACTCCATCTCATATTATAGTAGGCTCTTATTATCATTGTTTGGTTTCAAGGATGCATTGCTATAGATAAAGCTACAGAATTAACCTGGGACATCCTCTTGTTGGTTTTATATTGATGAAATGACTGAGGTCACTCTCAGTTTAATTAACTATTTTAATAACTGATAGTCACTCTTTCAGGAGTCTTTTAATGGGCAGACTTTAATGGCAAAGACTGTAAAACTTAGAAGACATGAAAAACCTGTCAGAAAGTTGCCTCATTTAAGAACTAATGAAAACTATAAAAGACAAAATTTAATTTATCTATCTTACAAATATGGAGAAAGGAAAAACTTCCCTGCATTCCAATAAAGATTCCTTCTGAGAGTTCTTTCTGGTCTTACCTTGTGTTTAGTTTTTCTATACTATTACATTTCTCTGTCTTTAACAATGTACAGTATATTTGCATATACACTTGAAATAAATTTTTGAGAGTACAATTATTTTCTAAGTTTGAATAATGATAAACTATAAAAATGCATGTCATTAGGTACTTTGGGGAAAGTCCTATGATGCACACCATTTCACTGAAATGGTAGTTGTTAATTCACAAAATTGGTAGCTATGACTCATTATTCCCAAGGATTATAAAATAGAGAAAGATAACAAATGAAAAGAAGTAACAAGCTTAGAATTAACATAAGAATTCTAAGTATCTCAAAATATGAATATAAAAATCAAACATTCTGTATTCAGCCATTTTATTTTTGACCAAGTTTACGATTTAAAGAAAGAGACTCATCTTTGATCAGAAAATTAGAGAATACATTTTATAGGAATGCTCATTATAGAGATATGTTATATTGTAATAAGATCTTTAAAGGTATAAATGAAATTTGAGTTTGATTATGTACATTTTTTACAATTATATAAAATGTATAATTCTGCATTTATTACATTTTATAGGTGAGCATGAAGCATAATCTCTAGTAATACTTGTATCAGAGCTCATCATCATAGGCACTTATCTTAATTTTTAAAGTAAATTCTTTTCATGTCTCATTTCTTGTTTTGAAGATGTTTGATTTGAATCACAAGCACAGATCCAGAAACCTTCACCTACCTAAATACATACATCTTGTATAATTTCCAAGATCTGCAATATTCACATATTTTGCATATTTCTCCTTTGCAGTAGAAGTCAAATGGCCTCCTTCTTTGTCTGTATTCAAACTCAGCCTAGTTTTATGAAGGCAGCATGCAGGGAGCACAGGTTACATACTCAAAGGATTATTGCTTCATTCTTTTATTTTTGAATATTTATTATTTATTTGAAAAGTAGAAAGAGAATGTCCATTTGCTGGTTCACTTTCCAAATATCTGCAACAGCTGGGATTGGACCAGGCCAAAACCAATGGCCCAAAGCTCCATCTGTGTGTCCTATGTGGGTGCAGGGATCCAGATACCTGAACCTGCTGCCTCCCAGGATTCACATTAGCAGTAAACTGGGAAGGAGAACAGACCAGGATGTAGAGACAGGCACTCTGATATCGAATGAAGGTGTCACAAGAAGCAGCTTAACTGTGTGCTGTTTTGTTCTTCTTTAAAATTTTTATTAATAAAAAGAACAGATTTCATGTATTTCTTACATATAATTCTAAGATAACCATACTTCCCTCTCTCTCTCCCTCCTTCGATCTCCCCTACTTTATTCCTTCCTTTCTTTTCTTTAGTTTTTGCAATAACAATTTCAATTTATTTTATATTCATAGGCTTAATTAACCACTAACCATAATGTTCAACAAGTAAAAGTAGAACAACCACTGTTCCACAGGGATGTAGACAAGGGACAAAAACAATAATCAAATCATGAGAAATTAGTTTCATTCTTACACATTGGGTTTTTTTTTTTTTTTTTTTTTGGATTCTGTATTAACTATCACATATCAGAGAAAACATAGTATTTGTTTTTTAGAGATTACTTATTTTTGAATACATAAATATATATATTATATGCTTTTCTAAATTCAAATTCCTATCTTTGGGCTTTGTATGAGTTCTTTAGGAATACTCCCACTACTCCCACTCATCTGAAGAGATCCCCTATCCAGAACTTTAGGCCTATGCTTTAGGCCTTGTTACTTGCTGATACACCATACTAATGAAGACTACATGCTACACTGCATACTGGTCTTCAGTGCTGACTTGGCCTGCTACCTATTAGATAATCGCCACTATACTTTTTCTGATTTTATCTGATGTTAGCACTCAGAATTTAGAACATGAAGTAGTTATCATACTGTAGTAGAAAAATGAGTGGTTTAAGTTAGTCATCTTTTCTTTTTTCTCCATTTTTTGTTTCCTCCTACTGTTATTCATTCCTCTCCCTTATTCCTCACTCTTCAAAAATACATTCTGTTCCCTAGTTTTGGGGCAAGTACTAGTATGCAAAAATGTGTAAGAAATTTCTCTTTTTTTGTCCTCAAGAAATACTTCTCTTTTTTATTTAGGAAATACAACCATGAATATAGTTTGATTCATATTCAGTTTTGACTGTTTTTAAACTTATTTTAAAGGCAGGGTGACACAGAGAGAGAGAGGCACAGAGAGATCTTCCATTCACTGGTTCACTTCTCAAATGCACTTAACAGCAGCCGAAGATGGGCCAGGCCAAAACCAAGAACCTGGAATTCCATCCTGGTCTCCCATTTGAGTCACAGGGTCTCAGGTACTTGAGTCATCATCTGCTGGCTCCCAGGGTATGTATTAGCAGAAATCCAGTGATTGGAAGAAGAGTTGCTGAAATTCAAAGCAGACACTCTGATACAGGATGTGGGCAGCCCAATCTGGGGCTTAACCAACTGTGCCATAACATCCACCCTAAGAAATAGATTGCTTTATATGTGACAGAAATGTAATTAAGATATTTCATTTCAAGTGAAATAGGTACTACACCAACCAGGGGAAAATGTCCTGGAAGAGACTAGCAGTTAAGACTGATCTTGGGTTGCAAATAGGTGGTCCAATGACAAAAGTGTTGGGGAAAAGGGAATTTTAGTATAAAATTTTACTTAAAGGGCACAGCAGGGAGTGCGTTAGTTACATTTTGTTGAGGAAACAGAAACTACCTAGGTATTTTAAGCTGAAGAAATTTAATTTGGGAAATCATATGCTTACAAAAAATTTTTAAAGATTTATGCAAACTGGTTAAGCCACTATGGAAGTCAGTCTGGAGATTTCTCAGAAACCTGAATATAACCCTACCATACAAAATACCACTCCTTGGAATTTACCCAAAGGAAATTAAATTAGCAAACAAAAAAGTGGTCTGCACCTTAATGTTTATTGCAGCTCAATTCACAATAGCTAAGATCTGGAATCACCCTAAATGCCCATCAACAGTAGACTGGATAAAGAAATTATGGGATATGTACTCTATAGAATACTATATAGCAGTCAAAAACAATGAAATCCGGTCATTTGCAACAAAATAGAGGAATCTGGAAAACAACATGCTGAGTGAATTAAGCCATTTCCAAAGGGACAAATATCATATGTTCTCCCTGATCGGTGACAACTAACCAACCACAAAAAAGGAAACCTGTTAAAGTGAAAGGGACACTATGAGAAACAGTGACTTGATCAGCCCTTGTCCTGATTGTTGATGCACAACTGAATACTTTATCCCTTTTAGTAGTTTTTGTTCTAGTTAATACTATTGGTTGAACTATTTAATTAACACACATTTATTCTTAGGTGATGAAATTTAACTGAAAAGTGATCCCTGTTAAATATAAGAGTGGGAATAAGAGAGGGAGGAGATGTACAATTTGGGACTTGCTCAATCAGACTTGCCCCAAGTGGTGGAGTTAGAAATGTGCCAGGGGATTCCAATACAATCCCATCAAGATTGCATGTACCAATGCCATCTCACTAGTCCAAGTGATCAATTTCAGTTCACAATTGATCGCACTGATAGGTCTAAGAGTCAAAGGGATCACATAAACAAGACTAGTGTCTGCGAATACTAACTGATAGAATCAAAAAGGGAGAGAACGATAAAACATGGGAAGTGGGATACACAGCAGACTCATAGAATGGCAGATGTCCTAAACAGCACTCTGGCCTCAGAATCAGCTCTTAAGGCATTCGGATCTGGCTGAAAAGCCCATGAGAGAATTTCAGGCATGGAAAGCCAAGACACTCTGGCAAAAAAAAAAAACAAAAAAAAACAAAAAAAAAAAAACCGACTAAATGAAAGATCTCTGCAAGTGAGATCCCAGTAGAAAGAACAAGCCATCAAAGGAGGAGGTACCTTTCTCTGAAGGGAGGAGAGAACTTGACTATGACCTAGTCTAAATAAGATCAAAGTCAGCAAACTCAAGAGGTTTCCATAGCGTTGGAAACTCATGACTAGAGCCTAGGTTGATTACTGACGCCATAAACAAGAGTGTCAAATTGTTAACAACAGGAGTCACTGTGTACTTACTCCTCATGTGGGATCTCTGTCCTTAATGTGTTTTCCAATGTGAAGTAATGCTATAACTAGTACTCAAACAGTATTTTACACTTTATGCTCTGTGTGGGTGCAAACTGATGGAATCTTTACTTACTATATACTAAATTGATCTTCTGTATATAAAGAGAATTGAAAATGAATCTTGATGTGAATGGAATGGGAGAGGGAGTGGGAGATGGGAGGTTTTCGGGTAGGAGAGAAGTTATGGGGGGAAGAAAGCCATTGTAATCCCTGTACTGTACTTTGGAAAATTATATTTACTAAATAAAAGTTTTTAAAAAAGGTTTATTTATTTATTTATTTGAAAGTCATTGTTACAGAGAGGGGGAGAGCGAGAGAGTGAGAGAGAGTGAGAGAGAGAAAGAGAGAGAGAGAGCTTCCATCTGCTGATTCTCTCCTCAGATAGTTACAACAACCAGCATAGGCCGGGTGGAAACCAGGACTCAGGAACTTCTTCCAGGTCTCCCACATTGGTGGCAGGGGCCCAAGCACCTGGATCATCCACCCCTGCTTTTCTCAGGTCATTAGCAGAGAGCTGAATCAGAAATGGAGCAGATGGGACTCAAATAGGGACCAGATGTGATGCCAGCATCACAGGCAGAGGCTTTACCTGCTACATCATAATACCAGCCCCCTTAAAAAAATTTGTGTAAGTTCTTTTGTTTTTAGTTATATAACTGCATAGAAAATTAGCCCAGAAGTCATTAATGACTTAACACAACCATTAATCGCACATAATTTCTGTGAATCATGTATCTATTGCAATTTAGTTGAATCTACTGGCACACAATCTCCAAAAAGGTTGCATTCAAGGTGACAGTCCAGACTGTGGTTGCCAGAGAGTCCGAGAGAGGATTTTCTTCTTATGATTTATTTGTTTGTTTACTTATTTATTTATTTATTTGAAAGCATAGTGATAGAGAAAGAGGGGGACACAGAGACAGAAAGATCTAAATCACTCACCAAAGGGTCACAATAGTCAAGTTTGGGCCAGGAGTAAGCCAGGAGCCAGGGTCTCCATCTGGGTCTCCCATTTGAGTAGCAGGCATTCAAGCACTTGAGGCATCATCTGCTGCATCTTAAGCTACTTGAGCCATCAGGAAGAAGGATCAGAAACACAGTGGCTGGGGCTTGAACTAGCACTCTGATAATGGATGCTGGTGTACCAGAAAGGAGCTTAACCCACTATGCCACAAAGCTGGCTCTGAAATCATCATTTTAACTTATATCAGGGGTAGGCACTTTGCAGAGTTGTTAAAATGCCCGCTGGGATACCAGTTGGCTGTGTTTGAATCCTGGCTAAGCTTCTGATTCTAGCTTCCTGCTAATGCACAACCTTGAAGGCAGCAGGTGATGGTTCAAGTCCATGGCTCCCTGCTGCTCACATGGAAGATTCACACTGAGTTCCAGGCTCCTGCTTTGTCCTGGTTTAATGCCAGCTGTTTTAGGCATTTGGGGAATGAACCATTATGTAGGAGCACACACACACTCTCTTTCCTCGCTCTGCCCTTCCACTCAAAGAAACGAAAAAGAAAAGAATTAGATAAACTAAAATATATATCAAAACACATCTCCAATGGCTCTCCTCTCAATGGTGAAAGTCAAGTTCTGCAACAACTCACATCATTTTACCAAACTATATCTGTTATTCATTGCTCCCTTTCCCCCTTTCTTACCTTTTCCCCACCATCCTGATTTTGAACTT
The DNA here is from genome assembly GCF_964237555.1 of Oryctolagus cuniculus. Lineage (NCBI taxonomy): Eukaryota > Metazoa > Chordata > Mammalia > Lagomorpha > Leporidae > Oryctolagus > Oryctolagus cuniculus. The sequence continues at coordinate 78,743,514 of NC_091436.1, read as the reverse complement.
TCATAGTTGGCCTGGATTGTTCTACCTCAGGACATTGGAATTACCTCAGTCAGGAAAGTAATTCTTGTAGACATTTCTATGTATTGATCATTTTTCACCTCCTTAAGGTCTACTCAACTGTTTTCTCTCACACTTTTGCTTGGATTTCATTATTCCCTTTGTTATTTCCCAGAAACTCAAAATATTATATTTTTCCTTGTTCATTGTCTCTGCAAACCAGCATATAAGATTCTTGAGGGCAGGGGATTTTTGAATTCTCTTTCTGTTGCCAAAAATAGTGCTTATATACACACTAGGTACTTGTTGTTGAATAAAGTAATGGTTTTCAATTAGTTCAACTGTGTGTTTTATAATTAGGTCCATAAGGTTATTTCTAGAGAAATGTTGTACAAGGACTTTTCCTGCCGACTGGATTTATCTGGAGGCAAGATTTTTGGCAGTGCCATTAGTAATAACAATTCAAATCTTTGAAGAGTATTAGAGTAGCTAATATATAAAATTCAAAAGAGGGAAAATATATCAGAGGATATATATTCATTTTTAAAGAGAACTATAAATATTAAAATATAGCAGATAATTATTAGGGAAATAGGCAGAATTAAGCAGGATAAGTTCTCATTATACATGCTTAGTAAATTTTAAAAAATCACTGCTAGCAGGATCAAAATGGGCAGCTCACCCCAGCCCTAGCTTGCCTACTTAGAAATGAAGTATGATAATAAAGGTCTGGATCTAAGAACATAAAAAATTACTCTCTTAAACTCAAGTTTCTTAAAATAAATCATATAAAAGCCCTAGAGCAGAACAGAGGTTTTTTTAGAAATATTTTGAAAATATATGCAAATCATGTGTGAATGTGCATTTTTCTCAGGGAGAGTTTCCTAAATCCAAATGTCCAAGGAATCCAGGCTGAAAAAATTAAGAACTTGACCTTAGATCTGTGGTTCTTATAGTTGGAGTTTTTTTAGGAGTTTTTTTTAAGCTATCAGAACTAGCACTCTACTCTCAACAACATGATTTATTTATTCTGAGAGGGAGGAATAGACATTAATTTTTCTTTTCTAAGTTTTTAAATTGATTCTGCTATTTAGACAAAACTGACAATAACTGCTCTTAGAGCAGCACTTTTCAATAGTTGTACAATATAAAATGCATATGTAATTTAACATCTTGTAGTAGCCATATTAAAATATAATTAGGTGAAATTTATTCTAATACTGAATTTTACTTAGACATATATTTAAAATTTTAACATTTCAACAGGGGGCACTACCTACATTTCAAGTGCCCAATAGCAACATGGAGATGACAAGTATTTGATATTATATAAGGAAATATAGGTCAATATGTTGTACAACAGTACTTCCAAAAGTAAATGAAAATGGATTAAAAAGATGTTTACTTTAGTGCCAAAATTTTGAAATCTATTCACACAAGCGCTCTTGAAAAAGTTCAGTGAAAATGTATGCTATGAAAGAACTGTGTTTGGATTTCTAAAACATCTGCACCAAAATAAATTTCTTTGAATTCCATTTTTCCATAAAATTTGTAATATTCTGTATTGAGGTTACAATACACAAATAAATGTCTTCATTTTCTTTTCCACTTCTTTGTCTTCCCCGTTTTCCTCTTCTATCCCCATTTCTCCTCTTCCTTTTTCTTAGAGTAAGTCTGTAGATACTGGGGTAGTAGAAATGAGTAAATCATACTTTTCTTCATGGAGCATATAGTCTACATGAAGGCGACAAAGCATGTGAACAAGTAAGAATAATATAGGTTCACAGCATAATAAGTGCTTGGAGTCTACCAAATCTAAATGTGAGTCATAAAAGAGATTTGATTAAAGAGATGTTTAAATCAAAGTACAGACAAAGTCTTTTTTTTTTTTCTTTTTGAAAGGCAGAGTTAGAATTACAGAGATGAGAGGGAGAGACAGAGAGAGAGAGATCTTTCATCCACCGGTTCACTCCCCAAAATGTCACAATGGCCAGGACTGGGCCAGGCTGATGTCTAGAACCAAGAGCTTCTTCCTGGTCTCCTATGTGGGTGCAGGGGCTCAAGCACTTGGGCCATTTTCTGCTGCTTTCCCAAGCTGATTATAAGGGAGCCAAATTGGAAGTGGAGTAGCTCAGTCTCAATTTGGCACCCATATGGGATGCTGGAGTCACAAGTGATGGCTTGATTTGCTATGTCACAGTGCCGGCCCCTAGGCAGTCCTTTTTTAGGATGAGGATGAAATATTCCTGTCTAATACTGAATGATGAGATGAAATGAGACAATTGGGTTAAAATCTCAGGAAAGAATGCCTCAGGTTGAAGGAACTATTGACACTAAGTCCCTAAATTGACACTAAAGTCAATGATGCTTGAAGTATACATACGAAGTCCATGTAGTTAAACTTGGAAAAGATAGTGTGATTCTGTTTTGGGACTAGCTGGCAAGCAGCCAGATATGTTGATTCTTGAAGGCCCTTATTCCATTGCATTTCATTTTTAATTCCCTAGGAAGACTGGTGGTTTCTAAGTAGGGGAGAAATATAATTCACATTTTTAAATGATGATTTTGGCTCATATTGGGACATTTTGTAGAAGATGGGATTAAAATATGGTTAGTAAATCCATGCAAATGAAGGGTCTTCAAAAAGTTCATGGAAAATGCATACTATGAGAAAACTATGCATAGATTTTACTTTTTTCACAATAAACTAAATTTTACTTTTAATTCGATTTTCCTTGTGTCTTTAAAAGTGCCTTACTTGTGGAAAAAAGGCATATGGAAATAGGGTTAGAGAGTTTTTGGAGGAATCTCAGTGACATAATATGGTGATATGGACCAGGACAATAGCAGTAGAGACAGGGAGAAGGATGTGGATTCCATCTGTAATTTGGAATAGTAGAGCCAAAGGATGTGTGGATGGATTGGGTATTTTGAGTGAACATAAAAGCATCAAAGCTCAGTTTCAGGGACAGGATTTAGCCTAGTGATTAAGATGTGGATTAAGATGCCTAAATCACATTTCAGAGTGTCAGGTTTGATCCCTGACTAGCTCCAGAATACAGGTTCCGAATAATGTAGATCCTGGGAAACAAGGGCAATAGCTCAACTAATTGGATTCCTGCCACCCACTTGAGAGACCTGGATTGAGTTCACCACTGCTGGCTTTATCCTCTGGCTATGGCAGGATTTTAGGAAGCAAATCAGCAATGGGAATTGTCCATCTCTCTCTCTTCTCTCTCTGTCTCTGCCTCTCAAATAAATAAATACAAAATTTTAAGAAAGAGCTAAACTCTTTGAGAAGTGAATGGTTAATTTTATAATTTACTAGGCCGGTGCCGTGGCTCACTAGGCTAATCCTCCGCCTTGCAGCGCTGGCACTACGGGTTCTAGTCCCGGTCGGGGCTCCGGATTCTGTCCTGGTTGCCCCTTTTCCAAGCCAGCTCTCTGCTGTCGCCCGGGAGTGCAGTGGAGGATGGCCCAAGTGCTTGGGCCCTACACCCCATGGGAGACCTGGAGAAGCACCTGGCTCCTGGCTTCGGATCAGCGTGGTGTGCTGGCCGCGGCGGCTATTGGAGGGTGAACCAACGGCAAAGGAAGACCTTTCTCTGTGTCTCTCTCTCTCACTGTCCACTTTGCCTGTCAAAAAAAAAAATTATAACTTACTGAGAAAGGTTTAAAAAAATGTAAAAATGGATTTGGGAAGGCTATGAATATCCAGTATCTGTTTTGGACTTTTTAATTTTGAAATATCACAACACATTTAAGTTGAGTTGCTAACTAGGCAAATGGAGATACTAGTCTGGAGGTCAACAGTGAGATCACATACATACAAAGACACAAATTTGTGATACTGTACTGAAAGTATTAGAACTGTATTAAGTCACATAGCAAGAAAATATAGATACAGAAAGAAGCATATGGGGATCTCAACATTCACAGTTTGTCAAGGAGGACGGGAGCCTGGGAGGAGGGAGGCAAACAGGAAGCACAAAAGAGTGGTCAGCTTTGTCAACTGCTGACAAGGCATCAAGCACAAAGAATTTGAATCAGAGAAGTAATCTTGGGATTTACAGAGATGGTTTTTAATCACATCAGCAAAGCTGATTTGTATTACTAGCTCTCTGCTGCAAAGTGGAAACTAAAGTACAAAAATGCAAGTGACTTCCATAAGGTTATATAAACAGTAAATTGCAGAGCTATTAATTGAACCTCACTATTTCCTGATTTTGAAGATTTTTGGAACTGAAGAAAGAGACTATATACATAGGCACTTTATAGGCAGGAAATCATGAGGACAGAAACTTTTTGCTTTTCGTCCTAAAGTCTGAAGGAGGCGTAGAGCAGAAGATAAAGAATTTAGCACAATGGTAAGTACTGTGAAACCGTGGGACATGTTGCTAAATAATAGCAACACACAGTAAACTAGTTGAAAATATATTGGTCATCTAAAGAATTTAAGAAGCGTGTCTGCTTTAGGATTTACTGGAGACAGGGAATTGGTAACTTCAAGACTTCCTCTCTGCCTATGTCTTCATATTCCCTCTTGCTTTGTTGGAAGGAAATTGTCTGAATATTCTATTCTCTGAAGATTCTTGTATGCAGCTGGGGGAAGTGGCCACAAGGAGATAGGGGTTCTGCCAATGGGGACAATTATCAGGGTAACATGGGCTGCAATTAAATCAATAAAAACTTCTGGGCCAGCACGCTGTGGCCGGCACACCGCGCTGATCCGAAGCCAGCAGCCAGGTGCTTCTCCTGGTCTCCCATGTGAGTGCAGGGCCCAAGCACTTGGGCCATCCTCCACTGCACTCCCGGGCCACAGCAGAGAGCTGGACTGGAAGAGGAGCAACCGGGACAGAATCTGGCACTCCGACCGGGACTAGAACCCAGGGTGCCGGCGCTGCAGACAGAGGATTAACCTAGTGAGCCAAGGCGCTGGCCAATAAAACCTTATTTTCAACTATTTTACCCCTTACATCAACTGAAAAAGCTCCTAGGGTGTTGACTATATCATCTCTGGTATAGCATATGAATATGTGTCTATAAAATAGATACAGATGTTTTATCCTAAATATTGTGTTTTTTTATGTTTTTAACAAATTAAAGTGCTCAAGTGACTCTGAAAATGACTGGGCAATGATTTAATACAAAGCAATCACAGGAACATAACAATGGAATCAGGGACTTGTTTAAGGAGAATTCATGCCTTTCTGATACAAATTTGGCTTTACCCTTTAATGTATAAGCTATTCTTACAATAGACTGTGCTAAGCATGTGCTCCTTGATACCTGTTTTCAACATGTAGTAGAACAGATTAAAAAGCCAAAGAGGACAAAAGATAACCTATTAAAGAAAAGGGGGTACAAAAGTGAAAACACTGCTATTTTAAATTGAATTAAACCTCCTTCGTAGCTGCTAAATAAGTTCTTCTTGAGATGTAAGATCATCAAATGCCACTGACAAACTCCTTTTACATCTGCTAAGACAAGGCTGAAGTTTCTTGCAAGGAAAACATCTTAACAGGAAGTATACGAACTTGAAGTTCCCAATAGAATTCCCTGTCAAAGCTTGACGGAGAAAGGTATTTTTGCTTATTACAGAGCCTTGTGCTATGGTAGAAATCATGTACTCTTATGCATCTTATATATGTATTTTGCACCACAAACATGCAAACACACATACGCACATGAGGGAACTTCAAAGAGTTCATGGGATATGGCATTAAATGCATTAAATGCATAGGCTTTTTTCCCCCTCATATGACTTATCTGAATTTTAAAAACACCTATTATGGGGCCAGAGCTGTGGTGCAGCGGGTTAAAGCCCTGGCCTGAGGCACCAGCATCCCATATGGGCGCTGGTTCTAGTCCCGGTGGCTCCTCTTCCAATCCAGCTCTCTGCTGTAGCCTGGGAGAGCGGTGGAGGATGGCCCAAGTCTTTGGGCCCCTGTACCCACATGGGAGACCTGGGGGAGGCTCCTGGCTCCTGGCTTCGGATCTGCACGGCTCCAGCCATTGCAGCCATCTGCGGAGTGAACCAGTGGATGGAAGACCTCTCTCTGTAACTCTGTCTTTAAAAAACAAAAAAACAAAAACACAACTATTATTTTCAGATTTCAAATCCCTACTGAGTGTGTCGTCCTTTCCAGTGTCCCATGTCTGCCACTTGGGGACCATTTACAGCTCCGTGCCATGATGTAAATCTCAGTATCTTTTAATGACATTTTCCATTAACTTTTGAAAGTACTTTCATGTGTGCAGAAACACTGTCCATACACGTATTACAGACTATGCTGTTCTTTTCACTCAGAGAGCTACCAATAAACCATTTCTCTTTACATGTTGCACATCCCACTCAGTTTATGAGTCATTTTTCACATCCTTGTGTGAAGTAACTTGAGTAGGAGAAGCAGTTGCAAATACTGTAAATAATATGTGCTTCAAAGACAAAGAGACTTATGAAAAAAGGGATTATTACATCAATTCCTGATTTTCAATATATACTATATGGACAAATGGAGAAACAAGTACTTTTGTCGCCCAACATGATTTATTGTATGTGATGTGTATTTGGGAAATTTTTCTCAATAAAGGTATTCCCTTATATAGCACTCTTTTTTTGTCTCTTCTTCAAGTATATGTTTGTCATCATGTGATCTCAAACAGTGCTTCATTTTATTTTCTGGACACTTGTTCTATTCCCTATACTGCCATCATGCAGAAGTTGATAATTAATTTTCTAGTATATCTCATTTATGTTTTCAAATATTTCCCTAAAACGCTTTCATGCATCATTTTTTCACTATCACAGGCCTAATTTTACCATTAGCAAAATTGTATGAAAGGAACAAAATCGATGATCATTTTTTCGCTGATTGTATGAGTTTTGTAATAAGTTGAGCTTAGTTTTAGCATATATCTCAGAAATAAATACTACTCAGGAAGCACTATAAAAAAGTATATTATAATCTTACCTTGGGCTACAATGCTGAATGATACATCATGACGTTTACATGCAAATCTAGAGTTAAATGCCAGTTCTCATTCTTACTTTCTTTGTGGTTTAGGTCAGTCCTTTCTTAATAGTGACTATCAGCTTCCTTATCAGTCTAATATAAATATGTCTCTCCCAGAGTAATTTTTATAATTTGAAATTATGTATATACTCACTTAACATAGTAATTTGAAGTTATTGGTCTTAAATTTTACAGAAACTGTCATTTAACAGAAAACTAAGTCGGTAGTCTTTTAGCAAATTATTGTGAATCATAAATATTGCCTATTACCGTAGACTACCTTATAGACTAATGATAATGTACAACAAATTTGGAAAGTGGGTTCATATTCCTAGGCCAAGGTTCTAGTTGCAGCCCAACAATCCCTCCTGGATGCCTCATCTTCTCCCACGTCCCCTCTCTCGTACTTGGGACTAGTTATAGATTTTTGTTCTAATGTACCCTTCAATGTGTTTGTGGTAAAGCTGAACACTACAATCTCCCAAAGCTTCTGTGGGATGGACACTGGGTTGATCTCTGTAATTCTGACTAAATCTCCAGAGCACCTGGTACTACAGATTGAGCTAAGTGATGTTGGGGCCTGGGGTGGTCAGAGTGCCCTATTCACAGTTTTTGGCATGGGCCAAATGAATGCTTTCCTCAGTTCAAATTTTTACTGGTTTCTGTTCAGTTGCAATCTTATGCCATTATGTTCCTGAAGTCATACTTCTTTCATTTGTTTGTTTAATCATTTTACTCTTAGAGCTATGTTATAAAATCCAAAAATATGCTTTAATACCCAATTCACAGATTTAATAAAATTGATGTCCTTAATTAGTAAAATGTGATAAGACTAAATTTGAGCCGGCGCCGCGGCTCAATAGGCTAATCCTCCGCCTTGTGGTGCCAGCACCCCAGGTTCTAGTCCTGGTCCGGGCACTGGATTCTGTCCCGGTTGCCCCTCTTCCAGTCCAGCTCTCTGCTGTGGCCCGGGAGTGCAGTGGAGGATGGCCCAAGTGCTTGGGCCCTGCACTCACATGGGAGACCAGGAGAAGCACCTGGCTCCTGGCTTCAGATCAGCGCAGTGTGCCGGCCACAGCGGCCATTGGAGAGTGAACCAACGGTAAAGGAACACCTTTCTCTTTGTCTCTCTCTTTCACTGTCCACTCTGCCTGTCAAAAAAAAAAAAAAAAAAAAAAAAGACTAAATTTGGCTTCTACAACTTATAATGATCATTCATGTAATACAGATATACACACTTCTTTTTAGAAAGAATTACCTTCTGTTATTTTCTTTTATTGTAATTTTGTTTTACAAATAATATTTTGAAAAAGAACTCACTACAACCAGTGAAATAATGCAAACATTGATAAAGATAAAATGATAATTTCCTACCATCTTTGGCATTGGCTCCCACCCTTGAAGTGTGATTTCATAAACATCCTAAGAGTGTGGGTTTGTATTTATCCACAAGTTGTATAGACCCTGCTCCAATATGGTCCCTTCCTTAGGTTTACAAAATAGTTTATCAAAACTCATAACATCTGAATCTGCATTTTTCTCACTTAATATCTCACCAAGATAATATCTTCATTCCCATGTATATGAGTTGCTTTCCTAAGATGTCTTCTAATAGTTTTCAAAACTTAAGTGTTTTTTTCCATTTACAAATTAATTTTCTATGTAGTATGAAAGATTGATCCCTATCTTTATTTTTTCTTTAGTATCAGGCTAATGCTGTTTTTATATATTGAGTTGAGAAGTCTTCCCTCCTCTTTAAATTTTTAGATGAGTTTGAGAAGAACTTGTTTTAATTCTTCTTTGAATGTTTGATGGAATTCACCAGTAAAGCCATCTAATCTTGGGCATTTTCTGTGGGGAGATTTTTGATTATTGTTTTAGTATCTACTTGGTATATATTGTACCATTTTTCTATTTCTCCTTGTGTTAATTTTGGTAGTTTGCATTTTCTGGAATTTTCCCATTTCATCCACATGTATAAAGTTTTTCATAGTACTCTTATAATCCTTTTGATTTCTGTAAGGTTTTAATTGTATTATTTGTGCTTTTCCATAATCTAAATAAATTGTGTTGACCTTTTCAAAGAACTGACTTTTGTGTTCCTGATTCTCTATGGTTCTTTTGTCTTACTTATCCCTAACTTTTTCTATTCCTTTTTTTTTTTTTTTGCAAGCTTTTTCTTCTTTTTCTGGTTTCTTAAGAAGGTCTACTATTTCATCATGATGTATTTCTTCTAGTTTCCTTCAGGTTTTGATCCATTCATTGATTAATAGTGTATTGTGTGTGGTTGAATTTCCACATATTTGTGAATTTCTCAGTTTCCCTTTTGTTATTTATTTTTAGATTTATTGTATTGTATCTGGAGAAGAAACTTTTGGATGGCATCTGTCTTTAAAATTTATTGAGACTTGTTTTGTTACCTAACACATGGCTTATCCTAAAGATTTTTCCATTTACACTTGAGAAGATGAAGTATTCTTTTGTTTGATGCAGTGCTTTATGCATATCTATTGTGTTTAGCTGGTTTACAGTGTTGTTCAAATCATCTATTTTATTATTCATATTCTATCTACACATTCTATATATTCATTGTTGAGAGTGGATGATCAAAGTCTCCAAATATGGCTATAAAACAGTTTTCCCCTTTAATTCTGTTAATATTGGCTTCTTAAATTTTGTATTCACTGTTAGCTATGAATTTATTTAGAAATGTTATGGCTTCTTTATACATTGTCCCTTTATCAATTTATTGTGTTTCTAACAATTTTTGACTTCAAGTCTATTTTGTCTATTATTAATATAGTACTGTAATTTCCCTTATGTTACTATTTGCATAGAATATATTTCCATTTACTCACTCTCAATCCACTTGAATCTTTTGGTACAGTTTTAATATTCTGTTTCAGACAATTTGTTAGTATTTTATTTCCACTTTAAAACCAATATTTATAAATAATGTTGGCTTATTGCTCTCACTGTGGTTTTTATTACATTGATATATTAAACTGAAATATGTTCATGTCTTGAATAGTTTCATTTTGTCCTATGGTAATATAGAAATTATCCTTTTTGTAATTAAACTAGATTTTTCAAATGTTTTTGTATTTGCTGAACGATCCCTTTTGATGTTTCTGACATATTTTCCTCCAAACTTCTTGAAAGTTTCTGCTAACTATCTCAGAATGGATCAATAACTCCCGACTTTCTGTGAGCCAGCACCACAAGTCAGTGTGTTCCTATGATATTATAAATTCATTCTGAAGCTTTTTAAGACTAGTGAGATAAATGCTTTAATTTTTTATTCATTTATTGAATTACTCCTTTCCTGATAATTTTATGCTTTTCTTTCTGGTAATAATATCTCTACCTTCTTTACAGAAATGACTGAAGAATTTCATATGCTAGCAGACTAACTGCATTTATTTGTCCCTATATTTTTAATAGTTACTTTTGTCTCATACTCCCTTTATTTTCTCCTGTCAATTCTCTAATTTAGTAATATAACACACTCTATCTGGGTCAATTAATCTGGCTTCTAGCTGGTTACCACCAAGGATCAATTTCATAATGTAGATCAAAAAAGCCTTGATGCTAACCCAGGTGCCACATTGTCAGATAGTATTGTCAACTTCATCTTCTAGCTCCATGATTGTGGTTAAATCATTTAATGTCTCTGTCACTTGATTTTCCTACCTATAATGTGGAGATAATCATTGTACTTAACTGTTAAAAAATCAGCAATTAATTTGATTTGAACATAATATTAAAAATAGCACAATGAAAGTGTTTGATGGCATTGTTCTCTGTCTGAAGAGACATGCACACACACACACACACACACAGAGAGAGAGAGAGAGAGAGAGAGAGAGAAACCTTGTTTCTTTGTTCTACTTGGGACCCAACTTTACCTCATGCTTCAATTTAAAGGAAACTATCAGATATTACCCACTGAATCACTTCTTCTGGGACATTTTCACTCTTTGATAACTTACTTCTTAAACGTAAGCATTAAATTACATTTGAGTGCAATGAATAGTTGAGTCTCACTATCAGTTTCTTAGTTCAGATTGTTGTGTCAATGTGGAGATCGTATGACCAGAAGCATTTACAATGGATTTCATGGAATACGTTTTGTTTCCAATTAAGCCTATCTCTTGTTAAGTTATATTTTGTGTGAATATTTTGTGAATAATTTTCATGAAAAATCTGCCTCTTAGAATTGAAGGTGATCAGAATTATTGATGAAAGATGAAAGAAAGTAAGAAAAGAGGAGCACTAAATAAATAAGTGATAATAGGCCAGTGCCGTGGCTCACTTGGCTAATCCTCAGCCTGCGGCCCTGGCACCCCGGGTTCTAGTCTTGGTTGGGGTGCTGGATTCTGTCCCGGTTGCTCCTCTTCCAGTCCAGCTCTCTGCTGTGGCCCGGGAGTGCAGTGGAGGATGGCCCAAGTGCTTGGGCTCTGTGCCCGCATGGGAGACCAGGAGAAGCACCTGGCTCCTGGCTTCAGATTGGCTCAGTGCACCGGCCGTGGTGGCCATTTGGGGGGTGAACCAGGGAAAGGAAGACCTTTTTCTCTGTCTCTCTCTCTCACTGTCTAACTCTGCCTGTGAAAAAAAAAAAAAGTAATAATAAATAATAAGTATGTTTTACACCTTATATTTTGCATGTGGGTATGCTCTACCTCTTATACTTATTTTCAAATTTATTCATAACCATTCCCCACTGCATGTAACTGTGCTTCAGAGAATTCGATGAACTCTTGCCTGCCACCCTGCTTGACACTATTACTCTTCAATTCTCTGCTGAAATACTTTTTAAATACCTTTCCTGGTTTCATTCTTCTACCTACCCAGAATAGTTCTGCTACAATGCAAAGTATTCCATAGCAGAAAATGCCTGTGGATTTGAAATTTGGTTGTCTTATTCTAATACTAATGATTCAATAGTCATCTCAAAATTTCAAATTTCTCAAAGAGCTACAGTTCCTTTTTGTGGAGAGTTCAGGTCCCATCTATGTGGATAGTTACACAACAATGTGAATTTGGTTCTGTGACTCTCCACTCTTGTTCCATTAGTTTGCGAACTGCTAATTTAGTTACTCCAGGTATGAAAATATAAGGTGTTCAATGAGTCTTTAATACATTATTGAAGAACTCATATGAAGCAAAATATAAAGATCATAAATCCAAATATCTTGGACATTCCAGAAGGTGAAGTTGCAAGCATGGCTGGTCCATGTGACACAACACACCAGTGGGCTTCCTGGGAACCTGAAGAATCTTTGCTTTGTAAAACTTTTCACCAGCATAGGAGTATATATACTTTTTAAGTTAGCACCTTTTCAGTATGAATATGTCTCATACTTCTATCTCAAATAAATCAGGATAATGTTGTAGTTAAAAGCCTTTATAGGCTACTTTCTTCAAACTTAAAGGTTTTAACATCCTGTTTATAGATTACCATGGAGAAAAAGTACTAAGTTACTGCCTGATCACTCAGGAGTAGTTCCCCCTTGTTTACTTGTCTCTTTTATGTGAAATGATACACTTTCTACTCCACTAGGCTAGACTCAGGCTGTGATATAGGATAGCTCCAATTCTATGTAAGTAGAAACAGGAAATACTTTCACTCCTCAAGGATTTTTGAAAATTTTTGTAATTTTCCTTATCTCATCAGGAGAGAGTAATTTTCCTGCTCTGCTCATTTCTATTCTGGGCAGGAAGTTAGTGTGAATTTTCATTTTGCTTCCAGTTCTTAGCCTTGACTATTCTCACCTCTAGCTCATTCTTTATCCTATTTGTTAAAGGGACCTTTCTGCTTTGGAATTCATAACTTAAAATATAATTTCCTTTCAACATACTAGGATTTTAGCAAAATTTGTCTACATAAACAAAATGTTCAGTATCTTTTAATTCTCATTATTTTCTTAAAACAATATTGCATTCCCTGTATAATAATTTAGGTTGTTCCCCCTTCTATCTCTTTCCCCAAATTGGTTATACTTAGAGAGCATTTATTGTGATATATATGACAGATAAAAATTCATCCTGGTACAAATGTAGTTTATGGAAGTTCAAAAGAAAGCTAGATTTAAAAAGATGTTTATAAAATGTGTCTTAAGCATTGTAAAATATTATTTTGGGTGTACATATGACAAGTAAGTTTCCTTGACTGTCAAATTTGGTGATAATTACCATAATGACTTTACATTTCTATCTTCCTTCTTTGATTTAGTGGAAATTTTCAAATAGAATCCTTTAAAGTTAAAGTAGGCGTTGTAGAAACAAAGCTAATCCAGTAGTTCTTTGTTGAGCTGGAAGAAGGAGCTCTTCTAAACATAAATAATTTAATTAACTGAAATCAAAGTTATACTATGTTTAGTGTTAGTAAGACTAATAAATAACAATAAGAGAAAAATCAATGTAAACTTGTAAATAGTAGAAGACATGAGCTTTAGATGAACTATTTAATGCAACCCAGAAAGGCAAATCCCAACCCATTATCAGACATGAAGAGAAATAAATGAAGGAAAACTGAATGATTAAATGCTTTCATCTGGAAATTTGATTTCAATATTCAGAAACCCTACAATTCTCTTAATTCATCGTGGTCTTTGTTTATTACTAATAAATTAATGTGCTGATGGAAAGAATTCATTACCCTTTCTACACACTTCACTAGTTGCAGGTCATTTATTAATCTGTGTTATCTGGTGAGACTAAAACAGCTGTAATTACATTGTTAAACATTGATTAATAAGCAACTCTCATAACTAATAAAAGAAACATGTAAAATGTGTACTCTTTCAAGTATTTAGCTTAAAGTTTTACTCTCCTCTTGGGAATAAGGAATTTCAGAATGCCATTAATATTATTTCTGAGCAAACTTGATTTGCTTTTGCAGCTGCTTTCAGTCACACCTATGAAACCGATTACCAAAGAGAATTCAATTACACTAAAGAAAAGCATCTTGTTCACAAAACAGTATTAATTTCCCAAAATTAACAGTGAAAATTGAAGCATATTTTTATGATTTTCAGTTATTTTCCTTTAATTCAATGTTAAAAGGTTACTCAATCAAAAGCTATGTTTTTATTTCCTCTATTTTGATTTTACAATCGAATACACATCCATTTGCAGTCTGGAATTCAAATATTTTACAGATTGGCAGTACTTCAACAGCCAGAAGCATATTAAAAACTCTGTGGTTGCTGTTTATTAGGTTTCTAGTTTAATCAGTTTGATTTAAGTGTTACAAGAACATTATTAAATGTCAGATATTTTGATTATCATTAGCAGTAAACAAGCAAACTACCTTTGACACATGAGGAAATTATGCAATTTCCTTTCCATCAATACCACAGAGAATAAAATGGTAATGTTAAGAAATAGTTTTCTAGTACTGTAGATGTTTTAAGCATAACCCAATCACATTCATGCCTTCTAAATAAAGTGCCTCATGTACTGTCAAAAATTCATCTTGAAATTGAGGTGCCATATCACTCCTTGTACCTTTGTCACCGAACTGACTGCTGCCACCAATTTTCTTACATTCATATTTGAATGTCAAGATTTATAAAGAGGTTGCTGTCATTTTTACACAGGTGGTGCTGTGGCAGGAGCTGAGGGTGGGACTTCCCGGTTCAGCTTCCAATTTTATCACTAAATAGGTGTGACTTGAGGATGTTGCCTAAGCTCTCTTAACGTGTGAATAAGAGGAGATAATGTTTTCCAAGAGTGGCTGGGATAGTGTTGCTGTCTTACAGTGGGCAAGTGTAAAATGTTATTTTCCTGCCTTCTTTTCCATCAAGATTTGTAAGATGAGTAGTTGGTCATATACCTGCAGAACTTTTTAGACCAGGATGCCCTTCCTGTTTAACAATTACCTCAAGTAACAGTTGGCTTCTGACATTTGAATATCTATTGTTTATCCTGTCAAGCTGCTATCAGTTACTCACAACTAAATGAATTAATTCAAGCATTCCCATAGATATAGGATTGAGGTTTTAAAATGCAATTAATAAAAAAAAAATAGGGAGAAAAAGGAAGAGAAAGAGGGCTGTGGGAGGACTAGTTAAGGCACTGAGAAGGGCATTAAGTGACTAAGTAGGGAGGCTAGGACTAAAGGGATAGATCCAGGTCATCTGCTCTTTGGGAGAAAATGGTGTCATGGAGCTTTACAACTCAAGGCTGCAAATAAGAAACCTGCATGTGTAGATGTTTTGGGTACAAGTAACAGGTCCCAAGAAGAGCACTTATGGGGAGAACTTTCAGAGCTTGTGTAATTGCAGAGAATCTGAAAGGTTGATTTAGAGGAATGGGATTGAATTAAGTGCTGCCCAGTAGTCAAAGTACAGGAATTCCTAGAAGTGTTTTTAGCAGAGTTATCCTGGCTAGGTTGCCATCACTGCTGCTAAGCAAAGGAGCATAGTTTCCCCTTTATAGAACAAGTTGGTATTCTATCATTAACTTTTGCTCACATTCCCCAAATTTAGAACCCTGGGAAGAGATAAAGCTCATCCCAGGCTGTTAGATCCACAGACTTTGCCATAATGGCTGGAAGGCAGAAAGAAGGAAGGTCTTTTCCTCTGGCTTTCACAGTCAAAGGCAGGAACACTTTTCCCCACTTTCCCTGGAGGAGGCAATAAACAACAGTGAATTCCCTCAAGTAAGAAGAGGTTGGATGCTGTAAAACCAACCAGCCAACGACCACAGGGCAACACCTGTCTTATGTGAGAGTCTTCCAAGCAGTAGGAGAGGAAATGAGACATCACTAGTGTTGGGTTAGAGGACCAGCTCCATGTTCAATTCATTTCTAATGTAGGGCCTGGGCAACTCTCTGATGGAGATTGAATTTCTCCCTAGGGAATGTGTTCTAGCAATATTTCTGCACATTCTCTCCTTTCCTGAATGTTATGGCCACATATGATTATATCCAAAAAAAGGAGAAACAGTCTAGACAATGAGTTTGAGATTTGTTTTTTCTTTCTTGGCATCTAGCTTTCTTCGTATCCAGCCTCAGATTGGTTGTAACTATTGCTCTGTTTAAGTGCACAGCTCCTGTTCTGCTCCTTTTCCCAACAGTTAAATGTTTATTTGGGTTCTATAAATACTCTCTGTACTTGAACAGGCCTGAGGCTGGACCTTCTCACTGTCATGGACCCTTGGATACTTTACAATTCTTCATCCTTTTCCTTTAACTGTTTTGAAGCCTCTATAAAATAATGCCTTATATGAGAGTTCCTTAATTACCTAACCTCTTTCCAGGATGTCTGATTTTCTGCCGTAACCTGACCAATACAAGCCAGCTTCAGGACAGGTCATTTTGGCTGAGAATGAGCTGAATGCCATTCCACAAAGATATTGGATGGCATCAGGTGAGATAATCATTTCTGTAACTCCTGGACATAATAATTATTTCATTAATATTTCTCTCATTCTTCTAAAATAAGAAAGAATCAATATTAGGGTAAAGTAAAAAAAAAAGGCTAGATCCTAGTCTTGTAGATGAGTTCCTTCAAGCTTGCATCTATCCTTATATTCAAGCAACATTCTAAAGGCAAGTTTGGGACATAGTTGTCTTCAATCCATTTTCTCATTCTGATATTTGCAACCTGAAAACAACATTTTCTTAAAGTCAGGTTTAAAGGTGAATTTATAATTTCCAACACTGATAATGCTTTACAACCTTTAGATAGAAAATATTCTTAAACATAATTTTCAAAATGCACTCTGTCATGTGAATTAAAATTTTCAAAAATTTCAACATAGATCACTTTTTGAATGTTTTGACTATTTGTATCTTCTTTCTCATTTTCCATTATTTTGACTGTATATAGGGACTTTCAAAAGGTTGGTGGAAAAATGAAATTAAAAGATGTTTATTTTGGTGCCAAAAATTCAAATCTATGCATAATTTTTTATATAGTAAGCATTTTACATAAACTTTTTGAAGACTGCTTACATTGCATTCTTTTTTTTTTTTTTTTTTTTTTTTTTTTTGACAGGCAGAGTTAGACAGTGAAAAGAGAGACAGACAGAGAGAAAGGTCTTCCTTTTCAGTTGGTTCATCCCGAATTGGCTGCCATGGCTGGCGCACTGCGCTGATCTGAAGCCAGGAGCTAGGTGCTTCCTGCTGGTCTGCTGGTCTCCCATGAGGGTGCAGGGGCCCAAGCACTTGGGCCATCCTCCACTGCCTTGCTGGGCCACAGCAGAGAGCTAGACTGGAAGAGGAGCAACTGGGACAGAATCCGGCGCCCCAACTGGGACTAGAACCCGGAGTGCCTGGGCCACAGGCTGAGGATTAGCCAAGTGAGCTGCAGCGCGAAATCTCTTCTTTCTTGGTTTTCATGTCAACACAATCTCAGTTTTCTTACTTCCTTCACTATCCTTTCAATGGTTTTTAGGCATTTCTTTCTCCCTCAAAATTTTTTTTAGAGAAAAAAAACTTCTTCTTTCCCCCTTTCCCTCTGTATCTCTTCTTTCTCTGACCTGTTTTCTCAATTCATCCCATTCCTCTTCTCCCCTGTAAGTGATTTCGTTAAATAGAACAACTTTGCTTTTCATGTAGCCCAGATACTGCAAATTTACATTTCAACAGCTGCCTACAGGTAAAATGAATGGGTGTGGCAGGTGGAAGCCCAAATTTGTGCTCCTTTTAACAATGAAGTAAAGGAGTTTGCATATCTCTTCTAAAGGAGCATTCCCCTTTATAAAGTGAAATATTTGTCTACTGAGAATTTGGTGCAGGGTTTCAAGAAGAGTTGAAACTTGTCTCCAAATGTTTAAATAATAATTCTGGACAGTATTTTAACACTGGGCAGGTGAAACAAAACACTTGTATAGACCAGACTTGATTTGGGCTTAAGGGTGTCAAATTTTTTTATTCTTAATCCAAACCTTTATTTTTAGAGCTCTAGACTCCATTTTACATACTCTTCTGGAAAGCTCCATATATATATATATATATATGTATATACATATACATATACATATGTATATACATATACATATATATATATATATATATATATATGGCTTCTGCTTGAATCTCACAAATATGTGCCCAAACCATAATCTACTCGATTTCCAACCTGCCCTATGTAGTTTCAACTGTACCATCCATCACACCATGGAGACCAACTGCCCAAGATAGAAATCTTGAAAACATCCTTCGTATGCTATTTTAAACATCATCTTGATTGGCCTTGCTAGCATACAAGTGTTTCTCTCTGGTAAATTTTATTTTGTATATGAATATATTTGTATATATGTTTAAACTTTTGTTGGTTCTCCACTGCCTATGGGACTGCTAAAATCTGCAGTTCAAACTTCTTAGCTTGGGTATGTTTTCTCAGAATATTCATGAAAATTTTTGAAGACCAAAATTAACTATGGTTGAGTTGACTATATTATTACTGTAGTATTATTACTTTAGTGTCAATTTTACTCATTAATATTACTATAGCATCTGTTTCATATTATCACAAATGAAAGAGTAGAATGTAAAATTTTTATTAATTTCCACAATAAAGCATAAGACTAAAATTGTTTTGGATATGGGGGTACAAGCTCATTCTCTGATTTCTGATTTATTATTTTTGCAAAAAGTTTGAAAATAATTTTCTGAAGGAATAAGCAAAAGCTATATTCATGGCTTACAAAGTATTAATTTACTTCCAATTAATCTTTTCTGTCTCATCTTTTGCTCTCACACTGTGTCCATATCATTCTGAGTTTTTTGTGGTTTCCCAAACATAGCAGATCCTCCTAATTCTTGCTTTTGCATAACCTCTCTTCTCAGTATAGAATAATTGTTTCTTCAAGTCTCAGGTCAAAAGTTAGCTTTTTGTGAAGGCTTCCCAGTTCTGAGGTCTTTAACCACTTTTCACTTATATTGTATTCTAATTACTTGCTAAATTTGTCTTTTTCATTACACTGAATTTCTGGAGAGTGGAGACCTCCTTTTTAATCCCTAGTGTTTAGCAGAGTGCATGTTAATGACTGAAAGAATGAATGATGAAACTATCTGTAGAATATATTACTTTTTTAAAAAGTGTGCCTGTGTGTGTGTGTGAGAGAGAGAGAGAGAGAGAAACCCAGAAACTGTCTCCTCTGATTTAGTGATGAAATTTCTATTAGGCCAGATGGTGGACTCTGTCAATAATGGTAAAAGAAATTAGAATAATTCAACCAAGCACTTGACAGTCGTAACTAATAATATTGTTCAATAATTTTTATGATTTGAACACCTTGCATTTTATTAGTTCAGGAGAAAAATAATTAGCTAAAGTATTTGTGGTTCTCTACTCTGCCTTCTGTCCAAGGAAGTTGAACAAGTTGGACTTCAGCAGTAATACTCCAGTGTCTGGACAAGGGAGAGTTCTGTCCATGGAAGATATGAGTGAGAGAAGACCATATTCTGTTGGCTCACTCTCTGTAATGGTCCAGTAACTTCTCCCTCTAGTCAGGAAGCAGAGGCTCCACATTTGCTTCTAAGCCAGAGACACTGCAGGGTAGTTTGGGTTAGCACTCATCACTGTAAAACAGCCTTATATTTGAAAAATTTATTGAATTATCCTAACTTGAATGTAACATGCCTCATGTTTGGAAACTAACTCATACAATTCTATTCTCTTTCTGTGATTTCTTATTCTATAGATAAAATTCAAAGTTAATAAGTATTTTTAAATTTTGTTTCTACTTTGCAGCAATAAGCCTTGTTCATCTTTAGGAATCTGTGTACAAGACTAATTTAAAAATGAAATATAGCATATTTTTGCAGCACATATCTTTTTTCCAGAACTGTAGTTCGAATTTATGTAGATTGAAATTGAATAGCATTATTATTTTAAGAAAATTTCTTTTTTTATTTTTTATTTTTTTTAACTTTTATTTAATGAATATAAATTTCCAAAGTACGATTTATGGATTACAATGGCTTCCCCCACATACCGTCCCTCCCACCCACTACCCTCCCCTTTCCCACTCCCTCTCCCCTTCCATTCACATCAAGATTCATTTTCGATTATCTTAATATACAGAAGATCAGCTTAGTATACATTAAGTAAGGATTTCAAGAGTTTGCTCTCACACAGAAACATAAAGTGAAAAATAATAGATGATTTTTTTTTAAATGATGATGAAATCAGATCAGACCTATTGTCATGTTTAATCCCAGTGAGAGTCAAGTTGGGAGTTGATTTTTTTTTTTTTTTTTTACAGAGGACCAGTTTAGTATGCATTAAGTAAAGATTTCAACAGTTTGCACCCCCATAAAAACACAAAGTGAAATATATTGTTTGAGTACTCGTTATAGCATTAAATCTCAATACACAGCACATTAAGGACAGAGATCCTACATGAGGAGTAAGTGCACAGTGACTCCTGTTGTTGACTTTACCAATTGACACTCCTGTCTATGGCATCAGTAGTCTCCCTATGCTCCGGTCATGAGTTTCCAAGGCTATGGAAGCCCTCTGAGTTCTCCGATTCTTATCTTGTTTAGACAAGGTCATAGTCAAAGTGGAGGTTCTCACCTCCCTTCAGAGAAAGGTACCTCCTTCTTTGAAGACCTGTTCTTTCCACTGGGATCTCACTCACAGAGATCTTTTGCCAGAGTGTCTTGGCTTTCCATGCCTGAAATTCTCTCATGGGCTTTTCAGCCAGATCCGAATGCCTTTAGGGCTGATTCTGAGGCCAGAGTGCTATTTAGGACATCTGCCATTCTATGAGTCTGCTGAGTATCTCACTTCCCATGTTGGATCACTCTCCCCTTTATTTATTCCATCGGTTAGAGTTAGCAGGTACTAGACTTGTTTATGTGCTCCCTTTGACTCTTAGTCCTTTCATTATGATCAATTGTGAAATGAAATTGATCACTTGGACTGGTGAGATGGCATTGGTACATGCCACCTTGATGGGATTGAATTGGAATCCCCTGGTATGTTTTTAACTCTACCATTTGGGGCAAGTCAGCTTGAGCATGTCCCAAATTATACATCTCTTCCCTCTCTTATTCCCACTCTTATGTTTAACAGGGATCACATTTCAGTTAATTTTTAACACTTAAGAATAACTGTGTATTAATTACAGAATTAAACCAGTCATATTAAGTAGAACAGACAAAAAAACTACTAAGAGGGATAATGTATTAAGTTGTTCATTAACAGTCAGGGCTATGCTGATCAAGTCACCGTTTCCCATAGAGTCCGTTTCACTTCAGGAGGTTTCCTTTTTGGTGTTCAGTCAGTTGTCACCGATCAGGGAGAACATATGGTATTTGTCCCTTTGGGACTGGCTTATTTCACTCAGCATGATGTGTTCCAGATTCCTCCATTTTGTTGCAAATGACTGGATTTCGTTGTTTCTTACTGTGGTATAGTATTCTAAAGAGTACATATCCCATAATTTCTTTATCCAATCTACCGTTGATGGGCATTTAGGTCGGTTCCAGGTCTTAGCTATTGTGAACTGAGCTGCAATAAACATTAGGGTGCAGACCGCTTTTTTGTTTGCCAATTTAAATTCCTTTGGGTAAATTCCAAGGAGTGGGATGGCTGGGTTGAACAGTAGGGTTATCTTCAGGTTTCTGAGGAATCTCCAGACTGACTTCCATAGTGGCTTGACCAGTTTGCATTCCCACCAACAGTGGGTTAGTGTCCCTTTTTCCCCACATCCTCGCCAGCATCTGTTGTTGGTAGATTTCTGAATGTGAGCCATTCTAACCGAGGTGAGGTGAAACCTCATTGTGGTTTTGATTTGCATTTCCCTGATTACTAATGACCTTGAACATTTTTTCATGTGCCTGTTGGCCATTTGGATTTCCTCTTTTGAAAAATGTCTATTGAGGTCCTTGGCCCATCACAAAACCAACAACCCAATTAAGAGATGGGTTGTTGGTTTTGTTTTTGTGGAGTTTCTTGATCTCTTTGTAGATTCTGGTTATTAACCCTTTATCTGTTGCATAGTTTGCAAATATTTTTTCCCATTCTGTCGGTTGTCTCTTCACTTAAGAAAATTTCTATAAGTGGAATTATTTATTCTACAGCATAAATCAAGTTAAAATACGTTAGAATGTCTCTCATTGTAAATAAAGTTACAAAGAACTTTCAAGAGTTTATTTTTACCTAATGTAAGTAAAGCCTAGTTTTAATTTTCTAGGCTTAACAATTAATATTAGTAACTCACATAATTTTCAAATATTTTTACATATAATTAAAAGGGCAAAATTAAACATAAACAATTTGATAAAATTGTAAAATATTGATTAATTAATTTTAAGGCTATAAAAAGAAAAATGCTTTTCTGGAAACTTCACTATGGAGCCCTATTTCAATATGTTTAATTTTCTGAGAAAGTTATTCTGTTTTTATACTAAAAATTAAAATATTACATATTAATATTTTAATCTTTAGAATTTTATATAAGAACTTTATTAAATAAACACTGTGTACTGCTGTGAGATTGCCTGTAACTAAAATTATTTTAAGACTCTACTGGTATTTTCTTGAATAATCCTTCTTCAGGTGATGCTAAAAGTAGACTTGTTTTTTCTATAATTTGCTCCAGGTTAGGAACTTTCACTTGCTAGTTTTTTCTGTTAGGTATGGCCTGTAAGTAGAAGTGACTGAATATTTTATGGAGTCAGATGTGCGTGTGTGTGTGTGTGTGTGTGTGTGTGTATATGTGAGTGTGATTTTCTTATACTAGAGAAGTTCGGACAGCATTGATGCTCATGTTTGGGGAACATTTCAAGTTTCTTAAAAATAACATAAATGTTTAAAAGTAACTCATGATGTGATATGCTGATGAATGTGGTCTTGAAGTTTATCTGTCAGAAGAAATACAGGTAACTATAAACCATTTGGTGCAGTCTGGGTAGAGATATGAACTAACAGAAAACCTGAAAATGATCAAAACAATGAATCAGTCAAAACTAGAGAATCTCACTGGCTCCTGCCTAAAATCCCACCAGTCTCCCAGATCCGATGCTAAATCTTTTTTACTAAACCATTTTTACTATGATCTTTCTCACAGCGTCTAAGTGAGCTCTGTTATTCTACTGTCCCAAACTCCACTGATGAAACTCATGAACATCTAACACACTTTGCTATTCCCCTACTTCTGAGACCATCCTGGCTAATTAAAATACTCCGGAACAGTTTAAGACAGTAATGTAAAGGCATTTAGTCTTTAATTACCACTTTTTAAATTTAATAAATGTAAATTTACAAAGTACAACTTTTGCATTGTTGTGGCTTTTTCCCCCATAACCTCCCTTCTACCTGCAGCCATCCCATTTCCCACTCCCTCTTCCATCCCACTCTTCATCAAGATTCATTTTCAATTATCTTTATATACAGAAGATCAACTTAGTATATACTAAGCAAAGATTTCAACAGACTGCACCCACACAACCTCACAAGACATAGAGTACTGTTCAACTAATAGTTTTACCGTTAATTCTCATAGTACAAAGGCATTTAGTTTTAGCCACTTTCCTAGCCAGAGGCTCTGGTATGTAGACCTCAGAGCCACACTTACTTTTATCCCTGCAGGATCCCGCTCCCAGAATAGCACTACTTAATAATTTTATTCGTTTTAGTCTACCCTTATCTGGATGTAGAAAAGAGATGCTTGTAAACATTCACCTATTAATTGGGCCCTTATTTTCCACCTCTAGACCTGCTTCTGAATAGAGACTTTGTTTTTCTTCCTTAATTTCCTGGGCCATCTACTAGATTATAGTTGTGCTCTGCTTTCCTGCTGGGATCTAACACCTGCTCTTGCTAACTCCCCTTTTACTTTTGTTGAATCCAAATGAAGTTTATCACATGCTTTACATTGTTTGTGGCTCACACTACCTCCTACACTCCTTCCCCTTTAAACTGTACTTTGTAGTTAGTCTGTGAGACTAACTCAACAAATTTAACTATTGCATCCTAAACGTATTCTCTCTGCCTGTTCTGCCCTGTTGGGTTTAGATTAAGGTCCAAATGGCTGCATTCTTTCCTTTTTTTTGTTTGATTAATTGAAACACTCCACACACCCAGTCCAATGTGTGATGTATCTCAGTATCCTATGTTTTCTTGCTGCCTCTGTCAACTTAACAAATTATTCTAGCTCTCCACTTCTGCTACCAGCCTGCTTATCATTTCTTCTATACATGTCACCAGATTTCCAATGTAATCTGCTTCAGATGTATGGTTATTTCTCAGACACACCTTGAAGGTAATTTCTGTTTCCTTTAGAGGTAATTTTACATCTTCATTCCCTTTCAGCTTCTAAGAACACTCCTTCCTCCATCTCCATTCCTCACAATCTCCTATCCTTCATCCACAGCCTCCTGTTTTTACATTATTAACCAATAAGGAATGTGATTCACTTTTGATGAGAGAACCATGGGCATCCATGGGGAGCTCCCTTAAAAACATTTAGCTGATCGTAATATTTATCACAATTAACTCTTCAATTTCTTTGTCCAACAGAAAGAAATGCCAGCCACCATTCCCAAGCTCAACTTCTTGATGATTCTCTAATTTTTATAATTAGGGGCATTCATGTAGTGCTTTCTCTTTAAATTTTCAATGTGTTTCATCTAGTTCTCCATATGAATTGAAATATTCCATTTCTTTATATCTTATACTCCTTGAATTGCTGTGTAACATCTTCTTTCCTTCAGCACTGAGAGGGATGATGGTTTACACTCATTCTGTTTTCAAAGTTAAGGTGTAAAAAGTTAGTATTTTTTTCTTTATGTAGTGGAGCCTATAAACAAAAATTGGAAATAGCTACTTAAAAATACAATAAATGTACCTATGCCCATTTAGTTTAAGAAATAGATGATTGTCAATTGAATGAACTTGTGACAATTGCCTCTCTTATTTCTGTCCTAGAGGTTATCACTATTCTGAATTTTGTGGTAATTGTTCCTTGTCATCCTTTATGATTGTATTGTGTGTGTGTGCTCATGTGTGCATATCCCTAATTAATATATTGTTTATGACAATGCAATACTTGCCACAGCCTTTTTTTCACCATCACTGACATCCTATGGTGTGGGTTCACTGCCTTTGTGATTTTAGTCATAATATTTATCACATTTAGTTTCTGTGAATCCTTGAGACTATAAACTATACTTTTTATTTCTTCATTACCAAAATTTAATCAGGTTCCAAAACATACTAGACATTCCATAAATATTATGGGATAATAGATAAATGAGTAAAAGAAGAAATTAGAGGCTCAACTTCCTTGTAGATTCAGTTTCCATATTTTATATTAAAATATTTAAGTGGATGATCATATATTTTGAGCAGAAAGATTTTCAGTCAAAAGGGTTGGAACAAAAAGACTGTTCTAGTTAAATTTCTCTTAAATAATCCCAGTTCTGTCACTAATTGACTGCCACGTTGGGCCATTTATTTAACCTCTTGTTCCTCTGCTACCTAATCTATAAAATGAAGTTGGACTAAATGATCTCTGAGGTCCTTTTCCAGCTGTGAAATTCTATGATTGTCATCAATGATTGTATAAATAAAAAATTCAATTAACAAGAACATCTTAATCCCTAAGCATTATCATTAAATTGAGATTTTACTTTTGCAAAGAGCAATTATTTTATATACACAGTAGGAAAAGGAAATGCTCACATGTCTTCTTTTCTAGCCACAAATGAACTTCATCAGGAAAGCCATTTTTACATGATATGAGTAATCTTCTTTTAGTCAAATACAGGGACTTCTCTTCCTGTGAAGGGACATCATTGAGAGTTCTTTGTTTAATGAACGAATTTACTACCTAGCTCAGAATAGCTGTGTCATTCTTTTTATCCCAGTCTATTGAAACACACTAGACTACATGGTAGATGATCAGCACAGAAGAATTTCTTCAATCTTCAACTACCAATCTTGGCTTTTATGTACTCCTGGACTGTTCTAGAGTGTCTTTGCATGTAGCTTATATTTTCATTCCTTCATCCCATGGTCTTTGCTTAATATCCTCTTGCTGACCTGTCTTCCCTCCTTTGCCCAAATTCTATGACAAGACTTCCGGGAAGTGTTCTCACTAACACTAACTAACTCACCCACATAGAATTTCCCTCCATGAACCATCCCCTTAAGTGAAACTCTTTACTTTCATATAAATGCCACAAATAATCTGAGCACAAGTATAATATAATCACAGAATAAAAATAATTTTATAAAGATTTATTTATTTATTTGAAAGGCAGAGGGAGAGGGAGAGAGAGAGAGAGCTCTTCTATTCGTTGGTTCACTCTCAAAATGGCCGCAATGGCCAGATCTGAGCCGATCTGATCAGCAGTCAGGAGCTTCTGGATCTTCCTCCAGGTCTCCCACATGGGTGAGGGACCCAAGGACTTGGGCCCTCTTCTACTGCTTTCATAGGCCATAGCAGATGGCTGGATCAGAAGTGGAGCAGTCAGGACTTGAACCAGCACTTATATGGGATGGACTGCAGGCAGTGGCTTTACCCGCTATGCCACAGTGCTAGGCCCTAAAGAAAATAATTTAACTGTAACAAGTAATACATGGTCTTCTGAATTTTCAAGTGTTTCATTGTGTTATAAATGACATTGTATAAATTTCACATGTAAAATTTGAAATTTAATAAATTTTAACATACTTGCCTTATACACTTATGAATCCATCAACAGGATCAAAATGTGCCTTTCATTCTCTAAACTAATCTTACCACCTTTTCTTTGCCATATTTTTTACTTATTCTCACACTCCTCTTACCTGTCCTCTGACATCTACAATTATTTTCAGGCTTCTGATACTATAGATTATCTTGCATTTTCGTGAATCTTATAGAAATTAGTGAGACTAGCAGATGAAGCTGGTAGAGTGCAGGTTTGAGTCCTAATGACTCCATTTCCAATCTAGCTTCTTGCTAATGCATTCTGGGAGCCAGCAGATGATGATTCGAGAGCTGGGACCCAAATAGTGCTCTGCCATCAGTGAGGGAGATCCAAATGGTGCTCTAGGCCCCTAGTTTTAACTTGGACCAGCCCTGGGTGTTGCTCATTGTTGCCTGTATCAGTAACTAGCTCATTCCTGTTTGTGGCTGAGTGATATTCTATTGTATGAAATAACAGTAATTTGGCCAGCGCTGCGGCTCACTAGGTTATTCCTCTGCCTTGCGGCGCCGGCACACAGGGTTCTAGTCCTGGTCGGGGCACTGGATTCTGTCCCGGTTGCCCCTCTTCCAGGCCAGCTCTCTGCTGTGGCCAGGGTGTGCAGTGGAGGATGGCCCAAGTGCTTGGGCCCTGCACCCCATGGGAGACCAGGATAAGTACCTGGCTCCTGCCATCGGATCAGTGCGGTGCGCTGGCCGCAGTGCGCCGGCCACGGCGGCCACTGGAGGGTGAACCAACGGAAAAGGAAGACCTTTCTCTCTGTGTCTCTCTCTCACTGTCCACTCTGCCTGTCAAAAAAAAAAAAAAAAAAAAAAAAGAAATAGCAGTAATTTGCTTATCTATTTTCCCACATTTTGATTATTACAAGTAAAGTTGCTGTGAATATTCCTGTTAAATTCTTTGTACTAATATATAATTTGTTTCTTTTGAGTAAATATTTGGAATGGCATAGCTGGAAAATATAATTTTTTAAAGAAACTATAAAATTGTTTTCTGTAGTAATTGTACTATTTTAACAGCAACAACGTATGAGAAGTAAATTTCATTCACATCCTCTTCTTGGTAATCAGTATTTGTGATTATAACCATTCTAACAGATGTGTAGTGGCACCTCACAATAATATATAAAGAACACTAAAACTTCAGTAATGAAGAGACAAATACCTTAAAAAAAATGAAGAAAAAGTCTAAATAGACTCTTCTTCGAAAAAATGTATTGATAGGAAATATATAAATAAAATTAAGCTCAGCATTGTTAATAATTAGAAAATTATATTGAAATATTGCAATTCATATAAAAATCCGACAAGGGTCAATTAACATGAAAAACTTCTTACAAAACTTATGTCTACTTTCCTATTTAGTTGTGCATAGTTAATGCCATTTTTAGAAAGATTTCTTTTTTAATTTATTTGACAGAGTGAGGCAGTGAGAAAAAGAGAGAGAGAAAGGTCTTCCTTCCGTTGGTTCAACCCCAAATGGCCGCCAAGGCCGGAGCCACGCGTATCCGAAGCCAGGAGCTAGGTGCGTCTTCCTGGTCTCCGACTTGAGTGCAGGCGCCCAAGGACCTGGGCCATCCTCCACTGCCTTCCAGGGCCACAGTAGAGAGCTGGACTAGAAGAGGAGCAATAGGGACAGAATCCGGGGTGCTGGCGCCACAGGCAGAGGATTAACTAAGTGAGCCACGGTGCTAGCCCCAGTTAATGCCATTTTACATATGGAATTTAGTATTATTTTTGCCATAATGGAGTGTAAAAGAATTTAGTGTATAAGTGTTTTTCAGATTATGTGCTTGCTGTGGATTACCAAGAATTAAACATATATATCTATACATATTTTCATATTGCTTTCCACAAACATTGTGCTCTCCATGAAATTCCTGTCAAAAGATGAAAACTCTCCTCTTCACAAACTTATAAATGCATTAATTTTGAAAATTTTTTCAAATGTACTTCCTGAAAAATTGATTTTAATTTTAATTAAAATATATTTTATCATTTTTGATAGATTTTTAAACACATTTACAAAGTGACATTTCTTTTTCATGAATTGTGACTAATATGCTGTATTCTTTTATCTAGAGTCTCAGTGTTAACTTTATGTATTACAGTCATTCAATTTTTTTCCATTGGAAATCACAAGGGGCTTCAAGAAGTTCATGGTGAATGTGCATTATAAAGAAAAAATTATATGTGGATTGAAAAATTTTTTGCACCAAAATAAATTTATGTTTTTTAAAAGTATATTTATGTATTTATTAACAAGTCAGAGTGACAGAAAGAGAGAGGAAGAGAGAGAGAGAGAGAGAGAGATGCCTTTCATCTGTGGGTTCACTCCCCCAAATGGCTGCACAGCTGAGCTTGGTCCAGGTTGAAACTAGGAGCCAGGAACTCCATTTGGCTCTCCCATGTGGGTGGCAGTACTTGAGCTTTGAAAGGCAGTTAGAGAGAGAAAGAGAAGGAAAGACACAGGGAGAAATCTTCCATCTATTGGGGCTGGACCAAGCAGAGGTCAGGAACCAGGAGCTTCCTTTGGGTCTCCCATGTCGGTGTAGGGCCTCAAGGACTTGGACCATCCTCCACTGCTTCCCCAAGTGCATTAACAGGGAGCTGGCTCAGAAGTGTAGCAGTCGTGGGGCCGGAGTTGTGGCGCAGTGGGATAATGCCCTGGCCTGAAGCGCCTGCATCCCATATGGGCGCCGGTTTGAGACCCTATTGCTCCACTTCCAATACGTCTCTCTGCTGTGGCCTGGGATGGCAGTAGAGGATGGCCCAGATCCTCGGGCCCCTGCACCTGCGTGGGAGACCTGGAAGATCGGTGCAGCTCTGGCCATTGTGGCCAATTGGGGAGTGAACCATCAGATGGAAGACCTCTCCCTCCCTCCCTCTCTTTCTACCTCGCCTCTCTCCATGTAAATCTGACTCTCAAACAAACAAATAAATAAATAAATCTTTAAAAAAAAAAAAAAAAAAAAAAAAGAAGTGTAGCAGTCAGGACTCCAAGTGGTGATCACATGGGATTCTGACACTGCAGGTCATGGCTTTAGCCCTCTGCACCACAGTGCCAGCCACTCAAGTATCTTTTATTCCATTTTTCCAGAGACTTTCTGAAGCCCTTTCATATGCCATTTTTGGCAAGCCACTTCACCCCTCTGTCTCAGTATGTCATTGATTACTGCCTGTCCATTTAAAGCATGCGTCAAATGCTTAGCTGGCAGTCAATGTCTTTGTTAATTTGAACAAATTACTTCACTTTACCTAGTTTTTCTTACCTCTTTATTCATAAAGGCTTTAAAACTGGCCATCTCTATTATATTTTCCACTTAAATATTCTGTCTTTTTAGTCAACTCTTTGTGAAATAAGGCAATCATGTGTGAACATATATAAAATTAAAAACCCAGAAATCAAAACAGTATAATAGGAATATCAGATGTTTTGGTCCAGATTATTTTATATCAAAGTTCTGGCATTATTACTTACTATGTGTATGGCATTGTATCGGTTATTTAAATTCTATGAAACTTGGGGCCCGGGTTGTGGCACAGTGGGTCAAGCTGTCATCAGTGACATCAGCATCCTTCATGAGCTGGTTTATCCTGTCTGCCCCACGTCTTATCTGGTTCCGTGTTAATGCATCTGGGAAAGCAGCAGAAGATGGCCCAAGTGCTTGTGGTCCTGGAACCCAGATGGGAGAGTGGAGTTGCTGGGTCCTAGCTTTGACCTGGCACAGCCCCAGCTGTTGTGGCCATTTGAGGAGTGAACTATCAGATGGAACATTGACCTCTCTCCTCTCTCTGTCCTCTGTTTCTTTTTCTCTGTCTGTTACTCTGCCTTTCAAGTAAACAAAAAGAATAAATAAATAATTAAATAAAAAGAAAACTCTCCAAACTTTATTTGCTTAGCTGGGAAGTACTAGCTTGCATTTGTTATGGTTGTGATGAGGACCAGGTTACAAAAAGTCTTATACTCTGGGACTGTGTCCGTTAAGAACTCCAACAAGGAACAGATGACATACTTTAAACATGTTATTTCTGGGATGATTTATTTACAACATATTGATTATAAAGGTGTAGACATATAGTAATCACAATGAATACTTCAATAATCTGTGAATTAATAGAAGCCCAAGTAATTATCACTTAGGCTCAGAGACAGTCATGGAAGATGGAGTTTGGGAAGCCTAAAGACCACAACCTTGCATGATCTTGTACCATCATGTATATATGATCTTGGCTTTGAGGGAAGCAATGACCATCGGTGGAGACACAGCTTAAGATAGGAATAAATCTACTTCAGAATGATTTAAGTCTGAGCTTCAGAATTTTGACTCAAATAGGACCTGTGATGTCCAGGTAACTTTATAAATATATTCACAGAAGGTTCTTCATATTTGAATTTCAAGAATATTGTCAATAACATATGAGTCTGTAAACCATGAGAAGATTTTATACAATTGTTGTATTGTCAAGAAAGTGCTGTAATAGACATAACACAGGATCTGATGTAATTTTCCATATTTGCCTCACATAAGACTTGTAGTACCCATTTAACAATATGATATGATACAATCTGCATTCTGATCTGTCACAAGTTTCTCTTGCTCAAATCTGCCTATGCAAGCCTCAGCCTCATATACAAGGCTCTCAGTCTTTTTCTGTTTTTTATTTTTTCCTCTAAGTATAATCTTTAAGTGCTGGATCTTTATCAATTGATTTCTACAGAAAGTTATGCTTCACTTCAATATTTTCTGGCAACTGCTGTCTTGGAGTAGATTCCAGCTGCTCTTTGCCCTTCTATCCTGAGAGCTCTGTGTCTGCTTGCAGCTGCTATTTCTTCATAGAATTAACACTCTCTTCTTTACTTTTGATGATGTAAAAAGTGTTTGCAGTCCCAGTGTTTAAAAGAGTCACTTCTTGCTGAGAGTCAGAACTGGATTGGCTGTTGCAGCGAAATTTGGATGCCATGATGCTTCTTTGGACAGCAGTAGCTCAAGGCACTGTTCTTTAATTATTTCATGTCTTATCTGTCAGGAAATTAACAACGATAGACAGCACAATGAGAAGAGTACTAGAAAAGAAATCTGAACCCTGGGCTATAGAAGGTGTGTCCATTTTCTAACTTTGTCATTTGGAAAAATTACCTAAATTTTTGGTCCCAAACTTTTCTTTTTCTTATTTGGAGAAAAGAAATAAAATGCTGTTTAACTTAACTCGTATGATTGTTTTAAGGCTCAAATGAGATGATGGATGTAATATGATTTGCAAACTCCAAGTGGAAGGGATTATTACTATCTGGAAAAATGCATATTTTTTAGTCTTTGGAAACAGCACAGTATGTTATGCAAATTAGTATTGACTTTGTGTTCATATTTTCCCATTTGACTAGCCAAATAAAGAAGACATTTATTTCTCATGGAAATCCCAAGGGATATTAACCAATCTTTCTTTGGTATATTTAATATAATTCTAAAAATTAATAAGCTACATTTAGAGTAATCACAGATACAAGACTGCATAAATCAAATCATAATCATGTTCACTTCGCACTGATAAATTTTTGAAGAGTATAGTATACCTTGCTATTCATGAGTTCAATGGTTTTCAAGCCTCCGCATTATTTTTCCTTAAGCTATAAAACTTCAAAAATTATTATACTGACTTGACAAAAGAAATTGTATGACCTTCATTAAAGGCAACGATTATTATTAATATATTAATGCTAGGATTGCACTATACTGTTGAAATGAATCAGCCTGCTGAATGGTTGCTTGGATCTTTAAATGTTTATGTGAGTTAAAATTTTATTAGCTAATGTTATTTTGCTTATATTTCTTCTTTTATAAACCAAATCATAATAATCACACTATCATTGCCTAATGTTCTATCTTTATTATTAATAGTTAGATTCTATACTGTTTCTCTATGTGCAGCAGAGAGGATTTTAAAATGAAAACAAAAATATTAAATCAATACTTTAAAACACTAAGATTTCTTCCACTGTTTTAGAATTTTAAAGTAACTATCTGACTTTATTTTCTCTATCCCAATCAGAATGCTTGAATATTTGAACATTTTCCTCAATGTTTGCATTTTTTGTTGTTGTTTTATTGTTGTTATCTGCTATTTTGAAGGATTTAATGGCATTCACTGAGTGTTTACTGTTTGTTTGGTCGTAGACACCAGGTGCTGTGGGAAGTAAAATTAATGGCTTCTCTCATGGGGATTACCTTCCAATACAGAGAGCAGATATAAACACGTAGCCAAATAATTAAACAAGACACTTTCATATGGTAATAAGTTCTGTAATAACAACACTGGAATATAGGATTAGAAGTGACTGGTGTAGAAAAGGAATTTCTACTGTAAGTGGAATGGCCAATGAAAGTCTCATTCATGAAGTAACATTTGAGATGAGACCTGAATTACCGCAAAGGACCAGGCTTTTGGAGAACTGCAATAAGGAATGTGTAGAATTTAAAAAGAACAGGAAAAGGTCTTGAGAGAATGAGCCGAACAAAGAATATCTGTTAGGTGTGAGTGTGGTTAATGCTTAGATAGGAAGGCAGAGACCACAAAAATGAACATATTGTTGGCTAACACAATTAATTGAGATTTTATTCTAATTGAAGTCAGAATCTATTGGAAAGATTTAATCATTAGTGACATGATGTGATTTATATTTTTGAAAATTTGCTTTGACTGAGGCATGCAGGAAATGTGAGTCACATAAAGCCAGTAGGGAAAACTGGAGACAGAAGGCTGTTACAGTATCCCAGGTGAGAAAAAATGCTAGTGGTCCAGGTGTGCAGTCAATGAATATTGTCAGCTTTGAGGTGTATTTGAAAAATATAGCCACTAAATCTGCCAGGTGAATTAGATGTTTGTGGTGACAGGGAAATTGATTTTGTCTCTGATATTTGTGATCATCCAAGTATCATTAATTGTGAGTGGATAAAGATATCTGGAAGAAAAGAGGTAGAGGAGTTGGGTATATCTGGGAATGAGGTTGAGTCCTGATTTAAACTTAATAGATTCTGAAATGCCTATTGGGTACCCAAATAGAGATGCTGAGTAGCCACTTAGTTATATAATTCTAGAACATGGATTATCCATCCTAATAGAAAAGAAAATTGATTTTATAAATTAATCAATAGTAACATAATTAACATTCTTTGAGTAATTTTTACCTATTAAGATTTTTGGTATGGCCAGCGCCGCGGCTCACTAGGCTAATCCTCTGCCTGTGGCGCCAGCACTCCGGGTTCTAGTCCCGGTCGGGGCTCTGGGTCTGTCCCCGTTGCTCCTCTTCCAGTCCAGCTCTCTGCTTTGGCCCGGGAGTGCAGTGGAGGATGGCGCAAGTGCTTGGGCCCTGCACCCACGTGGGAGACCAGGAGGAGGCACCTGGCCCTGGCTTCTGATCGGCTCAGCACGCCGGCCATGGAGGCCATTTGGGGAGTGAACCAATGGAAGGAAGACCTTTCTCTCTGTCTGTCTCTCTCACTGTCTAACTCTGCCTGTCAAAAAAAAAAAAAAAAAAAAAGGATTTTTGGTATAATGATTTAGAAGGTCCTCACAAAAACTGTGAAATATTTCTCAAAATTATAACTTGAGAGAGAACTATCTCTTAGAAAACTTACATGATGTTAGAGTTTACAAATTTAAATTCAGGCATGTCAGACTTCAAGCTTCATACCCTTTCTAGTAAAACATAGTGATATGCAGATATATATATATATATATATATATATATATATATTTTGACAGGCAGAGTGGACAGTGAGAAAGAGATAAAACTTTCATTATTTTCATAAGCATTGACAGGACATTTTCAAGTTTCCTTGTGCTACTTCCAGTTTTGCATTTTACACCAATTACATAACATGGTAAATCGTATGGCTCCAAAGATTACCATTCATCAAAAGTAAAGTTAATTAATGAGCATTTAAGTTTAAGTGTGAATTTATCTTTTCCACTATCTGCTTAGCAATTTGTTTTCTGGCCTAAGAGCGAATAGAAGAAAGTAAAAATGTGTAAGTTCAATGCATATTTGTAATGTATTTTTCAATGTTTGAATTTATTCATTTAATAATTAGAAAAACTGGAATGGGTTTCATTACATTTGTGACTAATTAATGACACATTTAATATCTATTACTAATCTAGAAGCCTCACGTGTGAAGACTAAGCCACTATTTTGTTTTGGTGTTGCCGCATTTCTTCTCTTGAGATTTCCTAACAAACTGTAGGTGCTCAAGAGAAACTTGCTGAGTTAATAAAGAAAACAATAAACTTGCACTTTTTTTCCTTCTACTTTCTACTTAGTGTTCATCTTCAAAGATTCAGTGACTATTTTGTGTAGGTGACTGGAAAGGGTTGAATGGTGATTCCTAAAAGATACGTTATTTTCCTAATCCCAGGAACCTATGAATATAACCTAATTTGTAAAAATGGTATTTGTAGATTTAATTGTTAGGAATTGAGATAAGACAATCCAAGATTACCCAATGATAAGGGTCTGTACAAGATGTACACTGTTGGGGCTGTGTTGTGTTATAGTAGGGAAAGCTGCTGCCTGCAGTGCTGGCATCCTATGTAGACGTCAGTTCAAGACTTGGCTGCTCCACTTCCAATCCAGCTCCCTGCTACTGTACCTGGGAAAGCATCTGAGAATGGCCCAAGTGTTTGGACCCTTGCACCCGCGTGGAAGACCTGGAAGAAGCCCCTGTCTCTTGGCTTCAGCTGGCCCCACCCTGGCTGTGGAGGCCATTGGACAATGAACCAGTGAATTGAAGATTCTCTCTCTCTCTCTCTCTCTCTCTCTCTCAACTCTGCTTTTCAAATAAATAAATCTTTTAAAAATATACTGTTGCTGGGGATATAAGCTCATACAATCATTATGACAGATAACATTTTCAGAAATCTGAAAATAGATCTACCATATGACCCAGCCATTCCACTCTTGGGAATTTACGCAAAGAAAATGAAATCATCACATGAAAGAGTTATTTGTATCCCCAAGTGTTCCACAGCTCAATTCACAATACCTAAGATACAGAATGAACCCAGACGTCCATCTTCTGATGACTGGATAAAGAAATTCTGGTATGTATACATGATGAAATACTACTCAGTCATAAAAATTAATTAAATTCTGTCTTTTGCAACAGAAAGGATGCAACTAGAGACCATTATGCTTAGTGAAATAAGG
The DNA here is from genome assembly GCF_964237555.1 of Oryctolagus cuniculus. Lineage (NCBI taxonomy): Eukaryota > Metazoa > Chordata > Mammalia > Lagomorpha > Leporidae > Oryctolagus > Oryctolagus cuniculus. The sequence goes on along the minus strand of NC_091436.1, from coordinate 78,707,631 downwards.
CAGTTCCCAAAAGACAAAAGATCATATTTTTCTCCCTGTTTGTGGTAAGTAATATACAGAGTAAAAAAAAGTGATGTATATGAATGAAACTGACATTTTGAGATTTTATTAGTGCTTATAGCCCTTACCTATCCTTGAGAAACAGCAGTTTTTCTAATTATTACTTTTTGAATTTTTATTTAGTGAATGGCTAAGCTTGTGATTATAAAGAAAATTGAACGTGTGTCATTGTAAAAATTTAAAGAAAAACAGTAAAAGAAGGACAAGAGAAGGTAAGAGTGAAGGAGGGGTGGACAGTGGGGTACAAAGTATCATTATGCTCCTAAAACTGCATATATGAAACATGTGAAATTTAGTCTCTTCATTTTAAAAGTAATGAAAAAAGAAATCTACAGGAGAGACATGACAAGAGAGAGAAAATGAATGAAATCTCTGAAGACAGAGACAGAGAACACAAACCAAAGAAATTCATGGATCTACCAAAAGAAGGAAGAAGCAAGGACTGATTCTCTCTGGAAGCCTTCCAAGGTAGTAACACCTTTATTTTGGACTTCTGGCTTTCAGAACTTTGCATGAATAAACTTTCTGTTTAAAGCCACACAGTTTATGGAATTTGTTGCAGTAGTCTCTAAGAAAGCTGCAATATATGACAAAGAAGCAAGTTTAAAATTGGAGGGACTGGATTTCTATTGTGGCTTAATTTTGTACTGCTTCTGTGACTAAGCAAGTGGCACAACACAGTGATTATCAACCTCTTCATCTCTAAGGGAGAGATAACATCAGTTATCCTGCCATTCTCAAATGTCAATAAAATAGGATAGATATAGATATAGATATAGATATATACATACACAATAAAATGCTATCAAAATGGGAGTTTTAGACAAATAGAAGTTCTCCCTATAATCTCCTTCCCACGTTAATTCTTTGGGAGACACTCATCTTTTCTTCAAATGGCATAGCTTCCAAGTCCTTCATCAGAGTGCCCATTATATTTTTGAAGAAGAAGCTTGTCTGTTGTGAGTATAAAAGGTTTTAATCATCAGATAAGAAAATTTAAGAAGGGAGTAGAAGAGAAGAAGATGGGGAGAAAGGAGGAGGAAGACAGGTGGGAAAGAAGAAGGGAAAAGGAAAGGAGTAGGAAGGGAGGAGAGGAGAGGAAAAGGGGTATAGGATGAAAGTTATAAAAGGAAGAAATCAGAAATTTGTGTCAATGCTGTAAAACTATATAAAAAAATAAGCAAAATTTTTACTTTTTTTCCACAGGGTGGAAATTATAAAACAAAAAAATTAAAAGCAACAAAAATACTCATTAAGCAGAACCAGAGAAACAAATTATATTCAGTTATTACATCAGAGCTGAAAAAATAATTTAGATTTCTGTGTACCAAGGTGACTATATCTCAAAATTTAGTAAAAAAATATGCAGTTGCAGATAATTATACAAAAGTATGGTGTCATTTACATAAAATGTATACATATAACTATGTCATTTATATTTTTATGAATATGTGCATTATAATAAAATATTAAAGCATGGGAAGGATTAATACATACCAGCTTCTGGACAGGTCCTACCAACCAGTAGGAGGAAGATAAGGGAATGAGATTTGTAGTGGTGCCAATGGTCTTGAGATAAAAATATATAGTTAGGCGGGTGCCACAGCTCACTTGGCTAATCCTCCGCCTGTGGCACGGGCACATCAGGTTCTAGTCCCGGTCGGGGTGCCGGTTTCTGTCCCGGTTACTCCTCTTCCAGTACAGCTCTCTGCTATGGCCTGGGAAGGCAGTGGAGGATGGCCCAAGTGCTTGAGCCCTACACCCACACGGGAGACCAGGAGGAAGCACCTGGTTCCTGGCTTCGGATTGGTGCAGCGTGCTGGCCGTAGTGGCCACTTGGGGGGTGAACCAACAGAGAAGGAAGACCTTTCTCTGTCTCTCTCACTGTCTAACTCTGCCTGTCAAAAAAATATAAATAAATGAAAAAAAATATATATATAGTTAAAAAGAAATTAAAAGAAAAGAATGAAAAAAAGGAATTGAGAGAGGGAGTGAGGTTGAATGGAAAAAAGAAACAAAGTGGGGCAGCACTGTAGCATGGCAGCTTAAGCATCTGCCTGTGTCACTGGCATCCATATTGGTGCCAGTTCGAGTCCTGGCTGCTCCATTTCAGATCCAGCTCCATGCTGATGACCTGGGAAAGCAGTAGAAGATGGCCCAAGAAGATGGAGAGTGAACTGATGGTTGAAAGACCTCTCTCTGTGTCTCTCCCTCTCTTTCTCCATAACTATGCTTCTCAAGTAAATAAAATACATCTTAATAGAAAAAAAAAAAAAGAAACAAAGGAAAGACGGTTGAACTAAACTGTTAATTCTTATATCTGGGCCATGAATTCTTAGACTTAAGTTCTTTCTAGTTTTTCATATCATTGGAATTTTACAGTTGTAAAAATGTCATTAAAATACAAATTTGGGGCTGGCACTGTGGTAAAGCAGGTTAAAGCCCCGGCCTGAAGGGCCAGCATCCCATGAGGATGCTGGTTCTAGTCCCAGCTGCTCCTCTTCTGATCCAGCTCTCTGCTGTAGCCTGGGATAGCAGTAGAAGATGACCCAAGTCCTTGGACCCTGGCACCAGTGTGGGAGACCCGTGGGAAGCTCTTGGTTTCTGGCTTCGGATCAGCGCAGCTCCGGCCATTGTGGTCATCTGGGGAGTGAACCAGCAGATGGAAGCCTCTTTCTCTGTCTCTACCCCTCTCTGTAACTCTGTCTTTATAAAATATCTATCTATCTATCTATCTATCTATCTATCTATCTATCTATATACATACATATATATGCACAAAAGAAATATCGTAAATTTAACAGAATATATTTATACTATATGCTATTTTGTCTTAACATTTTTTTTCAAAAAGGTTATGGATTACATTATTACATAGAAGAATGTCAGTATTATAAATAATCTTAAGTGGCTATAAATCCAGAAAAATTATTCTAATTTCCTGGAAATATACCTTGTTTTCAACTGTTAGTAAATGGAATTACTTTTGCCATTTTGCTTGCTTCTAACAGGGGAAGTGTTTGAAATCCAAGTATTTTATTTATTACCATGTTTTAAATAATTGCTTCAAAAATAGAGACGATAGATCTTCTAGTTTATAGTTTTCATTAATCTGGCAAATGACACTTTTCATTCACCAAATGGAAGAATCTTAGAGTTGACTGAACAAGAAGCAAATAGATGAAATGTAACAGTGCAAGCTATAGTGATTTGAAATATAACACATTTATATTCAAATATAAATGTTAAATTTTGTTTGGAAGATCATGTAGCTGACATTTGTAGTTGTATTCCTGTTATGATGATGTACTGCATTCCTCTTGCTATGATAATCTTTGCCACAGGCATGTGGTTGGGGCTACATCACAAATTTTGATCGTGCTATTACAAGTCTTGTTCAATTTCCTAACTCAGTTACTCTAACTTGCTTTCTTTCCATAAGAGAGGTATGCCCTGGGTAAATATACGTCTCTGTTTAGGACACTTCTTTGTTTGAAAGCAATATAATATCCTATTTTAAGCTTTTAAAAAACCAGTTACTACAAAGAGTAATTTAACCTAGTTCAACTGTTGTAAATCTGCCAATGGAACAGAGTACTCTTTCTTAGCAGGGAGTTATGGTATCTCCTGTTTAAGTTAACTTGAATGTTTTCTACCAGAGGTGGCAACCAGGTAATTATGTATGTGTGAATGGGGAGGAGTCACAAGACCCTCTTGCAAGGATGAAAACTTGCTGTCTGCTGGGACCCACCCAAGACCACCTGCTTTGCATTTAGCCTGCTAGTGTTCTGACAAAACGGGAATTCAGTAAACAGAAAAGTCTAGTTTGTAGCTACATGTGCAGAGAGCCCAGAGATATACAATCTCCAAATGCTGATCATAAGTGTCAATCTTAAGCATCATGGCCCTTCAAACATTAGGGATTTAAAAAATTCAAATAAGGGGGCCAGAGCCGTGGCTCACTTGGGTAATCCTCTGCCTGTGGTGCCGGCATCCCATATGGGCACCAGGTTCTAGTCCCAGTTGCTCCTCTTCCAGTCCAGCTCTCTGCTGTGGCCCAGGAAGGCAGTGGAGGATGGTCCAAATGCTTGGGCCCTGCACCCTCATGGGAGACCAGCAGGAAGCACCTGGCTCCTGGCTTCTGATCAGTGTAGCTCTGGCCGTAGCAGCCAATTGGGGGGTGAACCAACAGAATGAAGAGCTTTCTCTCTGTCTCTCTCTCTCTCACTGTCTAACTCTGTCAAATAAAAAAAAAAAATCTAAATAAGGAAGAAAAGTTGCACATTCTGTTTCCATGGGCCCTTGGAATGTATGTCAATAAATTTTTGCTTTACTATCCTTATGTTCATCTCTCTGAACTATAATTCATTACTCCATTGGTTAAAATAAAGCAAGCTGACCACCAGCCTGTGGCAGTGGTATGTATACACATTGCCCCTTTTGAGAGACAGCAAGGAAGAAAGGGATCTACAAAAGAGGGAGAACTCTGTACTGGAGATGTGATTATTTTAAATGTTTTTTTTTTCTCTATACTTAATTCTTTTTTATTAAAAACATTTTATTAACAACTGTACGTATTTATGGGGTACAGTATGACATTTGTTTTTTTCTTTGTGTTCCAAGAAGCATTTTTAAAGCTTATTTTAAGACAATGATATTTAACATTTTGCCATATTCATTTCATATATAATATTATATACATACACACACAAACTGCTTTTTTTCTTGAAAATAGGACTATTAATATAGCACAATGTGGGATTCATAAGGTACATGGATCATTCTGATATTTTACTTGGTATTTGTAGTTTAAACTTATCTTATGATGAATAACCATTAATAATTTTAATAGGTTCAATCTGTAAAAACTGAACTCTCCATTTTATATGAATAGCATATAAACTTGATATTTGGTTTGCTGCAATTTTTAAGAAAAATGAATGATCATGAAAAGTATTGATACTATTTTTTCTTGTTAATTTTATGTAATGAAATTTATTGTTGAAAGAATACATATTAAAGACCACAGAAAACAGACTTACAATGACTTAATATGTACATTAAGACATTGTTAGTGTGATGCATTCCACTTTCATTCTACATTACATTCTTTATCTTTGTAAGAAAAAGACCCATAAAATCTTCTGACTCTGAAGGGAAGAGACGGCTGATTGCGTGCACAATGCAAGTCTTCCTGGATTTTCCCCTTAGTTTTCTTTTCCTCTTGCATTAACTTCCCTGTTTAGGATCACCTACCTGAAAGCAGAATTGTAGGGAAACGTTTCATACATGTTTGTATTTTTGCCGTAGACTCACTTGCCGGGTGAATATGGTTGATGAACGAGTTCCTGGCAATCCATAAAAGAACAGGCTGTGGGAATCCACATTAATCTTCTAAGAGTTTCTGCTGTCGTCCCTCTCTAAAGTTCCTTCCTTGTAAAGTGTTTGTGGTGAAGCAAAAGCACTTTTGCTTTCCACTAAGCAATGTCATCCAGCCAGATTCCAACAAAAGCCGCAGTTCCCTTTTGAATAGTTTCAGTCTCCACTGTTTTATTGGCTGCGGTTCTGGCCTGGGGAAGAGAGACACTATTTGTTTAACTGTGCTTCACAATACAAACAAGCCAAGGAAATATAACTCTTCTGGTCTCTTTTTTTTTGTATCTCCTGATAGTAATATGGTTTTAGTCTTAGTGACTGCAAAATTACTCAGCAAACATATGTTAGATGTTTTTATGTGTGTAAGCATTTCTTTAAAGGCTGTACCTAAATAACATAGATGTATTTGGAGTTAAAAGACTGAGAGAATATTTTACTGGTACATTCATAGCATCTCAACAGTATATAAAATGAGTTCCATATTAAGCCATATCTGCTAGTGACTGCAAATTAAAACTTCATAAATTATTTAAGAAAAAAATAATTTATGAGAAGCTTTCAATATGCTTCCTGTTCACAATATTAGTAAGCATCTATAATTCTAAGGTTGAGCTCATATGGGAATCTTTCTTGAAAAAAGAAAGTGTATCTGATTATTGCAAAAAGTTTGCTCTTAAAACCTGAGAGAGAGGCTGGCGCTGTGGCTCACTAGGCTAATCCTCTGCCTGCGGTGTCGGCACACCGGGTTCTAGTCCTGGCTGGGGTGCTGGTTCTGTCCTGGTTGCCCCTCTTCCAGTCCAGCTCTCTGCTGTGGCCCAGGAAGGCAGTGGAGGATGACCCAAGTGCTTGGGTCCCTGCACCTGCATGGGAGACCAAGAGGAAACAGTTGGCTCCTGGCTTCGTATCAGCACAACGCGCCGGCCGTAGCAGCCATTTGGGGGGGTGAACCAATGGAAGGAAGACCCTTCTCTCTGTCACTCTCTCTCACTGTCTAACTCTGCCTGTCAAAAAAAAAAAAAAAAAAAAAAAAAACTTGAGAGAAATTCTTCTATACAAAACTTATAATATCTAAGACCATTGACAGACTGACAATGTACAAATAAGATAACAATGGGACTCATCCAGAGCAATGTCTCAGTCACTTTGTATATAGTCTGTATGTACTCTGGAAAGCTGCAGATGCTAATTCTTTGTAACATTATCTTTTGATAAAGAAAATAAACTTGAAAATATGACCATTTTCTTGAAGGAAAAGAAATTCACTCATTTGAGCAAACCCACCACCTGGAATTGATGGTAATTTTGTAGGATGGTTTACCTATAGATGTAGCCCTTTACAAACTTTGGCATTTCTATGTTTTTGACTTAAGAAACAAGTGCCCTGAATAGAAGCATTTTGGGGGCACACATGAAAGGGAATTATGAAATCTATAACCATATAACATCCCACTAGCAAATGTTAGATCTCATAAAGAAATAATATTCAAAGAAATGAAAAATATTGTGCAAAATCCAAATGTTTAATGATAGCTTTTAAGATTCAAATAACACTCATTGAATTATGGTTCTCAAAGTGTGGTCTCCCAAGCAGCAGTTTCATCCTCACTTGGGAACTTGTTAGTGCTGCAGAATTTTCAGCCATATTCCAGGCCTACTGAATCAGAAACTGGGTGTAGACTCCCCAGTTAGCCATTTTAACAAGCTTCCAGCTGATCAGATACACACTAACGTTTGAGGAACAGGACTTTATGCAACATATAAAGTTGACAGAACAAATTCTCAGCCCAAATTAGTGCAATCTTTCTAAAATTTAAATCCATAATTGCAAGTCAATTCTTGGTTACTTGATAGATGAAGATAAGAATCTTTTGCTTCAATATCTATCTTTCATTTCTCAAGGAGCATGATATTTGGAAGTTATGTAGAAAAATATTTACTATCCAAAGACAAAATATCATTTTGAAAATCTTTATAGAAGGAGGTATGATTCAAGAGCAACAAAATATGTTCAAGATAATTTTAGAGTGTTTGTGGGGAACTTTAGTATACAATCAGACATGGCTTATTGCTTTTGCATAAAGTTATATATCTAGCCTTTTCCTCATCACTCCCAAGCAGAATGATTACAGGAAGATATTACTACTATAAAGATGTATCAGCCTCCCCTAACTTCTGTACTCTGTTATTCTAATGAACAAGCTATGACAGAAGCAGAAGAATATAAAATTTTATACAGAAATTTCTGGTGACTTGTTGTAGTACAGTGACATACATTGAAAAAAAAATTGTTCATGGGCATGTATTCTAAATTTGTGGGACACCCAGAGTCATCTGGTAATAAGTGTACTTAAAAATCAAGCAATATTTTGAAACTCTGTTCATTTTAGTATTTCCTATTCTACTAAGATGAAGTATTAACACTAATTCCATCTTATAGGAACTTGAACAAAATAGAAAATTTCTTTTGTTTGAATTTTCTCATTCACAAATTGGGGAATAAATTTTTGCTCTTTTATCTGATGAGAAAGAAAGAAGAAGAGAAAGATCTCTCTCTATATCTATCTATCTATCTATCTATAGATAGATAGATAGATAGATAGATAGATAGATATGGGGGGGGAGAGAGAGAAACCCATATTCTGGTTCACTTCCCAAATGTTTACAGTGGCTGGGGCCAGGATGATGCTAGAGGTAGGAGCCAGAAATGCAATCCAGGACTCCCACTTGGGTGGCAGGAATGAAATTACTTGAGCCATCACCACTTCCTTCCTAGGAAAGCTGGAGTCGGGATCCAGAGCCAAGAATCAAATCCCAGCACTCCAATATAATGTGAGGATCTTAACTACTAGACTAAATGCCCATACATTGGGAATAAATTTATCTGTAAAGTATTTTTCTAGAATTAGAATATTGGGAAAAAAGATTCAAAAACATACTACATTTAAAATAGTGCCTGGCACATAAAAACTGCACACTTAATTATCTTTTGTTATTAATTTTTCCTAGCATTTCACAATTAATCCTTGAAATAAGGCATTTTAAAAACATCATATCATAATGTGATACCATGTGGTAAAATTACATTTTAAATTTTAGGGAATAGACTTCTTAAAAATGGACTCAATATTTAAATTTGTTGATATGTTAAAAATATTTACTGTAATTATCACTTGCTTCACTAGATACTAATTTGCTTTTTTGATATCCATATTTGTCCGATTATATTCTTAAACAGAGCTAGGAATAGGAATAGTTAAAGGAATACTGCACAAAATAGTCATTTCTCAAGAGATGCAATCCACACACCTACTGTACATTTTTGGAATGTGCTTCAAGTCACTCTTTGAAAGTAGTATAATAAAGTGCACATCAGGAATGGGAATGAGTCCATTCTCACCATCTGTTCTTAATTTTTTTGAGCTGAAGACTCTGTATTATTAAACCACTGTGTAAAATGTTAAAATGGCATTACAAACTTGAGTTAAATCCAGAAGAGTTCAGAGAAGTTGAAATTATTTGAAAAAATATTGAGGTCGGTGCCGCGGCTCACTAGGCTAATCCTCCGCCTTGCGGCGCCGGCACACTGGGTTCTAGTCCCGGTCAGGGCGCCGGATTCTGTCCCGGTTGCTCCTCTTCCAGGCAAGCTCTCTGCTATGGCCCGGGAGTGCAGTGGAGGATGGCCCAAGTGCTTGGGCCCTGCACCCCATGGGAGACCAGGAGAAGCACCTGGCTCCTGGCTTCGGATCAGCACGGTGCGCCAGTCACAGCGCGCCAGCCAAGGCGGCCATTGGAGGGTAAACCAACAGCAAAGGAAGACCTTTCTCTCTGTCTCTCTCTCTCACTGTCCACTCTGCCTGTCAAAAAATAAAAAATAAAAAAAAATTGATAGTTACATTACAATGATGAGTAAAGTGAAGCTATCCCCTGATTCTCAGGTAACTGAACTTTATTTTTTAAATGTCTCGCAAGTTTAAAGTTCTTCCAAATATATTGCTAACCAAATTGCATGTATATTCCATTCCTATATAAGCATGTACAATTTTTAACCCAGCTTCCTTTACATTCATTTTGGTTCATAAGAATTTTAATATATCTTCCAGCACCCCAAACACACACTTTAAAGAGCTCATAGGATCATATGACTGAATATTGGAGACTCTTTCAAGATCTCAGCCTGACATTTTGCACAAATGGTAAATGACTTGACTTACTTTGCCCAGGAGTGTGGACTATGTTGTTTACATTACTTTTTGTGGCAGCCTTGAAAATTCCCAGAACCTTCTGAACCACTATGTTAAGAACTGGTCTTAGGGCTAAACAGGCTTTAATGAAATTAGAAAAGATGCAAAAGTCTGCTTAGCTCCAAAATATCTCCATCCTTACTCCTGTGAGTTTGCTAGAAACTCTCCTATCAATCACTATTCTATACTGAGATTAAACGATACTGTTCAAATGCAAATATAATTTGGCTTAGGCACCATCAACATGTATTCAAGAGAAGCTAAGCACAATTTGAACTACAATAATCAGCTCCTTTGCAAGAACCACTCTCTGAGGGCACGTGTCCAATAACCTTCAACCCCTCTCACTAGACCCACTTCTCAGATACTGTAATTGTATCAAGTCTCCACCTGAAGCCATCAACCAGTAATATTAAGACAGCAGAGTTTAAGCATCTTGTGTGAGTTTTGAGGAGACAAATCCCAAGTCCTACTCAACCCACAACAGATGCCTTGTTCATTTTCTTTGGAAATAATGACCCAGTTAATTAATTAGTCATAAGATGCTCTTGGAAGCATTTCACCCAATTGGGTGGCAACAGATTGTCTGAAAATCCTTCCCAGGCAGGCTAGGCTATTACTTGTTCCTTTCATGAGTTTACACCACATTGTTACCTAAAGAATATGGATGCCTTAGCCTCTTTTGAGTGGGGATATATTGCTCCCTTGTTTTAATTTGATTTATCTTTTGAGAATTAAACTCTGAGCTTGCTCAGTTTTATGATCCGTTTTCTGGAATGACCTGAATCACTTCTGATAAATTCACTGTCTCTGCTTTGTACTGGTGCTCTCTGCTCTCACATTCCTCTTGAAGAAACATTTTTCCTTATATACTTCTTTATTCCAATCTTAGGGCCTTTGCATGGAGGTACTAATCATCTATGTTCATTTCCAGGATAATTCTCCTGTAAGCTTCCACATATTCTGTACTATCTTACTTTCTTGATTATTCTGATTTCATTTCCACCCTGGCACAATCCCTTCTTTTGCTTTCTTTTCATATGACTGGCAGTGTGAGTTTGATCTGCAGGCTGGAATCAAACACTGAATATGTATAGTCCTATACTCATGGATATGGGCTTTTTCCTTTGTCCTATTAGAGTGTGTTTACATTTTTTTCTTTCTCTTCCACTCATTTGCAATCTCTCATCTCAATACATGAAATAGTGTCTTTTCTCCATCTTATTTAACATACAACATTCTACTTTACTACCAGACTAGGTAAAAGTCAACAATAAAAATTAAAATATGGCAATAATAAAGTTTCACATCATTGAGTTGTAACATGTACAATGTATTGCTTACAGTGCTTTGCATTTGTTACCATTTTTAATTCTCACAAAATCTGTGAAGTTGATAATATTATTATCCCTGACATCAAACGAAGCACAACTATTCTGGCAAGATAAATGTTGATTTAGGCAAGGAGAATGAATGAGAAGATGGAGATATGGCTCTCTAAAGTTGATTTTCCAATAAACTTCAGCAGTTACTTTCAGTAAATGCAGCTGTTGTCTTCCATCTTTACCTCCCTTCTCTTTTTAGCACTTTACCCAGAGACTTCCCAGCCCCAGACTCCCAGCCTCAGCAAAGAGGAAATGTTTAAATATTACCAGAATGAATTTTTTCTCAAAAGTGAGTGAATATTATTTCTCTTTTTTTGTATTCAAATCCTTTATTAGCTCTTTGGGTAGTTAGCATTCTTAACTTTTATTTTTCAGAAACTATAGTGAAGAGGAGGAGGGCATTCAAATGATGTTCTTTCTTGCCTTCATTATTGACAGTAACATTATAATAAGCTCTTTAAAATATTGTGTATTTGGCTTATGAATAGAGTGATAAGAGGAGACAGAGAAAGGGGGAAGCTATTATTTTTACCCTGTTGTCAGGCAGAAGGTACAGAAAGACAGGAGAGAGAGAGGGAGAGAGGGAGAGAGAGAGAGAGAAATAGAAATTGAGAAAGAGGAAAACATGGCTTCTATGTCAATCCCCCAATGTTCAATTTGCGTGAACCAAATTGGAGTCTGCCCCCATCACAAAGCTATTTTGGGAAGATTAGTATTCTGATTTTTTTTAGTTTGTTTTCTGCACACTTTTTCCACAGACCATAAATTACACCAGTTTTTTTGAATTCCCATGATAACAACTGCACAACTTACTAGAGTATGTAACTATTTTCTCAGTTCTTACTTTCTATTCCCCTTACAAGAAGATCTTGTGCAACCTATACGATTGTTTTTTGTGTGTGTGTGTCCTGGCAGAATTATTTTTATCTCCCTTTAAATCTTGCAAAAATTTAGTTTAGATGATATAAATAATTGTTCAAGGTCATTTAGGATATGGCAGAGTACATTCCCAGATCTTCTTGTATTAGAATATTGCATGTTTTTAGCTAATATAACAGTAGCTGTCCATTTCATTTTTATCAGCACAGTATAGTTTTGAATACAAGAATTTTTGACAGCACACTTAAAGTGATTAAAAGACTCCACAGAACACTAAACAGGCGAGTAATAATTACAATGCATTCACTACCACAGCATAGCAATGTCTTACAATGTCTATAAAAGGATCCGCTGTTCTTTCGCACAGGCCACTGTTGGAGTTGGACTGTTTACTGCCCATCTAAACAAGTGCTGTTATATACTCACCAGGGAGAGTTCTCACACGTCATGCTTAACCTGAGCTTGTTCTCTGTCAGCTGCTTAACATTAAACTCTAATTAACTCTTCCATAGAGCACCTTGTACTCAGCTCTGAACCGTAATGAGGGACTCTCTCAACTCAATGTTCATTCACTAGGCATTGTCTAACATCGTGTATACTTTTTTGTATCAAAAATAAATTGGATGCATTTATCAAAATATCCTGGTACATTGGGTTCTTCAAGTACATTTTGTTCCAGTGGCAGACAGAAAGTAAGGATCAATTTTATGAGTTAGAGACTGGCCATGAAAGACTTGCAAAAAAGGCCTGACCTTGGATCTGGGCCATGAGGAATGAGTAGGATTTTGCCAGATGAGGGAAGGAGAAAAAACATTCCACATGAAAGAATCAAGTTTGACAAAGGGCTAGAACAGACAATAAGCATGTGTTGTTTGGAATTGCTCAGCGAATTATAAGGAGTAGAGAAAAGCCGAAGAAAAGCTTGAATAGGTAAGTAGTATCATGAATAAGGAGACAACATACTTTTTCTTGAAACTGGAACCTTTGGGGAGTACAAGTGTAAATAATTACACTAAAAAATTTGGTGTAAATTGGGATTTCCCTGAATAAAACAGGATATATGGTCACTCAACTCATAAAGGACCCTGAATGTTCCACTAAGGAACTAATCGGGATGTTCACTCAGACATAGTTTTCAAGATTTCCGTGGCAGTAGAGCGGGAAGAGTCATCAGCAAAGAACTGGGAATTATAAATCTGTCGGAAGACAATTCGGGGTTAGGGGTGCCGTGGTTTAGCAGGTAAGACCAATGCCTGCAGTGCTGACATCCCAAATGGGCGCTGGTTCGAGTCCCAGATGCTCTACTTCTGATCCAGCTCTCTGCTACGGCTTGGGAAAACATTGTGGTCATCTGGGCAGTGAACCAGTGGGTGGAAGACTCTCTCCCAAAATGCAGGCAGTCTTGGGTTGAGGCAAGATCCTCTACACCTTGGGTCAGAACTTAACCTTGTGAAATTAAGTCCATTCCAGACAGAAAGCTCATTCTCAAAAACAAGACAGGAATGTTGAACTCAAATTTTCTAATATGAATTTATTTATAATCCCTGGCTGTGTTTGAGAAAGAGACTAGATTTGAAGAGCAGCAAGGAATCATAAATTGTATCATTGCTATTCTCATAACAGATGAGTAAACTAAACTGAGAAATGATTTAATCATTGTTGGACGCATAGTTAATAGTTAATGTTTAATAAAAGATGACTGATTGGATATTTTTGTCCTGGTTGCCTTTAGAATTCAAATATGCATAGTAACCTTATTAAAAGTAAACAGATTCTTGTATGTCTTTTTATCTTTTTCTAACATTACTCTAAATTCTCCTTTTTGTAGTTACTAAAACATCCCTTCATATATTCCATGTGCCCATTTTCTCTTTGGTGGTGATTCCTCATCTTTTCTTATTCAGTTATCACTAGGGACTAATTAAAAATAATGTCTGGTGGCCGGCGCTGTGGCTCACTAAGCAATCCTCTGCCTTGCGGAGCCGGCACCCCGGGTTCTAGTCCCGGTCGGGGCGCCGGATTCTGTCCCGGTTGCCCCTCTTCCAGGCCAGCTCTCTGCTGTAGCCAGGGAGTGCAGTGGAGGATGGCCCAAGTGCTTGGGCCCTGCACCCCACGGGAGACTAGGATAAGCACCTGGCTCCTGCCATCGGATCAGCGCGGTGCACCGGCCGCAGTGCACTGGCCGCGGCGGACATTGGAGGGTGAACCAACGGCAAAGGAAGACCTTTCTCTTTGTCTCTCTCTCTCACTGTCCACTCTGCCTGTCAAAAAAAAAAAAAAATAATAATGTCTGGCAAAATGAAGACTGACCTCTGGAAAAGAGATTTTTTTTTTCTCAAACAGTAAAATACGAGGGTCTTTTTGGGCCTTAAATACCTATACATGCCAATGTGGAATATTTTCATTTACTTGCAGTATTTATTTGAAGAAGAAGCAATGAACCATATGTATCACTAGGAATTGGGAAACCATTGCGTACTAAGAGAAATTTTGATATATAATCAAGACAGTGAAAGGAGTCCAGAGTCAAATCTGTGTCTGCCTTAGATTATTAGCAAGTGAGAATGACTGTGGAAGAAAGACATGGCCTTTCATCCCATAGGGTTGGAGAATCTTCCAGAGTTAATTTGGAGACCTAGATATACATGAACATTGTTATGACAGGAAAGGAGTGATATTGTATTCTTTTATTTCCTTTAAAAATACACTATTTGTGATTTTTGTTTTCTTAAAGTTATTCTTTGATAACTCCTCTAAAGGAAAAGTAGATAACTTTCAAGAATATGTGATAATACTCAGGAGAAGAGTAAAAATAAAGATGCTAATTTTTCTATATATGGGGAGTATGTGCATAGAAGCCATGTAGAAATCCACATAAGCAATATGCATTGAATTAAATAGATGGAGTACTAAAATAATTGTTTTGGAATAAGGACTATTGATGATTTTTCTTCCCTCTGTTTTCCACATTTTTGCAGGTAGTGGTTTATATTACTTTTATATTTAAAAACTTATGTAAACATTTTTCATTATCCTGGGTAGGAAAAAATGCCAGCTTAGGCTATTTCCTCACATAAGAACAGGGTGCTCTGGCAAACTTTATAGCTTGAACCTGTCAGAGTAACTTTTGGCTTTAAGGACTAAGACTAACCAGTGCCCCTCATTGTGACCTATTATGTTCCTCTGCTCATTATAGATGTTGTACTCTGTTCCAGGTTTGTGGAGCATTCTTAAATGAAGTTTGCACTCTGGTTCTCTCACTAACCAACTCTGTAGCCACATAACCTCATAGAGTTTCAGTTGTTCATTTGTAGAATTATCAAAGTAGACTAGATTATATAAGATTCATACTAAAGTCAACATTTTATAATCAGATTCCTGAACAATAGTTACTAATGATCTAGAATATTATTCATCTATTATTATTAATCTACTTTGGGCATCTCCAATAAGAGGAAAATGGAGTTTTGCTCATAATATTTATTGAATGCTTAAATTCTCAACATTATCATGAAAAACTTTGTAATTAAAAATGTTTCTCCTTACTATGAGCTTATGAAATATGATCATACATATTTTACATTGTGGCATTCATTTCTTGTTTCCTGAAGTTATGAATAGTTGTGGTTTTCTAAGTCACACCAGTCTTAAAATATTTAAAAATTGCTTATATCTTCTTCCCTCCAATTATTCTCTTATCTGAGATAGGCCTTTTGAATTATAGCTAAATTTACTAACTGTTTTCTGCATACTGATTGGCTAGGTTTTCATTGCCTACTTTATATTATATAGAATGAAACAAAAATCCAGAAATATTTACATCATTGTGGGAGCATCACAGACAATTAAAGCAAGTACTTACAGTAGACATCAGTTTTGTTTTTTTTTTTTTTTTTTTTCTCTCTGAACCTGGGGGTAGGGCTCTATTTCTAGTCTTACGTGGATCCAAAGATGATTGATCCAAGGCTTAAGATTCTCAAAGTCTTTTCTTCTTGGAATCTGAAATTCTTAAGAGTTCTAGGAGTCATTGGACTTGAAGTGATTCAAATAGCAAATACCTGGAGAAGGGCTCCCAGAGTTCTGTTGTTGGATCCTGAGAGCTTCTATTTCTGGATTTTCCTTCAGCACTGTTTTTGATTCTAAATTCTTGCTTTCCATCCTCTCACCCTATTTTTCTTTTTCCTTTTGTTCTTGTTCCTATGATCTTTAATCATTATACTGCACACTGAATGCCTTCCACACCACTGTGCCTCCATATTAAGAGGGAAAGCACTCCCATACTCCTAAGCTGGGAGCTCTAAGATAGGAAGCAGCAGGACTTTCTTTCACCCATTGTATCCGTCTTAGGACATGTCTTAGACATAACACTTTTCATGATGTTGTGTGCTGGAAATGGACAGGCAGTTCTCTGAGAAACCTGAGCCACAGAGCAGGGCAGCCCAGTGTGATGTATAAAATATGATTCATTCTCTCTCTCTCTCTCTCTCTCTCTCCCTAAAGTCACCAAAATCCCTTGTTACATTCCAAAGAAAAAAGTCATGTGATGAAGATTATTAGGCCATGGTCTTATTTTTCTGGCTGAGGATTGAGTGTAAAATTATATGCCATAAGTAGAGCCACAAAAATAAGATTTAGGGGAAAGACATCAGGGAAGAGGGGAAAGTATAAGCACTACATCACGAAAAGAAGTTGAAATGATTATAAGCAGAAAAAAATTGATCAATAATGTATATATTGTCAAGGAGAATATGAAATATTAGGAATGGGTATTTGCAATTGGTAGATGGTTTCTGAACTTTGAAAATGAATTTTTGGGGGTGGTGTTGTAGTATAGCAGGTAAACATGTGTCTGCATTACCGGCATGCCTTATGAGCACCAACTGAAGTCCTGGCTGCTCTACTTCTGATCCAGCTCCATGTCAATGTGCCTGGGAAAGAGGCAAAAGATGGCCCAAGTGCTTGAGCTCCTGAATCCATGCGGGAGACACGGAAGAAGCTCCTGGTTCCTGGCTTCTGTCTGGCTCAACTCCAGCTGTTGCAGACATTTTGGGAGTGTACCAGCGAATCGATCGATCTCTCTGTCTCTGTCTCTGTCTCTGTCTATCTCTGTCTCTCTCTGTAATTCTGCCTTTCAAATAAGAATAAACCGTAAAATTTTTTTTGAACAAAGAAAGTAACCTTATAAATTTTAAGGAATGAGATGAGTAAATGGAAAATAAAAGCATTTTTGATGTGTCTGATGTAAAATCATTTTAACTTGATGAGTTAAATCAAGATAAAGTTTCCCTACTCATTAGTTACAGATGTATGGCCCTCTTGGAGGAAATTAAAGAGAAGAATTTAATAAAATGTGCAGGAAATAAAATTTCTTGAGAACTCAGAGCTGGTATAAACTTAACTCAACAGTGAGTTTTTCCTAGAAATGGACTTGAGAATGGGAAGTAAGGAGGATAGAATTTATCAGTTGTCTAGAGGTGGTAAAGTAGGTAGACACGGAAGTTGCTACCAAGAATGTATTAGTTCCTTCAGTCGGACTTAGAGCCTACTATGTAACTTGCATAGCTAAGTTTGATACAAAATTGTAGGGCATAGGATTAAAAAATTAAGAATTTCACAATGACAACAACAAAATGTTAAACCATATATGTATCCCTGCTCTATAGAGTGCCCTTTACAGATTCATGGTCAGCATATTCAGGAAGCCTTGTGATATCTCTAGCTATGCCAACTATAAACAGCAGATCATGGTCAGCAAAATTTTATTCCTAGTATCAGGCCAGGAACTGAAGTTATTATAAACCTCATATTCTCAAATGTGTGTTTTGACTCTGTGTCTTTATACTAACTTTATCTTGATATCCTTCTCAAGGTAACGCATTTCATAAGGCTTGGAAGGATAAAAAGAATTTGGATAAAAAAGTAGGGGACACTAAGTATGGCTCATTAATTGTGATAAATATATTGACATGAGCTCTGGGAACTTTTTGTATCACTACCTCTCAATATTTGTTTTGTAAATATAAAGCCATTTTAAAATGAAAATGTTTAAAGAAGTCATGATTAAGATTTTGTTAGTAGGGCCAGCATTGTGGCATAATGGATAAAACTGCCGCCGTCAACAACACAAGCATCCCACATGGGCAGCAGTTCAAGTCCCAGCTGCTCTGCTTCGGTTCAGCTCCCTGCTAATGGCCTGGGAACAGCAGTGGAGGATGGCTCAGCTACACACTGGGTTGACCTGGAAGAAGCTCCTAGTGCCTGGTTTCATCCTGTGTCAGAAATCTTCACTGATGCCATCTAGGGAGTAAACTATCAGATGGAAAATCTGCCTCTCTCTGTCTCTCCCTCTTTTCTCTGTAACTCTGATATTCAAAAATAAACATAAATAAATCTTAAAAAAAGATTTTGTTAGAGGCCGATGCCACGGCTCCATAGGCTAAACCTCCGCCTGCGGCACCGGCACACTGGGTTCTAGTCCCAGTCGGAGCGCCGGATTCTGTCCCAGTTGCCACTCTTCCAAGCCAGCTCTCTGCTATGACCCGGGAGTGCAGTGGAGGATGGCCCAAGTGCTTGGGTCCTGCACCCACATGGGAGACCAGGAGAAGCACCTGGCTCCTGGCTTCGGATCAGCGCAGTGTGCCGGCCGCAGCGCGCTGGCCACGGCGACCATTGGCGGGTGAACCAACGGCAAAGGAAGACCTTTCTCTCTGTCTCTCTCTCTCTCACTGTCCACTCTGCCTGTCCAAAAAAGAAAAAAAGATATTGTTAGTAAACCAGGTGGGCACAAAACAATGGCAATATCCTGGGTCTACATCTCTCAAAACTTTCTCCAAATCAAAAGGAAACAGAATAAAAATAAAAGTAAACAAAATAATGCACTCACTATAGCTTGAAGACAGATGAGTTCAATGATTTAAAATAAATAAAAGGAAAAAAAGACAAAATATCAAATTCCAGAAAGTGATTACTCATGTACCTATCCTGCTATACATCTTGGTATAATTAAAGGGGAGGTTGAGAAAAACTGTGAGAAGAGAGAAGAGGGCATTAGTTAAGACTTGAAATCTATTCTATTGGTTAGTATTTTCAGACACTAGTCTTGTTTATGTGATCCCTTTGGTTCTTAGTCCTATCATTATGATCAATTGTGAACAGAAATTGATCACTGGGACTAGTGAGATGGCATTGGTACATGCCAACCTTGATGGCATTGAATTGGAATCTTCTGGTATGTTTCTAACACTACCATTTGGGGCAAGTCCGATTGAGCATGTCCTAAATTGTACATCTCCTCCCTCTCTTATTCTCACTCTTATATTTAACAGGGATCACTTTTCAGTTAAGGTTCAACACTTAAGAATAACTGTGTATTAATTACAGAATTCGATCCAACATGGGAAGCGGGATACACAGCAGACTCACAGAATGGCGATGTCCAAAACAGCACTCTGGCCTCAGAATCAGCCCTTAAGGCATTCGGATATGGCTGAAGAGCCCATGAGAGTATTTCAGGCATGGAAAGCCAAGACACTCTGGCAAAAAAAAAAAAAAAAAAAAAAAAAAACACCACCTAAATGAAAGATCTTTGCGAGTGAGATCCCAGTGGAAAGAACAGGTCATCAAAGAAGGAGGTACCTTTCTCTGAAGGGAGGAGAGAACTTCCACTTTGACTATGACCTTGTCTAAATATGATCAGTCAATGAACTCAAAAGGTTTCCATAGCCTTGGCAGCTCATGACAAGAGCCTAGGGTGATTACTGACACCATAAACAAGAGTGTCAATTTGTTAAGTCAACAGCAGGAGTCACTGTGCACTTACTCCTCATGTAGGATTTCTGTCCTTAATGTGCTGAACATTGTGATTTAATGCTATAACTAGTACTCAAACAGTATTTTTCACTTTGTGTTTCTGTGTGGGTGCAAACTATTGAAATCTTTACTTAATATATACTAAATTGATTTTCTGTATATAAAGAGAATTGAAAATGAATCTTGATGTGAATGGAAGGGGAGAAGGAGCGGGAGATAGGATGGTTGTGGGTGGGAGGGAAGTTATGGGGGGGAGGCCATTGTAATCCATAAGCTGTACTTCGGAAATTTATATTCATTAAATAAAAGTTTAAAAAAAGACTTGAAATCTAGATAAAAATAATTTCCAGGAAGAACAAATTATCTGTTAATGTGAGCATATTATAAAAATATTTTATGGCAGATGATATTGTGAACTACATACATACAATTTTAAAATATGTGTATTTTGAAGTGGTAGATTTGTAAAAGCTTAACTTCCAAGTTAAATAAAATGTTGAAATGTTCAGGTAAAATGTTGAAAAAGAAGGGATGGGGGCTGGTGCCGTGACGTAGTGGGTAAAGCTGCAGCCTGCAGTGCCAGAATCCCTTATGGATGCCTGTTCGAGTCCTGGCTGCAGCACTTTCCATCCAGCTCTCTGCTATGGCCTGGGAAAGCAGTCGAACAGGGCCCACAAGTCCTTGGTCCCCTGTACCCACGTAGGAGAACTAGAGGAAGCTCCAGAAGCTCCTGGCTCTTGAGGTTGTATCACTTACTGCAAGAAAATATTTTTCAATTTGAATCATAAAAGCAAGACCAAACTATGCAGTGCAACAGGAAAACACATCTAAAAGAAGTGATTCTGAAAGACGAGAGTAAAGGAATAGCCCAAACTTTATCAATGAAATATGCCTAGTAGAAAAAACTCTAAATGGAAGAGATCTATCTACAAAAATAAACCCATATAAGTACTTGAAGAAAACTAGAAATCAATGGGTAGATTGCAATGTAATCTGATGTAGGGAAAGCCTTCCAAACTATGAATCAAAATTCAGAGGTGATAAAGAAAAAGGTTGAGAAATTTGACTGCAGAACAAAATAAATGAAAAATATGTGATAAAAATACCATATGTAAAATTGAAAGACAGCTGATAAACTTTAATAAAATATTTGCAAAATATATCATAATGAAAGGAAAATATTTCTAGTATACAAAGAGCTCTTAAAAGTTGAGTTAATGAGCCAAAACCATAAAAGAAATATGGGAAAAAACACATAGAGAGATTTAACAACAAAAAATTAGTAAGATGCCAGTTAAGCACGTGAAGAGATGTTTATCTCACTGGTAGAGAATGTAAATTAAGAGCTCTGAGGTAACATTTTTCATGTATCACATTTGCTGAAACTGAAAAATTATGACAGCCTATTCTTTTGTCAAGGTTGTACAGGAACAGGTAATCTCTTTGCCGATTTGAATGTCGCTGTTATAAATCTTTTGGTTTAGCAAAATTTATTCTTTCAAAATTCTGGATGCCAAGTTCCAAAATCGAAAGTGTTAGGTGGGCCGCACTCCCTTTGACAGCTCGAAGAATGAATCAGTTGTCTCTTCCAGCTTCTGGTGGCTGTTGGCATTCTGTGTTTCTGGCCACCTCACTCTCACCTCTGCCTCCATGATTTCACTGATTCATCTCTCTCTGTCTCCTCCTCTGTCTCTCTCAACTCTCCGTCTGCACTTCTCCCATAAGGATATTTGTCTTTGAATCAGGGTAAATGCTTTGAATCATTGAGGAGTGCGGAATATCGGATCTAAGGACCATATAACACCCACAGAATCATTGAATCTAGCTCTGCCTAGGCAACTGCAGGAGGGACTCGAAACTCAATAAATCTACAGCAGTCTCATTTTCAAGGTATGATTATTCATTCCTGCATAGTTTATTGCAAAATGTTGGAAGTAGTCTAAATGCTCAAACATCATAAGACGATTGAATAAATTATGATGTATCTAGAAAATAGAATATTATGTAGGTAAAATATGAGAGGGATCTCTATCAACTAATATGGAGTAATTTCCAACTGGTTTTGGAATGTAAAAAAATAATGTGCAAAATAGTGTTCATAGTTTTTGATCTTTGGAGGAAGAAAGCATTGAAAAATCTGAATCTATCTTCTTATGTTTATAAACCAATTCAGAAAAAATAAAGTAGAAAATAATGAGATGGATTTATTGTACGATAGAAATGAGATGGAAAGAAAAGAGGGAAGGGTCTCTGCACTGTGATGTAGGGGGTAAAGCTGCCACCTGCAATGTCGGCATCCCATATGGAAGCCAGCTTGATTCCCAGCTGCTCCCTTTCCATATAAGCTCCCTGCTAACGTACCTGGGAAAGCAGTAGAAGATGGCCCAAGTGCTTGGGCCCCAGCACCTAGGTGGGAGACCTGGAAGAACCTCCTGGCTCCTGGCTTCAGTCTGGTCCAACCCTGACTGTTGTGGCGGCCATTTAGGGAGCAACGAACAGAAGATCTCTCTCTCTTTCTTTCTCTATCTTTCTCTATAACCCTGCCATTTAAATAAAAATGAATAAATCTCTTAAAGGAAAAAAATAACAATACAGGGGATGGGAACAGGTTGAGTGGCATGAGCAGGAAGTAAAATTTCTAACTACACCTATTTGTATAGTTTTAACATTTAGAACCATGTCAATGTTTAATATATCCCTCAATGTTAATAGAACCCAGATTATTCACTTTAAATATTTAAAAGAAACCAGGATTTAGGTGGGGCAATCTAAAACATAAAACAAAGAATAAAAGTTAGTATTACAAATGGCTAACATAACCATTGTGGAATCCAACATTTTCCCAACAATCCCTATATAGTAGTAGTAAGAAACAAAGATAAGGCCCTGGATATGCTCCATGATACTTGGATTTCATGTTCTCTATATCTGTTCAGTAGAAAAAAATGAGAAAATACATGTACATGTTCACACCAATATTCTCATATGTATATTTTCTTTCTTCCTTTCCTCCCTGGATTTATATTAATTTTTCATTAACCCCATGGTTCTTATAATGTTGATTCTGACTGAGAGTTCTTATAGTTTTTCTTAAAAGTCCAGAATCTGGCTTTCAAAATCCAAATCAAGAACCTAATATCAATATAATCTTTAATATTTTTTTGTAATTGACAAAGATTGTATATGCCTTTGAGATATCATGGTGATATTTTGATACATGTTTACATTCAAATTCAGGTAAATATAGTGTTGCAGATTGAACAGGACTTGACAACCCAAACTCCCACATAGGTTAAAACCCCAAAGTTACACGCTAACAGATGATGGATTAAGGGTGGAGACTTGATCTGATTATGATGTCTCACAGGTTGGCCTTGGAGTCTTAGGGTGACTGGGGACTTGCCCTTGGAAGCTGGTTCTCATTAGAGTATTGGTTATATAAGCAGTATTTGCTTCCTGTGTCTCTCTGATTTCTGGCTCCCCATGTCATCTTTCCTCCATACATGCTGCACTTTGCCAGCTTCCACCAGATGCCAAACTAGTGAGACTGCCAGATTGTAAACTGTGAACCTCTGTGCACTACCTTTTCCCTCTTAAGAAGCTCTTCTAAGCCATTTTAGCTAAAGTAATGAAAGGCTGACTAATACACAAATCTATGTCCTTAAACATTTCTCTCTTAAGGGTAAAAATATTCCAGATATCTTCTTTCAGCTTACTATACAGTGCAGTATCATGATCTATAGCCACCTCAGTGTGATCTTGCCTGTGTCATTTAACCTGCTTTTGCCTCTGTTCTCTGATATGGAAAAAAAACAATAATAATACAACCTGTCTCTTAGATCATTGTAGGATATATCAAAATACAGAAGGTAACAGCCTGAATAATCCTTGACATACACACTTACCATACAAAATAAGCACGTGTTCATATTATTTCTATTGTACAAACTAGAATCTTGATTAAAGGTAACCTCCAAGCCAATTACTTAGTACCAATTACTTAAGTACCAATTACTTAGTCCCTATATAAAAAGCTACCTTTTCACATTAGGATGAAAAATTAAGCACACTTACAGAATATCTTCATTCTAAAAGCTCTATAGGCATGGTTTAATAGATATTACCTTTAAAAAATTTCCTATATTTATTTATAGCTTACAGTTGAGAAAGAACTTTTTCCATAAGTTACTTTATTTCAGTTTGAACTTCACACTTTTTTCCACTCTAAATAATGGAGTCCCTAGCCTATAGGAGTGCTAATTACCTGAAAGAGTTCTGTACATCCAAACTCCAAGTTACAGTTAATTAACTTAATTAATTTTTCATCATAATTTGATCCCCTAAGTCCCATTTTGGTTGCAATTTCTTGTAGTGTTCAGAGCTAACCAATGAAGCACACAAGAAATGTAGCATGATGTTCCAGCTGTGACTTAAATGCTTGCAAAGTAAGATCCAACCAAACTAAACTTACCAGTAACAGAGAGGTTACATGAAAAGTATATAAAAAATTATGGAGAAAAAGAGTTGCCTGAGGTCAGTGATCAGTAAGGAGGAGGAAGCGTCCCAGGAAAATGGGGAGCAACTGAAAAAAAATCAATATATCAGAAAGGCAAGAGAACATATGTGGATGAGATTTTTAGTAAAAGCAAGTGCGGCTAGAGAGGGAAAATTCTGTAAATAGAGACAAAAGATTAGAGAAGAGCAGGAAATGTCCAGACACAGCTTCTGTGCAGTGCAAGGGAAGGGAAAACATCCCTTTGTAAATACTTCCAAGTGCTGGGTTTTAAAAACTGGATTATCTTGGGGCTGGTATCATGGCACAGCAAGTATAGCCACCAGCTGTGATGCTGGCATCACACATGGGCACCAGTTCATGTCCTAGCTGTTCCATTTTTAATCCAGCTCTCTGCTGGTGTGCCTGGGAAAGCAGCAGAAGATGGCCAAGTGTTTGGACTCCTGCACCCACATGGGAGACCCAGACAAAGCTCCTGGCTCCTGGTTTTGGCTTGGCTCAGCCTTGGCCATTGCAGCCATCTGGGGATAAAACCATTGGATGAAAGCTCTCTCCCACTGTCTCTCTGTCTCTTCCTCTGTCTCTGTAGCTCTGACTTTCAAATAAATCCTAAATAAAACCTGAATGATTCGAACTAAAGAGCACAAAATGTGAATTCACATTTCTTTTGAAATCAACTACAAAACCTGGCTGACACCCAGGTGACTGGGGGATTGAGAGTCTAGAGGGTCACAGAGAGCTCAGGGAATGTCTGTTGAAGCTTGTGAAGACAGGCAAGGATTGGAGCCACAGCCTCAGAGCTACGCAGGCAAGCACCTGTGCAGATCTCAGCACTCCACGCGACACCCCCTCTTCCTGAAAGGCAGTAAGGGGATTTCTGGTCTTTCACTATCTCTGGAAAGAAATGTTACAGAAGAGAAATCGAAAAACAAGCCGACTTCAGGTGTGAGTTTGGAGTGATGAGGTACATATCCTGCGTGGTCTGAGAAATACATTGGGAAGATTCAACATAAAAATTTATCCAGGATCATTGAAATCCCTTAATAAACAAACCAGCAACATCTCTGATGAAATTTCCCCAACAACTTTAAGACTTTCTAAATGAATGAATAGCTGTATAGACAGAATTTCACTAATTAAAAAGTTGCTAATACACAGGACAATAAGCAACATGAGACTTGGCATACATAATGAACGATGACCAAACAAGAAACAATAACATTTGTTATAAGAGTGTTAAGAATGACTAGAACGATACAAAAAGCAACACACTCTTAAGAAAACAAGAGCAAAATGAAGGGTTTTGAATTTTGAGCCAAAAATCCTGTGACTGACTGAGATTATCAATGAGTAACATGTGTAATTTCTTTGAGCTTTAATTTCCTCATAGAGCATTTGGTATATCTATCTATCTCATGATATTGGTCTAAATGTTTAATGACAAACTGTAAGTAAAGCTCCCAGAAAACTGGACGTGCTGGGTGCATATCAGTGTCTGTCTTCCATGCGTGAAAGACTAAGTTAGATGATGAATCTTGATCAAGAGAGATGCTCTTTTCAAACATGCTGAGTTCAGCTTCTTAAATTTTGGGACATTGAAATTGGCTAGGAGACCTGCGTTGTGGCATAGCAGATTAAGCCACCACCTACAGTGACGGCATCCAACATGGGCGCCGGTTCAAGTCCCAGCTGCTCCATTTCCAATCCAGCTCTCTGCTATGACCTGGGAAAGTAATAGAAGATGGCCCAAGTCCTTGGGCCCCTGCACCCACTTGGGAGACCCAGAAGAAGCTCCTAGCTCCTGACTTCAGATCAGCTCATCTCTGGCCATTGCAGCCATCTGGGTAGTAAACCAGAGGATGGAAGATCTCTCTCTCTCTCTCTCTCTCTCTCTCTGCCTCTCCTTCTCTAGCTGTGTAACTGTGACTTTCAAGTAAAATAAATAAATCTTGAAAAAAAATAAATTGGCTAGGAGATATAACTGGATAGAAGGTATCACTGTATTCATTTATCTTCTAGCCTACAAGAGAAAGAGCAAGAGAGATGCTTCCCTTTTTATTTGCAATTTTTTGTTAATTTTGAAATATATCTTTTGAGGTAAGGATGAGGACTTCATCATATTTACAGCTAATTTTGGGAAAATTGATAGATTTATAATGTACCCTTTTTCTATCAATAAGTCTTGAGTACCTATCTCGTTTTTATTTGTCATTTGCAAACTTTTTCTTCCTCAGTGAAGTTTAGTAATATTCTTTATAAACATTTCTTATACAATTAATCCCTATATATTTTAGACCTTGGTTGCTATAGTGACTGACATGTTAGAAATGATTAGGCTTTCAGGGACACTTTTGATTTTTCTTATATTTATATTTTAGAGCCGATATGGAGGATTCTCATACTTTACATTATTTAAGTTAAATTTCTTTTTAATTTTTAAAATCGATTATGATATATTCTGGAAATCTTCTTTTACCAATTATTTCTATGTCATGCATGAAGATGACAAGAACATCTAAATTAATGTGGCATGGTAAGTGGAGCTCAGAGGTCTCTTCTGTACTTTTCACGTTGAGGAAGTATTATACATTTAATTTTCTTTTTTTTAAAACTTTTATTTAATGAATATAAATTTCCAAAGTACAGCTTATGGATTACAATGGCTTCCCCCCCATAATGTCCCTCCCACCCGCAACCCTCCCCTTATCCACTCCCTCTCCCCTTCCATTCACATTCACATCAAGATTCATTTTCAATTCTCTTTATATACAGAAGATCAGTTTAGTATACATTAAGTAAAGATTTCAACTGTTTGCTCCCACACAGAAACATAAAGTGAAAAATACTGTTTGAGTACTAGTTATAGCATTAAATCTCAATGTACAGCACACTAAGGACAAAGATCCTACATGAGGAGTAAGTGCACAGTGACTCCTGTTGTTGACTTAACAAATTGACACTCTTGTTTATGGCATAAGTTATCACCCTAGGCTCTTGTCATGAGCTGCCAAGGCTATGGAAGCCTTTTGAGTTCACCGACTCTTATCTTATATAGACAAGGTCATAGTCAAAGTGGAAGTAGTTCTCTCCTCCCTTCAGAGAAAGGTACTTCCTTCTTTGATGACCCGTTCTTTCCACTGGGATCTCACTCGTGGAGATCTTTCATTTAGGTGTTGTGTGTTTTTTTTTTTTTTTTTTTTTTTTTTTGCCAGAGTGTCTTGGTTTTCCATGCCTGAAATACACTCATGGGCTTTTCAGCCGGATCCGCATGCCTTAAGGGCTGATTCTGAGGCCAGAGTGCTGTTTAGGACATCTGCCATTCTATGGGTCTGCTGTGTATCTCACTTCCCATGTTGGATCATTCTCTCCCTTTTTGATTCTATCAGCTAGTATTTGCAGACACTAGTCTTGTTTATGTGATCCCTTTGGTTCTTAGTCCTATCATTATGATCAATTGTGAACAGAAATTGATCACTGGGACTAGTGAGATGGCATTGGTACATGCCACCTTGATGGGATTGAATTGGAATCCCCTGGTATGTTTCTAACTCTACCGTTTGAGGTAAGTCAGCTTGAGCATGTCCCAAATTGCACATCTCTTCCCTCTCTTATTCCCACTCTTATATTTAACAGTGATGACAGCTTCTTTGTTTGTTGTTGTTGTTGTTGTTTCTCCAGTGGTAATTTGCTTTTTTAAAAATGTATTAAATGACTTATTCATAAAATTTCAATTCCTATTTTGAAACATTTATTGTATACGTATTTGTATATACACATGTGTTTGTATATGTATGTGTGTATATATATATATATATATGTTGGTTATGAAGTACCATCCTTTTAATTACTTTGGAAAAGCATGTCCTAGTACTTCATCTAACCTCAAAAGGGTGATTATATCATAATGTATGTTCATATTTTGTGTTACTTTGTTAGTTCTGAGCTTTAAAGTAAATTTACTATATTGAGAATAATATGAGTGAATGAAACACTAAAATTGTATTCTCTGAGTTATCTTCAAAACGACTATGAAATATATAATATAAAAAAGCTATGCATGAATTTCAAGACCTTTTAGTATCACAATGAACTTTTTTTTAATTAAAGATTTATTTATTTACTTGAAAGGCAAAGTTACAGAGAGGCAGAGGTAAAGAGTGAGTAAGAGAGGTCTTCCATCTGCTGGTTCACACCCCAGATTTCCGCGATGGCTGGAGCTGTGTTGATCCAAAACCAAGAGCCAAGAGCTTCCTCCGGGTTTCCCACATGGCTGTAGGGCCCCAAGGACTTGAGCCATCTTCTACTGCATTCCCAGGCAATAGCACAGAGATGGATTTGAAATGGAGCAGCTGGGACTTGAACCAGTGCCCATATGGGATGGCAGCACCGCAGGCGGTTGTTTTACCCCCTAAGCCACAGCACTGGCCTCAAACTTATCTTTTAATTTCACTTTCTGTGAACTTTTTGAAATCCCTTCTTAAAATCCATGAAGGCAAAACATTTTCCGTAGTGAACACGACTCAGAGGCTTTCAGAGACATGCATAGATTAGATAAAGCTGCAACAGTCACGTGATGATTTTGTTATCAAATTTATTACTTTTTTGTCTAAGAATCAGTACCTTGGATATATGCACAAACTTGAATATTTGAGGAAGCAAAATGTTTAATTATCTTTTGATGTTGGGAGTCTTTAGTAGAAAATTTTATGATATTCTGATCCACTTGGTTTATTGAGCTCATCGTGTTTTACGGAGTTTATTTTTCATTTAATTCCTTGTCAATTTTTTTTGAAAATAATTGTTTATGTACTTTGATACTACATTATTTGTCAGGATCTTAGGATATTAAAATACTTTTTCTTCTGACACTCCTCTTTATTTATTTTATGTCCTCTAATAAATGACCATTACGATTTTTGTCTTTGCCAATATTTTTATTATTATTTATTTTTTCTCTGACTTCATAAATTTGTTTTGCTGTTTTCCAAATTTCTTTGATCTAACTTTCATCCATTTTTCTATTTCAATTTATTTCCTTTTTAAAAATATCTTTTAGTGATACTTTCAGGAAGAACTTCTAAAATATAAATTCCTTCTCTCTGAAGATGCCTGCATTGCCTCATTGTCAGCAAAAATTTATCTATGTACACAATTTTAGGCTCAACACTTTGAATATCATACTGGCCTCAGACTTTATTTTTCTTGATTTAAAAAAATATGCTGTCAATATAATTGTGCTTTATATGAAACCAACCTCTTCCTTCCACTTTTCTCATGTTTTAAACAAATATTTGGATTTTAGTTTATCCTGTAGCTGTCTAACTGCGCTTTGTTAGTTTGAGCATTTTAGTTGGAAGCTCCCAGGCATTACTTTTAAAAGTTTATATATCTGTTTGAAAGGCAGAGAGAGAGAAAGAGAGAGAGAGAGACAGAAAGAGAAGGAGAGAGAAGTCTTCTACTCCCTGGTTAACTCCCCAAATGCTCACAAAAGCTAAAAGCCAGAACTACGAATGCTACCTGTGTCTTCCATGTAGTTGCTAGGTACTCAAGCACCTGAGTCAAAACTGCTGCTTCCCATGATACGCATTATCAGGAAAGTCGAGCAGAAGTGGAGACAGGAGTCCATCCTAGGTACAGCAATATGGACTCAGAGTAGCAATAAATAAATTCCTGTTGCTTATCAATTTCTGCTTTTTCAATCTGCTGATCTCCGCCTCAATGAGGTTTTTAATCTGATGCTTATAGTATTCTCTGTATTCTTTATTCTGGCTCAGATTTTCCGTTAGGTTATCTTTCTTATAACTGCACTATTGCCATTACTCCTTTAAAGAAACATTGATTGTGTATTTAAAAATATTTAGTTTTTATAAGAAAACCTAACTCTTTTGACTGGTCTTTTCTGCTACTCTCTTCTGAACTTTCAAATAATTTCATATATGCAGTGATTTATCTATACAAGTTTTCTATAGAGATTTCTCTAAGAGCCTTCTGTTCTAGGCTGAAATGAGACTTTGCAGAAGTTGTGACTCTGGGTCTTTCAAGTTCATATGAAGGCATAAGGATGAAATTCCCATATGTTTAATTTCCTCATATTGGTTCAGAGCTCCATTACCACAGGTTTGTGGAGAGAGAAAGAGAGAGAGAGAGAAATTTCAGGCTTTCCAACAGGGAACTTCCTTGTGCATTGGAAATCACTTTTCATGTTTATTATGGCAGTCATTATTCAGTAGGGGCAGTCCAAGGGATACTTGATAAGCAAGTGCTGTGAGATCTAGGCATGGGAAGTAAACAACAATAAATTCCTTACAAGGGTTTGGTGAGATCGCACATGGCTTTAAATGTGCCCATTTTATGGTATTCATTTCTTAAAGAAATAGGGAGAAATATGAAAATATAAGAAAACATAACTGACTCCAACTTGTCAAGAATAGGTCAAAGAGTGAGTGTTATTTAATTTAACAAAATAGTAAGATTTATGAAATAAATACGTACACCATTATAAATATATAACAACAAAGCTGATCTTATTTTCTCCATCTTTATTAAAGACGTAGCAAGAAGAATTGATCTTTATTTTTGTGGAAAACAAAAACTGAACCACAACAAACAAAAACTTCACAGTAAGATCATTAATGACAGGAAAAAAGCCAGAGGGCATTACAGGATATTCTTTTTTTCAATATCCTCTGGAAGAAGGAAAAATATCACTTTGGTGTTACGGATACAGCCTTTGTAAAGGCAAATCATCTCTTAAAATTTCTTTCAGATGTAGAAATAAACCAGAATAAAATATCTGAGACACATTTTTGACATAAGCTAAATGCAAGCTTAGAATAATTTGCTAAATGTCACAAGAGACAGAAAAATTAGTTAGAATAAATAGCTGCTTTTAAGCTTAACTGTAGTGTTTTCTTGTATCTGTGCTTAAAAAATTACCCCTGCTAGCTAAGAGAACACATTAAATCAAAAGGATTTAGCATTGTGGTTAATGTCTTGTTCTTTATGATCTGCATGGGTCTAGATATTACAGCACATATTTTACATATGTAATTCTGCTTTGGGACTACTTGAAAACCAACGTACAATATGCTGAATTAATAATGCTTATAAGTGTAATATATATAGGGAGAGTTTGAAAAACTCTTGATGAAAGGTGATATATATTTATGAGGTGCCAGATGTTTGCCTTTAAATGTAATTTTTATTAACCCACACTATTGAGATTTGTATTGAAGTGGTCTCTTTGTGGTAGTATATTGTTTAAAATATGTTCTGTGAGACCTAGGCACAATGGGGTGAATAAAAGAATAACTACCTGTCTAAATTTTATGTGTTTTTTGAAATTGGACCATTGGGGTGCATTTTTAATGCAGGTGCTCTGGATTAGACAGAACACAATAAAAAGAGTTCTATATTTCATACACACTGCAGGTGTGAAAATGTACATATTATTGTTATTTTAAATATTTTCTTTTCTCTTTATTATAGAAGTAATCATGATATCATATGCTTATATATCATGTTTCTTGCAAGGTGTTTGAAACACATTATGGTCATCTATTATTTTACATTTCATAACTTCCCTGGAGGGAACCAAGGACAAGTATTTTCGCCCCATTTTAAGGATGAGGTAACTGGCTAGCACATGGATGCACTCTGAATGTCTCCAGGACATTGTCAAGCAACTTGCCAGACTGTCTGTTCTAAACTTTCATCTCAAATGCTCAGTGGGCTGTTTCTGCTGCTGTTGACCACCAGGGTCACCCCCTGCTCTGGCGTCTTCTTTCTCTATGTTGGCAACCTCACTCCAGGAAATGCTCATTTCTTCCAAATGACGGAGCCCACACTGAACATTCTAATGAAAGTTTTCTAAACATTTGATAAAGTAGAAGGTGTACTTAGCAAAGTGACTATTTTTTAAATTTTTTAAAACTTTTATTTAATAAATATAAATTTCCAAAGTACAACTGTTGGATTATAGCGGCTTTTTCCCCCCCATAACCTCCCTCCCACCCGCACACCTCCCATCTCCTGCTCCCTCCCCCATCCCATTCTTCATCAAGATTCATTTTCAATTATCTTTATATACAGAAGATCAATTTAGTATAAACTAAGTAAAGATTTCAACAGTTTGCATCCACATAGAAACACAAAGTATAAAGTACTATTTGAGTACTAGTTATACCGTTAATTCACATAGTACAACACATTAAGGACAGAGATCCTACATGAGGAGTAAGTGCACAGTGACTCCTGTTTTGACTTAACAATTTGACACTCATGTTTATGGCATCAGTAATCACCCAAGGCTCTTGTCATGAGCTGCCAAGGCTATGGAAGCCTCTTGAGTTCGCCAACTCCGATCTTATTTAGACAAGGTCATAGTCAAAGTGGAAGTTCTCTCCTCTCTTCAGAGAAAAGTACCTCCTCTTTGATGGCCCTTTCTTTCCCCTGGGATCTCACTCATAGAGATCTTTCATTTAGGTAATTATTTATTTATTTATTTTTTTGCCAGAGTGCCTTATGCAGACCCATCACAGACCCTCCTGTTACCTTGTTTGTTGAATTACTCCTGACCCTGTTCCTTGGGATCATGATGATCCTGCTGTTACTACAGCTCCATCTGATGAATGCTTACTCCAGGCTCTAGGAAGAATAGGATGAATTTTCTTATACTAATCTAAAATCTAACGCCATAGGTGCCAGAATTAACTTTTGTCACTTTGGGCATTTTCATTTCTCTTAAAGGAAGTATTCCCCATCTACAGGAGTGTGCTCCATTGTATGACCATCACACTAGATTTCTGTAATAAATTCACTGTGTCTGCCTTATTTGGTCTTGAGGAACATCATGCATGTGGCAGAAACAGCCTGGCCAGCTGGGCTTGCACCTAATTCTGTCCTACCTCCTTAGGGAATTGGTATATCCTGGTGTTCAGTTTTACTCAAGTCTCCTTGTTTTTGTAATGTATACTCCTAGAATACATGATAACAAACTCCTTACTAGAATATAAAGTTCTAAGGCCCCTCTACATACTGGGATGTGTTTGAGTCCTGTGGTTAAGTATTATATTCATTCACTTCATTATTGATTAATTATTTAAGCATTTACTTAAGTATTTGTCTGTGAATGTGATAGTAGAGTCACACCACAGAAACAGATTAGAAAGCTCCTTGTTCTCAGTCACCTTACAGTTTAGGTAATGTAAACAACTACCTATTATCAAAATTTTCCCATTTTAAAAAGTCCTCCAGTTTCTTTCCACAGATTAGATCTTCTCTGATATCCAGATGTAGTTCATCTGCTAGTTCACTCCCCATATCCCAAATGACTGCAATGGGCTGGGCCAGGCTGAAACCAGGAGCCAAGAGGTTCATCCCAGTCTCCCACATTAGCAGCAGAGACCCAAGTACTTGGGACATCTTCCACTGCCTTCCCAGGCATCAGCAGGTAGCTGGATCAGAAGTGGAACAGCCAGGACATGAACTGCTGACCATATGAAATGCCAGCGTTATCAGGCAGCAGCTTAACCCACCAAGCCACAACCCTGGCCCCTAGTGGTCCTATTTAATCAGGTGTTCCAATAAGTAACAGATATACTGGTGTCCTTGATGGTTCTCTATGTCTCATTCTCTCACCTCGTCCCCTCTCTGAGAAAGCTGAAAGGCATGCTTTTAAAAATCTTTTTACTCATGTAATGATTCATTGCACTACTTGTTCCAACTTATCTAGACACATAGTGAGGATAGGAATATAGGCATGTTGCAATTGCACATTTTTCTAAAGAAAGATGAAAATTTTTCTGATGATCAGCCTCATCAATAAACTGAAAATGAACAATAACTAATGATTACATGAAGTAAAAACCAAGATCCTTCTATGGGAATTCTCAGGGACTACTCAGTGGGAAAAGAGTTTTCCAATGGCACCACCTTTCATTTTCTATAAATAGAATCATGCGATTGACCATGGACATGTGTGAACATGTTTGTTTTAGGGGCCGTGTTTGATACAACACTTAGGACTCCACCTGCGCATCTGCATTTCATATCATAATGCCTGGGTTCAAGTTGAAGTTCTGCTCTCAATTCCAGGTTCCTGCTAATGTGCACCTTGGGTAGCAGCAGGTGATGGCTCAAATAATTATGTCCCTACTACTCGCATGGGAGACTTGGATTGAGTTCCTGACTCCCGGTGTCAGTTTAACTTCACCCCAGCTATCGCAGGCATTTAGGGAGTGAGCCAGTTGATGTGAGATCTCTTCTGGCTCTCTCTGCCTTTTGATTAAGTCAATTAATTAGTTTAAAAATAGATTTTCAATTTTGGAATATTAGCTAACTTAATAGTTTATTGAACACTATGCAATATATCAGAATCAAAATTATCATACTGTGCCTCATAAATATGCACAGTTTTTGCATTAGTTAAATTTTTAAAAAAATATTTTTTAAAATTGCATAAAATAATTAGAGCAAAAGTATTTAAAATTGGAGGTTTCTGAATTTGTGAAATAATTACATCTTAAAATATTAGCAAGTATGATTTTTAAAATTGTAATATGAAAACCATTTATTTTTTCACACTTTTGCATGTTAAGTATAGTTTTACTTTCTTTACCTAAGTTCATAGTTTCAGGAGATCTTATGACTGGGGTTCCTTTCATTCTAACTCACATTGAACCTGGAAATTCCTTCATCCTCCATATGAATAGATATTTTTCTGTATTTTAACACTTATAAAACAAACAAACAAAAAACACTTGCTTCTGAGGCAAAATATTTCCATAGTTGGTAGGCTTAATGACTTCTAGGAATCTTCCCTTATTCCTGAAATACTCACATTTTAGTCTTTTGAATAGTGACTTATTTGAAGAGAAAAATAGTGTGCCTTCTACTGGTCCTTCTCTTTTCCAGGGGAAAGTCACTCATTATGGCAAGAGACATGGTACTTTAGACAAAGGGAACAACATAAACATCCATGCAGAGTAAGCGCAGGGGCCCAAGCACTTGGGCCATCTTCCACTAATTTCCCAGACCATTAACAGGGAGCTGGGTTGGAAGTGGAGCAGCCAGAACTTGAACCAGCACCCATATGGTATGCCAGCAGTGCAGGCAGAGGCTTAGGCTATTATGCTACACCTGCAAGGTGATCTTTAATGACCTTTTTAAGATCAGAGATCTGCTTCAGGAAGATTGGTCAGTCATGACTAAGTGAGCATAATTACCACTTGCCTATAATTTTTTTTGGTCAGTTCTCTCCTTATGTCAGGTTTTCTGCATTTCAGAACTTATCTAATGTCCTGGAAATGGGTATAAATCTACTAACTTGGAATATGCAAAAGTGCTGGGGTGACACTTTCATGAATAGATTACAGAAGATTGTGACTTCTGCCTTGCTGGAACACTCTCTGTATTGCCTTCCTTGCTATTGAAATCCAGGATGGCATTGTGGAATGGCCCAGGTGAAACAAACAAGAACTGTCAAATAGCAGACCACCAGTCAGGAACTGAGGCCCTTAGTCCAATCTCACAATGAACTGAACCTTGCATCAATCATTTAAGCTTGGAAGTGGATTCCCCTCTCAGCATTGAGATGACCACATTCCAGGCAACATATGGATTACATCCTGTAATAGGGCTTGAAGAAATGGATCCAGCAAGCGATGCCTTGATTCTTGATCTAAGAGACAGATAATTACTGTGTGATGGTTTAGATTGCTAAACTTCGTGGTAAGTTTTGACATAGCAAGGGATAACTAACACATGGTTCATGAAATTTGGGAAAAAGGTGCATGCTGATTCAACTAGGAGGAATGATAAACTTCCTGGTGCATTTGAGGAGCCTAACCTGATGCACCAATTTGGGAATTACTTAGGGGATAGATTTGTAAACACTGTGAACAAGGGAATAGTCATGGAAATCATGGGAGATTATAAATATTTAAGTTATTAGTTGAGCTTTGTCATTTTGGTATTTATATTCTCCCACAGTTAACTCATATTCAACAGTAAAATGTAGAACTATGTCAACTATGGACTGAAGTATTATGAACAGTAAATGAGAATATCACTATGTTCCTAAAGGACACACCTTACACGTATTTATGAAAGTTCTATAGATTAAAATTATGTATAAATGAAAATTTTAAGCTAGCAGAATGCTATCCAAATGAGGGCTCTAGTTGAGACCTCAGAATATAAAAATACAGGTTGTCTCTTTTATGTGTCTTTGTTAGCATTTTTTTTTTCAAGTGAAAACTCATTCCAAACACTTGAACATCCATACAGGGAATATCTTTGACACTACAGCCAAAAGCATAAAAGCTAAAACAGCAACACAGATAAAATGGAGTACTGCCAAACCAAATCTGTCTAGTCCAAAAAATTATTCCTCCCTCATTTTGAAATTAATTCATTAATACTTTTGTTTTTTGTTTATTGTTACGTTTTGTGATGGGAGTATTAACTAGGTAGTGTTATCACGCTTCTTCAGTTGGGAGATCTAGGAGTGCAGAGAAAAAGTATATAAAAAAATGACTCCTTTAAGGTGCTAGAGATATAACAAGGCATTAATAATTGTTGAGCCAAGATCCAGAAATAGGTAGGACCACCAATAATTAAGCCTAATAACTGGGACTGCTTTTCGCTTAGGATTAGGGGCATTTGTAGATTTTGTTAGACATAATTTCATAGACCCTTTGCTAAATTTGCAATACCAAAGAAGAGAACTTGAAGCCCATGCTGGCAAAAATCAGAGGACCCTAGCAAATAATTTCCTGTGATTTATAGCTGCCAAAGGGCTACGCTTCAGAAGAGAAGACAAATCAGAAACGAATTATAAGTATCCTGACTTTCACAGCAATTGAAGCCCAGCTTTGAACCATCTCAATCTCAGTAACAGGGTTAAGGTGATCGTCAATTTCTATTGCATCTTGATACTGGCCTAAATGAAATAGAAGTCTTCAGACTGCTTCACCTTTGGGTAAAAGAAAACATTTCAGTGCATACCAAAAAATTTGAAAACTCACACAAGTTACAAAAATGCATACTCAAAGTTATTAGAGAACCCCTGAAGCCACAAGCACTAAGGACAGAAGAAGGATAAATTTAGAGAGAGCTGAGTATCTGCAACTACTTATTGGTCCTGTGTTTGAGACAAGAGCTGAAGCACCTGCCATATAATCTCACACACAATCCAACTGCTAGAGGACAGAGTGAGAGAGGGCGGGTGCAGGGATCATGTAGGACTGGACTGACATAATTGGTGGTTTCAGGAAACTCACTCAAGTGATTGGTCTCCCTCTCAATGTATTCCCTGAATTCCAAACTTGCAGAGAAGTGGAGGCCAAAGAATTAAGACAAAGACTAAAATACCTAAAATTGAAGGAATATTATGGAAACATTGATGAAAAATCAGCACATTCAAGGTAATGAATTTATCAACTACATACATTTCATTATATTCCTTCATTGTATCTGTGTAAAATACTCAATATGAGATCTTCTTTTTAAATAAATATTTAGGTGATAAAAGAATATTATTGAATATTGACACCAGGCTGTATATCAGATATATTTAACTAATTCAGTTTGTTACAGTAAGTAATATAATGCACATTGCCATAGGGCTAGGGATGAATATATACATGAAATGTAATTGAAAGACCAGAAACACATCACCTACATATAGTTACCTGATGGATGACATACTCTAATGCTACTGGCCAAAGAAGGTTTTTTCAATAAATTATCTGTGTAAACTGTGTATGTATATAGAAAAATTAAATTTGACCCTTACCTTGTATTTATATAAAAATGAATTCCTAGATGGTAGACAATGTTATTGGGGGTTAAGTTGTGGCTTGGGACACCTGTATCCCTTGTTGGAATGCCTGGCATCTCACATCCTTACTTCTTTCTTTTTTTAACCTTAAATTTTATTTATTGATTTTTTGAGATAGCATGTTTTAATTTACATTATAATCAAGGGTTAATGGCTCTACAAAATAAAATTTAACAAATATAAGGTAAAAAAGACCATACTCCAGCAGCAAAATAGGCAAGGGACTATAAGACATAACTATATGAAAAGATGTCCAACTTTACTCATATAAATTATAATTTAAAATCATCATAAAATCATTAAAACCATAGTAGTGTACAACTCCTATTAATTTGTTTGAAAAATATTTAAAACAAAATTTGAGGAGACACTATTTGCCACAAAACTGACACACATGACTATTTCTTTTTGTCTTAATTTTAGATCCCACATATAAAGAACATACAGTGTTCATCTTGCTGTATCTGGCTTATTTCACTCTACGTGATAACTTCCAGTTACAACCACTTTGCTGCAAATTTTCATTCTTTTTTGTAGTTGAATAATATTCAGTATATGTGTGTGTGTGTATACAAAATGACATTTCGTTTATCCGTTCATGCATGCTACTTTTCTGACAAAGGATTAATATCAATAATATATCAGCAACTCAAAAAAAAAAAAAAAAAAAAAAAAAAAAAAAACAAACCTCAACAACAAAAGCAATCAATCCAGTTAAGAAATGGGTGAAGAACCTGAACAGACAATTCTCAAAGAAGAAATACAAATGGTCATAAACTTATGAAAAAGATTCATCGTTGCCTTTGATCCAAGTTCCTGCTAATGTGTCTGGGAGGCAACAGATACTTCAAACACTTTGGGTCCTGCCACCCATATATGATACCCTGATGGAGCTCCTAGTTCCTCGATTCAGCATGGCCCAGTCCCAGCTGTTGCAGCCTGGGAGTAAAGCGGTAAAAGAAAGAAGGAAGATCTCTGTCTTTCAAACAAAAATGAAAATAAGAGATTAGTAGCTTAAAAAATAAAATATTTATTATATATGTTGCTACATATTGGGAATCAACCACCACTTAGCTTGGCACTCACTATTTTTCCAAAGATTGATATTAAGGTTTCACAAAGGATAATAGTTAGCCTGTGCTGTGGCTCACTAGGCTAATCCTCTGCCTGTGGCGCCAGCACCCTGGGTTCTAGTCCTGGTTGGGGCTCTGGATTCTGTCCTGGTTGCTCTTCTTCCAGTCCAGCTCTCTGCTGTGGCCTGGGAAGGCAGTGGAGGATGGCCCAAGTGTTTGGGCCGTGCACCCGCATGGGAGACCAGGAGGAAGCACCTGGCTCCTGGCTTTGGATCGGTGCAGTGCACCAGCCGTAGCAGCCATCTGGGGAATGAAACAACAGAAGGAAGACCTTTCTCTCTGTCTCTGTCTCTCTCACTGTCTAACTCTGCCTGTCAAACAAACAAACAAACAAACAAACAAACAAAAAAACACACAAAAGACAATAGTCATCTCAAGCCTCTACTGGAGCCAAAGTTTCTTATTCCGTAATCACTATTGTGATTTTAGAAGGTGTCAAGGAAACCTACTTCTAAGCTTGCTCTTAAGTGTATCTCCCCAAGATTTCCTCATGATAATATAACTGTCTTCCCTGCAGTGTGATTTAAGGGAAATTAATAGAGAGGACACTAAGAGGGAAGACAATGAACTGACATGCCATTGTCTCATTCCATTCCCAACAGCAACTCATTAAATACTGTTCCACAAGGGCATGACTCATTGGAGTCCAATGGCTCACTTGGTTAATCCTCCACCTGCAGCACCAGCATCCTATATGGCCACCAGGTTCTAGTCCTGGTTGCTCCTCTTCCAGTCCAGTTCTCTGCTGTGGCCCAGGAAGGCAGTGGAGGATGGCCTGAGTGCTTGGGCCCCTGTACCCGCATGGAGAAGCACCTGGCTCCTTGCTTTGGATTGGTGCAGGAGCTGCCATAGCGGCCATTTGGGGGGTGAACCAACGGAAGGAAGACCTTTTTCTCTGTCTCTCTCTCTCACTGTCTGTAACTCTACCTGTCAAATAAATAAATAAAATTTTATTGAAAATTCTTTTAAAATAGTAAAATCTTATTATGAAAAATATTCAGAATGTATAAAAATATGATCCAAATTCAGGTAATTGGGTATTGCCATTTGTGCTAGGCAACTTCTTTTTTTTTTTTAAGAATTTTCAATTAAAAATTTATAGTCATTGAAATTTCTGTAAGATTCACTTTCTTACAGAATGGAATCAAGTGGTTCTATAACTCCACAGAACTTCTTATCCAGACAGATAAATTTATAGACTGTTTTCAGAATACTTAGGAATTTTGACTGAGGGTCTCACAAACAGATAAATCCGCCAGTGTTCAAAGCTGATAATTATAAATTAAGTTGAGGTGATTTGTTCCCTTGGGAAGCAATTGCTGTCAAGCTCCTTATCCAAAACTTGTTTTAGTATTTTTTAAAGATGTATTTATTTATTTGAGAGGCAGAGTTAGAGACAGAGACAGGCAGAGATAGAGAGAGGTCTTCCATCACTGGTTCACTCCCCAAATGGCCACAATGCTCCTGTGGACCCGAAGGCAGGAGCCAGGAGCTTCTTCTGGGTCTCCACGCAGGTACAGGGGCCCAAGCACTTGGTCCATCTTTTACTGCTTTCCCAAGTCATCATGAGGGAGCTCAATCAGAAGAGAAGCAGCCTGGACATGAACTGGAGCCTATATGGGATGCCAG
This sequence comes from Oryctolagus cuniculus, assembly GCF_964237555.1. Taxonomy (NCBI): domain Eukaryota; kingdom Metazoa; phylum Chordata; class Mammalia; order Lagomorpha; family Leporidae; genus Oryctolagus; species Oryctolagus cuniculus. The sequence continues at coordinate 78,666,763 of NC_091436.1, read as the reverse complement.
TGCCACAGGTGGAGGCTTAACCTACCATGCCACAGTACTGGCCCCTACTTTTTTTCAAAGATGTATTAATTATTTAGTTAAAAGTAGAATGGCAGAAAAAGAAGGAGTGAAGAAGAAGGAGGGGAAGAAAAAGGAGAAGAAGGAGAAGGGAGGCAGGGAGACAGAGGCAGAGATATCTTTTTTTTTTTTTTAGAAACCTTTTATTTAATGACTATAAATTTCAAGAGTACACTTTTAGGAATACGGTGATTATTCCCCATACCTGCTCTCCCAGGCCCACTCCCTCCCTACTTCCCTCTATCTCTCCCATTCCCAGTCCCATTCTCCATTGATTCATTTTCAATTAACTTTATTCACAGAAGAAAAATTCTACACTAAGTAAAGATTTCAACTATTTGCACACACATACACATGAATTATAAAAAACTGACAACAAATTTTACAGTTAAATCTCATGGTACAACTCATTTAGGGCAGAGGTCCTACATGGGGAGTAAGTGCATAGTGACTCCTGCTGTTAATTTAACAATTAACACTCCTATGTATGATGTCCGTGATCACCTGAGGCTCTTGTCATGAGTTGTCCAGGCTATGGAAGCCTTTTGAAGTTCTCTCCTCCCTTCAGAGAAAAGTACATCCTTCTTTGAAGGTCCCTTCTTTCCATTGCGGTCTCATTCACAGAGATCCTTCATGAAGGGATTTTTTTTTTTTTTTCCACAGCATTTTGGTCTTCCATGCCTGAATGCTCTCGTGGGCTTTACAGCCAGATCTAAATGCCTTAAGGGCTGATTATGAGGTCAGAGTCTATTTAAAGCAATTGTCATTCTATGAGTTTTGCTGTTAGAACATTCCATTTTATCTATCTATCTATTATTATTACCAGACACTTGATCTTATTTATATGATCCCTTTAACACTTAATCCTATCTATATGGTCACTTTAACACTTGGGATGGCATTTTTACCACTTAGCTTAATGGAATTCAGTGTCCCATGGGAAGTTTTTAAACTGTACACTTAGAAGTAAGTCCTTAGACATGTATGCAGACCATTACAGTTACAAACTTCCTTCTTTCTGTCTTATTCCCACCCTTATTTTTTATTGAGATCTATTTTTCACTTGACTTTATACACATATGATTGGGTAAAGTGTTCAACCGATGGTATTAAGAAAGAAGAGAAGAGAGAAAAGAAAAGAAAAGAAAAGAAAAGAAAAGAAAAGAAAAGAAAAGAAAAGAAAAGTAGAACTGTTCCTCAACAGTCAAGACAAGAGCTGTTCAAGTAATTGCTTTTCAAAGTGTCAGTTTCACTTTTTTTCAGGTTTTCTTTCAGGAACTAATATCCTGAAAAGGATATTAGTTATCACATATCAGGGAGAACATATGCTATTTGTTCCTTTGGGATTGGCTTATATCACTAAGTATGATGTTTTCTAGATTCATCCATTTTGTTGCAAATGACTAGATTTCATTTTTTTTTTACTGCTGTGTAGTAGTCCATTGAGTACATTTCCCATAATTTCTTTATCCTATCTTCAATTGATGGGCATCTTGTTTGGTTCCATGTTTTAGATATTGTGAATTGAGCTGCAATAAACATGGGGGTGCAGATAACTCTTTTATATGCCAATTTAATTTCCCTTGGGTAAATTCCCAGGAATGGGATTGCTGGGTTGTATGGTAGGACTATATTCAAATTTCTGAGTTATCTCCAAACTGCCTTCCATAGTGGTTTTACCAGTTTACATTCCCACCAACAGTGGATTAGGGTGCCTTTTTCTCCAAATCCTCACCAGCATTTGTTGTTTTTTTATTCCTGAATAAAAGCCATTCTAACTGGGGTGAGGTGAAACCTCATTGTGGTTTTGGTTTGCATTTTCCTAACAGTTAGTGATCCTGAACATCTTTTCATGTGTCTGTTGGCCATTTGGATTTCCTCTTTTGAGAAATGTCTATTGAGGTCCTTGGCCCATCTCTTAAGTGGGTTGTTTGTTTTATTGTTGTGGACTTTCTTGATTTCTTTGTATATTCTGGTTATTAATCTTTTATCCATTGCATAGTTTGCAAATAATTTCTCTCATGAGATAGGGATATCTTATCTGTGGGTTCACTCTCCAAGTGCCAGCATCAGCCAGGGTTGGTCCAGGCCGAATCCCGGAGCCAAGAATTCCATCTAGGTGTACTCTGTGGCTGGCAAGAACCCAAGTACTTGAACCATCACTTGCTGACCTCCCACATGGCATTAGCAGAAGTTGAATTGGGAGAAAAATAGCTGACTCAAACCAGGAGCTCCAGCATAGAATGTAGGTGTCCCAAGCTTTGGCTTAATCCGCTGCACCTTGTGCCCATCCTGCTAATATGTATATCAATTGCCAGTGGAAAATTTTTACCTAAAAGAATATCAAATTTTAAGTTTTTACAAATGTCACTCTCCATATGAACCCAATAACATACCTTAATTATATTTTTATAAATTTCATCATACAAATAAGTTCTTTCAAAATTTCCTGGAAATTTGCACCATTGATTTGTGTGGAAAAAGAGAAACTATCTTGTCATACATAAATAGTGATAAAGAAAGCATTTTCATGAGTACTTCAATCTTAATGTAGTGCTTTTACTTGAAATATAAACAATGCATAAGACAATAGAAAAATCAAGCATTAAGTATGTACTAGTCATTTGATCACAATACACACAGGTAAATAGATCATTTCATGGATACGGGATGAACTTCCATCTAAATGTACTGCTATATTTCCATCTAAATGTACTGCTCACTCATTCCTTGACAAATTTGACAATGGCACAGCCCAGTCAGTCACCTTGCTCTTTATCATGGAAGAGAGCACAGATTGAACCTGGGTACGAAACACTTCTGTCACTTCTCCTCAAGGGGTAATTCCAGAGGGAGCTCAAAAAAAAAAAAAAAAAAAAAAAAAAAAAAGGTTCAGAAGGACCAAGGAAAAGTACATGGTTTCTTGGATCTATAACTGCTTATTGTAAGTTAAAATCTTGCAGGATAATCTATAGCTATATGTGTATCTACAAAATTTGATTTTTAAAAGCATAGGGTGAGAAGGATGACTATGTTCCTAAACCTATACATGTGAAATACACGAAACTTGTGCAACAAATAACATTTTTAAAAAACATATGTTATATAATTGTTTCTGTGGATTCGTTGTGAGAGGAGGAGCGCAGTGAGGGCAAGAGGTGCGGAGTCACCACACAGACACTGAGAGTCAGGTGAAAGTAGGCCAGAGGGGAGCAGCCTGCAGACTCATTTATTTCAGTTGGTACAGTAGCTTATATAGCCTAGGCAGCCAATCTGGTCAAGGGGCAGTTTATGCCCTAACCAATTAAAGCCTGTTGCCAGGCAGGCTCCATTGTCATGTGGATTCCGAAGCCATCCAATCACAGTGTTTTGCCAGGCAGAGTCCATTGCCATGTGGTTTCTGAAGCCATCCAATCACAGCCTGTGGCCAGGCAGGCTCCATTGCCAGGGGCCATCTTGGCATGGCCTTCTCATTTCACTACATATAATGAAATGTAAAGCCTCAGATTTTAAGGAGAATTTTCATAATCATAGTAATAAAGATAACAGGTTCAGTTATTACCTATTGACTTACTTTTCCTCTTAATACCAAACCCACTCTTTTTCTATATCATGATGCTGAGGTGGAGTCTTCTTTTTTTATTATTATTATTATTATTTTGACAGGCAGAGTGGACAGTGAGAGAGAGAGAGACAGAGAGAAAGGTCTTCCTTTTGCCGTTGCTCTGTTGCTTCACCCTCCAATGGCCGCCACGGCCGGCACGCTGTGGCCGGCACACCACGCTGATCCGATGGCAGGAGCCAGGTACTTATCCTGGTCTCCCATGGGGTGCAGGGCCCAAGCACTTGGGCCACCCTCCACTGCACTCCCTGGCCACAGCAGAGAGCTGGCCTGGAAGAGGGGCAACCGGGACAGAATTCCAGAATCCAGCGTCCCGACCAGGACTAGAACTCGGTCTGCTGGCGCCGCAAGGCGGAGGGTTAGCCTAGTGAGCCCCGGCGCCGGCTAGGTGGAGTCTTTGCAAACCATATTGTCAATTGCTCTCTGAGGGACTCCAGCAGTAGGGGACAAGAGAAGGGAACGGGAAGGGAAACAGACCTGTTCTGTTATCTTTCCTGGCTTATCTTAATGCCCTTAACATTGGCAGAGGCAATTGGTTTCAGTGCCCGGATTCTGCTATTAGGCTGTTTCCTAATAGCCATAGGTATTCCTTGTATGCCACTGCCCCAGAGGCTTGAGCTGAGGTATGTGGGGGCATTCATTCACCTCCTCTCATTACCCTCTCCCACCAACTCCTAGGGGTGGTTACTGCTTCCAGCAGAAGCTATCTCTGTATTACTTCAATATTTCCTGCTTACTTTTCCATCTCTTAAATGTATGCTTAATTACTTTTTATACCGATTTCTCTATATTGAAATACTAGATATGAGTCATGATTTTTAGATTGTACTTCCACTGGTATAGGAGTCAAGACTAAGTAATTTTGATTATTTAAAAACTGTGTTGTAGCCATGTTTGAGTTCATATCCTGATTTATTGAAGAGGAAGCTCTTCTTCCTCTCTTATTAATTGATTAATTTATCCTACTTTCCTCTGCTTTTAAAAAAATGATGTAATAATTTATTTGAAAAGCAGAGAGAGAGAGGGAGAGGCAGAAAGAGAGAGAGAGAGGGAGAGGCAGAAAGAGAGAGAGAGAGAGATAGAGATAATCTTTTATGTGCTTATTCACTCTTCAAATGCCTGCCACAGATGAGTTTGAGTCAGGTTGAAGCCAGGAGCAAGGAACTCCATCATATCTCCCATCTGGAAGTAAGGAACCCAGGTACTTGGACCATCATCCACTGCCTTCTAGGCAAACTGGTGGAAAGCTGGATTGAAAGCCAAGTTGGGACTTGAACCAGGCCCTCAGATGTGAGCATCTGATGTGAGTATCCCAAGCAATGGCTTAACTTGTTGTGCCAAAACACCTGCTTCTCCTTTTCTTTTGATAACTTTCTTTGTTATCCATTTATCTTTATTTCTTCACATACATTTTAAAGTGATTTTAGAAATTTGTCTCTATAAGTCAGAGGAGACATGCTTAAGAAATTATTATAATAGCACAATATCAAGTTTAAAGTGAAAGTACTATTTTGGAAGGCAAGGCCTTGAGATGTAGTTTATCTAGAGAATACATAGCTCAAAGTTTTACTGAATCATGCTTATCCTGTAAAGGAGACAAGTGACTGCATAGAGTGGCTATTTTAATATGTCACCTATAAAAGTGGAGCATGCCCTTAAGTTATGGATGTGGAAGAACTTTGAGCATACTCTCCTTAGACCACAGGCACACATGTATGAACACCTCTTGAAGAATCACCTAGGAAACATGATGAAGCATTATCAGCTGTTCTGTTGATGAACATATAACATAATCAACTTTATTCCTGAGACTAAATTATGGGTGTAAAGATGCAAAATATATGATAATATAGAAGGAGTGCCACTATCAAATATAAGAAAAGAATGGGAAAGGTCCACGGAAAGTAGAATAACCTCCCTGACAGTCTCACAGGTATAAACTGCAATTAAGTGGAAATGAGTTTAAATTCAATGCAGGGGGAGTAAAGGACCTTATTGTGGCTCAGTAGTGCTAAAAAGGGAAGGAATTACAGGTTGTCTATTAAGAAATTAGCATAAATATGTCCCATAAAACAACAGCATGTGTGTTCCTAGAATCAGAAAGAATACACATGGTGAAAGTTTTAGAGAGGTTTTTTGCATGTCTGTGCTTGCTTATGTATATAAAAATATGACAGAACTGACACCAGCTTACCCCATTAAAGGAAGTGGATTCATAGAAAAGTGGCTGTTTACAGATTTAAGACAGAAAATGAACAAAACATGCTCAGATCATCTTTTTTATACCAGAAAACAAATAAACAATCAAAAGCTAATAAAATGCGGTCAAATGAAAATGATTCAGAGAACTAGAAAGGGATATCAGTTGCCAAATATGAGAAAATTTGGATCTCAAAAAATGGCTACAATTGAGCAATATATAAACCATGAATTAACTAGGTTGTATAGAATAATTTTGATTAACATTAAAACATCTATGCTTCTTTTGCTCCCAGTTATAATGAGATTGTTTTGAGTGATTTATGATTATATCTTTTTGTATTTCTAATATATGCTTAGAATTTCTTTTATAAACTTAGTGATGATTTTGTCATTTCATAAAAAAATTATAAATTAACTAGCGTGTTTAATTTTATTTAATTTGAGCAAGAAATAAAATGGATACTATTAATAAAATTGTTGAATGAAACTATCTATTTACTCTTATAATAAGTACTAGTTGCTGGCGCCGTGGATCAATAGGCTAATCCTCCACCTTGCGGCGCCAGCACACCGGGTTCTAGTCCTGGTCGGGATGCTGGATTCTGGGATTCTGTCCTGGTTGCCCCTCTTCCAGGCCAGCTCTCTGCTGTGGCCCAGGAGTGCAGTGGAGGATGCCCCAAGTCCTTGGGCCCTGCACCCCATGGGAGACCAGGAGAAGCACCTGGCTCCCGGCTTCAGATCAGCGCGGTGTGTCGGCCGCAGCGGCCACTGGAGGGTGAACCAATGGCAAAGGAAGACCTTTCTCTCTGTCTCTCTCTCTCACTGTCCACTCTGCCTGTCAAAAAAAACAAACAAACAAAAAAAAAAAAAACAAAAAAAACCTCTGGTTTTCAAATAAATAAATAAATCTTTAAAAATAAATAAATAAATAAAAATATGAAGTACTAGTTAACGTACCTGTCCTGTAAAGTAAGAAGGAACTCACCACAAAGCTCTATAGTCGGGAGGGTACATTGTGACCAAGAACATTATCTCTGCTTGTGATCCCATCTTCCCCCTTTTTTTTTTCTTCAGATGTTTTTAAAATTTTATCTATGTTATATATAAGTTTCATGTATTCCATATATACAGATTTAGGAATATAGTGATACTTTCCTCCCTCCCACCCACACTCCCACCCTTCTTCCTCCTTTCCCATTCCCACTCTTAATTTTCACAGAGATCTACTTTCAGTTAGCTTAGTGATTGTAAGGTTAACCCTACACTAAATGAAAGAGTTCAACAAATAGTATGAAGAAAAGCACTGTTCCTCAACAGAGGAGACAAGGCTATAAACAATCATTGAATCTCAAAATGTCCATTTCATTTCAACGCATTACATTTTAGGTGCTTATATTAGTTACCCCAGATCAGGGAAAATATATGATATCTGTCTTTTTGAGACTGGCTTATTTCACTAAGTATAATGATTTCAGTTAAATCCCTTTTGTTGCAGAAGAAGGGATTTCATTTTTTTTACAGTTGAGTAGTACTCCATAGTGTGTATATACCATAATTTCTTTATCTCATCTTCAGTTGATGGACATCGGATTGACTCTATACCCTAGCTATTGTGGATTGACATGCAATGAACATGGAGGTACAGTTAACTCTTTCACATGCTAATTTATTTTGGTTTGGCTAATATCCCAGGAGTGACATTGCTGGATCATTCGGTAGGTCTATATTCAGATTTCTGAGCAATCCCCATACTGTCTTCCACAGTGGCTGAACAAGTTTTCATTCCCAAGATCAGTTTCAGAGTGCCTGTGACTGAGTCCTGCCTCAGCTTCTTATTCGGCTTCCTGCTAATGAGATTCAGAGGCAGAAGATGATGACTTAAGTACTTGAGTCCTGCCACTAAATGGGAAACATGGGTGGACTTCCTGGTTCCTGTCATTGGCCTATTGCAACCTGGGCTGTTGTGGGCATTTGGGGAGTGAACCAGCAAATGGAAGATACATCTCTCTCTCTCTCTCTCTCTCTCTCTCTCTCCCCCCCCCTTCCCCTCTCCCTCTCCCTCTCCCTCTTCCTCTCACTCTGTCTTTCAAATAAATATAAACCAATAAAGAAGCATTAAAAACTGTCTGGACTAAAAGTCTTTTTGTCACCGTTTTCTGGATTTTGGCCTGTTCATACTACTTCTTTTTATGTACTTTACTATTTAGATGTTCATAGATTGTTAAAATAAGTAAGATACTACATTTGGTGAAAATAAAAAAAAAAACTATGGTTTTATTTATTTTCACTTTTCAGTGACTGATCCAAAATAGATTATATTTTAATTTCATTTTATCAGAGGCATTTTGATTTATTTGATTCATTTCATTATTATCATACAAAATACTGTCAATTATTGTCAGTATGATTTGTTTTGCACCCAGTTATAAATTGTACAATAGTAAGGTAAAAAGGCTGAGTGGTGGAAGTGTTATAAAATACAACTATTTTTCCTTGGCTCAAAAGCACTGTAAGTAATTGAATAATGGCAACTTTAAAGAAAATATACATGAATCTCTTGTAAGATTTGATATTTGGGTCATTTTTTTTGAAATTCCTCTTTAAGAGTCTTTGAACAAGTAAGGGAAAGCAGTCAAAAAGAGAAATGAAATAGAATATGTTTATTATTCTTTAAAATATTTATTTACTTGAATGTCAGAGTTACAGAGGGAGAGAGAGAGGCAGAGAGAAAGAGAGAGATCTGCCACACACTGGTTCTCTACCCCTTGACTACAAATGCTGGGGCTGAGTCAGGTGGAAGTCAGGAGCCAGGAGCTTCATCCAGGTCTCCCACATGGGTGGCAGTGGCCCAAGCATTTGGGCCATCTTCTGCTGCTTTTCCCAGACCATCAGCAGAGAACTAGATCTGAAGTTAAGAGGCTGGAAATTGAACTAGTGCCAGTATGGGATGCTGGCATCAGAGGTGGTGGCTTTATCCACTGCGCCTCAATGCTGACCCCTATTATTCTATTAATAAAGCCAAGTATGTTTGATCTGAGGAAATAAGCCTATATACATATATTCTCTGCTCCAACGATAAGATATTATTTACAAATTATATTTTTCACAGGGAATTTAACTGAGTTGGAAACTCCTTGTAAAAGAGAATTTTGTAATGGTCATATATTGTAGAATAGAATTATTTTACGCATCTGATTCCATATCAGTATCACACCAGGAAGGGACTAGCAAGTGGGAGATAGAGGGAAGGGTGGAAATTGAATAAAGTACACCATAACAGAGTTAGATATAAGTAGTAGTTTCTAGTGTTTCTCAGCACAGTGGGGTGAGAATAATATATTATATGCTGTATGAAGAAGTGAAGTAGAGGAGCTCCAAACATGGAGAAAAGGTGGAGAGGTAGGAATGCTGATTGTATGATTTGATCAGTTTAAGATACCTGCATATATTGTAATATTGCACTCGTGTTGTTAAGAAGTGCAAATTTTACCTGTTAAAACACTTTTAAAAGAGTAAAATAAAGATTGACATCATAGATTGTCAGTCTTGTAGGAATCAAAATATCTTCATTGCTCCTTTTTAAATTTATAATAACTTTAATGACTACATATACATTAGGAACTCAGTAAAACATTGAAACGTATATAGTAGAAACATGTCTCATAAGTGTTAGGGCTTCACTGAAGTCCCTGGTCTATCTTAGGGATATAATAGCCACTTAACTAACATTTGATGATAGTCTAATTTTATTGTCAATTTTTAAATATTTACTGAAATAATTTAGTCTTTTGACAACCAAATGAAAATGAATATTTTCCATTTATTTTGTCTTCAAATATCCTCACAGTCACCTCAGCATCAGATGCTTCTCCTTTGGTACTTCTCGGAATACTGTTAATATGAATGTGTCTACAATGATGTTTACTCACCTCCATCTATTACTTTCTGACATTGCCTTTTGATCTCTTCAACTCTGGTAACTATTATCACATTAAGTAACCTTTTACAATTATTAGTATTTAGAAAAGAATAACCCAAGGAGCAATTAAATGTGTTGGCCTTTTTGCGGTCTGTAATTTTCCCTTTTGCTATTAAGTAGTGGACTTACACTCTTCAGTGACATTCTTTTGATTCTCAGGCACTTACAGTAAGTGTTTCCTTATTTCTTTTTATAACCTCTGCTAATCGGGTTTCATTCTGTGACTCTGTCTCATGACTTTGCCCTAACACAGACTAAGTAATTACTACTCTTACATTTTTACCTTGTAACTACATTTTCCCTGACTTTTTAATGTAATTTCAATAGTGCCCTATACTCAAGTTAGGGCACTGTAGGTTTCTGAAGGTGATTTTCTGAGATGAGACATATAATCAAAGTTCTAACCACTTCTATTCTCAGCACTTATTGGAATACATAGTATACTAATCTTTCTACACTTCAAAACATCAGAAATTGGAGACTTTTATTTTGAACAAGTCAATATTATTAGGAATATTTGGCGTATTTTTCCAGGAAAAAAAATTGCATTAAAAAGCCATATTTGAATCTATAAACATAAGACTAAATGGTCACAAAGAACCCAAATAATCCAATGATAATTGTAAGTTTATTAGTTGGCTTTATTTATACATAAATATAGATACAAATAGATATAGATACTTCATTCTACAGGAAGAAAGAAAAAGGTCCAGTGTAAGCTGAAATACTGAAATAGATATCATTATCAACATGAAGTTTCACATAATCCTAGCTAAAATACATTGTTCAAGGTTACTGGAAAGTGGAGACATAGATAACCGATGGGCAAATAGAAGATGCAGCACTTTAGACCACATGAGGCAACAGTGTTATCCCAAACCTTGTTCTTCACATGCTAGACATGTATTTGAACTATTGGCCTTGGAAGCAGGGTAGGAAGTCCATAAAAGACAATCTACTGTCTAAACCCAAAATAATTGGTCCTGCAACTCTAAGATTACCATATCCTTGTGAACTCTACTAACTCCTTGCGTACCTCAAACTTCCAGGGTTTCCCAAGGGGATGCCTTGGCAGAAAACCTAACCTAGGTAATTTTGGTCTGCCAAAGGAAAGCACAGAAAACACACACATATAGAGCATGTAGAATTCAATTTTATGTTCCCTAAAAGGGTGCTCATTATAATGCTAATCTAGTCCTTGTTGCTTAGCTTTTCTTCAACTTTGAGATGCTTTGAAAATTCCACTTCAATATTTTTGGAGGGCGGAGCCAAGATGGCGGAATAGTGAGGGCGCGCACCGATAGTCCGGGAAAATTTAGTTTAATAAAAGGGGAGTTACGGTAGCCTCAGAAAAAAGAACCAGGAAAATATTGCAGACAAAACTCTTCTGGATCCAGTGGGCGTGAATCGGAGGACCTACTGGGAGAACAAGGTCGCCCACCGCGCGCGAAAGCCGAACCACAGGACCGAGCCGCGGGACTGAGCCGCGGAAGCCGAGCCGAGGGACGGAGCTGCGCGCAAGTGCTCGAAGGGGAGTGCAACAGCGGGGAGACTTGGGAAGTCCAGGGCTCCGAGTCCACACATCGGCGCTGGAAGGGGAGCAGACCTGCGTGGAGAGCGTGGGAGCCCACAGTTCGGGACGTCAGCGGGAGACTCAACACACCAGCGCTGGAACGCGAGGGCGAGCAAGACAAAGAGCAGGCGCCATCTTGGACATACGTCATAAGCAGAGCGACCTCAGGTCTGCACCGGCCCTGAGCCTAGCAGTAAAACCTGACTCTGGGTGGGGCGAATTAACAGGAGATTAGGACTTAGTAAATTTATGGTGCTACTGAACTGAGACTGTGAAAAAAGAGACGGTGGGGGAGAGAACTCACGGAATTCACGTGAGCACTCTCCAGAGACGCTACAATTCCGTAACTTTGGCAACCCAGTGGGAGACTGAAGGAGAATTTGAGCGCACTCTAAGGGCCGAACAGATTCCCTGTGTGGTCCTTGGGAAAGAGCTTCTGATCTCTGGCTCCTGTGGGTATATCATTTGCCTGCTAACTACCTCCAACTTTGTTCAGCTGTGCAGAATAACTTCCCTGTTGAATCAAAAAAAAAAAAGAGAGAGAGAGAGAGAGAGAGAGAGAGAGAGAGAGGTTTACCACGCCTAACCTGGGAGTGTCACCTTTGGCACACCAAACAGAGCTCTCAGGCCACACCCATCTCAAGCCCTAAGGCTCCATCAAAAACAGATAGTCCACTTAATCTAGAGTCATAGTATAACAAGAAAAAGCACCACAGTGAAGAAACCAAATATCTCCAATATGACAAATAACAAACGCAAAAACCAAGGTAATAAAAACAAGGAAGTCACCATGAAGCCCTCAAATGAAAAAGACACCCCAATTCAAGATTATGAGGATGATGACATAGAAGAAATGCAAGAAGCAGATCTCAAAAAATTGATAAGAACATTAAGAAGTTCTCAAAAACAAATTCTTGAACTACAGAAATCCTTAATGGACAAGATAGAAAATCTCTCTCGTGAAAATGAAATATTAAGGAGGAATCAAAATGAAACGAAACAACTAGTACAACAGGAAACTGGGATAGTGACTGAAGTGAAGAATTCAATAGATCAAATGAAAAACACAATAGAGAGCCTTACAAACAGAATGGGAGAAGCAGAAGAGAGAATATCGGACTTAGAAGACAGAGAACAGGAAAGGATACAGTCAGACCAAAGAAAGGAAGAGGAAATTAGGAATCTAAAACATATTGTCGGGAATCTTCAGGATACTATTAAAAAACCCAACATTCGGGTTCTAGGAGTTCCTGAAGGCATGGAGAGGGAGAAAGGATTAGAAGGCCTTTTTAGTGAGATATTAGCAGAAAATTTCCCAGGTTTGGAGAAGGACAGAGAAATCCTAGTACAGGAAGCTCACAGAACCCCTAATAAACACGACCAAAAGAGACCCTCACCACGGCACGTTGTAATTAAACTCTCCACAGTGAAACATAAAGAAAAGATCCTAAAATGTGCAAGAGAGAAACGTCAGATTACTCTCAGAGGATCTCCAATCAGACTCACAGCTGACTTCTCATCAGAAACTCTACAAGCTAGGAGGGAATGGCAAGATATAGCCCAGGTACTAAGAGAGAACAACTGCCAGCCCAGAATATTATATCCTGCAAAGCTATCATTTGTGAATGAAGGTGAAATAAAGACTTTTCATAACAAACAGAAATTGAAAGAATTTGTTGCCACTCGTCCAGCCCTGCAAAAGATGCTTAAAGATGTGTTACACACAGAAACAAAGAAACACGGTCATCAATATGAAAGAAGGTAAAGGAAGGAAACCAAGGAAGGAAAGCTCACAGCAAAAGATCACAGGGAATTCAAAGCATATATTAGAACTTATCTTTGGCAAATGGCAGGGCAAAGTTACCACTTATCATTAGTCACATTGAACGTGAATGGCCTGAACTGTCCAGTTAAAAGACACCGTTTGGCTGATTGGGTTAAAAAACAAAACCCATCTATTTGCTGCCTACAAGAAACACATCTTTCCAACAAAGATCCATACAGACTGAAAGTGAAAGGCTGGAAAAAGATATACCATGCCAACAGAAATGAAAAAAGAGCAGGCGTAGCCATCTTAATATCAGACACCATAAACTTTACCACAAAAACCATTAAGAGAGACAAAGAGGGACACTACATAATGATTAAGGGATCAATTCAACAGGAAGATATAACAATTATCAATGTATATGCACCTAACTACAGGGCACCGGTTTATCTAAAAGATTTGTTAACGGACTTAAAGGGAGACTTAGACCCCAATACAATAGTACTGGGGGACTTCAATACTCCACTCTCAGAAATAGACAGATCAATAGGACAGAAGATCAACAAGGATACAGTAGATTTAAACGACACTATAGCCCAAATGGATCTAACAGATATATACAGAACTTTCAATCCTACAGCTAAAGATTATACATTCTTCTCAGCAGTACATGGAACCTTCTCTAGGATTGACCACATACTAGGCCATAAAGCAAGTCTCAGCAAATTCAAAAGAATTAGAATCATACCATGCAGCTTCTCAGACCATAAAGGAATGAAGTTGGAAATGAACAACTCAGGAATCCCTAGAGCATACGCAAACACATGGAGATTGAACAACATGCTCCTGAATGAACAATGGGTCATAGAAGAAATCAAAAGAGAAATCAAAAACTTTCTGGAAGTAAATGAGGATAACAGCACAACATACCAAAACTTATGGGACGCAGCAAAAGCAGTGTTAAGAGGAAAGTTTATATCAATAGGTGCCTACATCAAGAAATTGGAAAGGCACCAAATAGATGAGCTTTCTATTCACCTCAAGGATCTAGAAAACCTACAGCAAACCAGACCCAAATCTAGTAGGAGAAGAGAAATAATTAAAATCAGAGAAGAAATCAACAGGATTGAATCAAGAAAAACATTACAAAAAATCAGCCAAACGAGGAGCTGGTTTTTTGAAAAAATAAACAAAATTGACACCCCATTGGCCCAACTAACTAAAAAAAGAAGAGAAAAGACCCAAATCAATAAAATCAGAGATGAAAAAGGAAATGTAACAACAGACACCACAGAAATAAAAAGAATCATCAGAAATTACTACAAGGACTTGTATGCCAGCAAACAGGGAAACCTATCAGAAATGGATAGATTCCTGGACACATGCAACCTACCTAAATTGAACCAGGAAGACATCGAAAACCTAAACAGACCCATAACTGAGACAGAAATTGAAACAGTAATAAAGGCCCTCCCAACAAAGAAAAGCCCAGGACCAGATGGATTCACTGCTGAATTCTACCAGACATTTAAAGAAGAACTAACTCCAATTCTTCTCAAACTATTCAGAACAATTGAAGAAGAGGGAATCCTCCCAAATTCTTTCTATGAAGCCAGCATCACCTTAATTCTTAAGCCGGGAAAAGATGCAGCACTGAAAGAGAATTACAGACCAATATCCCTGATGAACATAGATGCAAAAATCCTCAATAAAATTCTCGCCAATAGAATGCAACAACACATCAGAAAGATCATCCACCCAGACCAAGTGGGATTTATCCCTGGTATGCAGGGATGGTTTAATGTGCGCAAGACAATCAATGTGATACACCACATTAACAGACTGCAGAAGAAAAACCATATGATTCTCTCAATAGATGCCGAGAAAGCATTTGATAAAATACAACACCCGTTCATGATGAAAACTCTAAGCAAACTGGGTTTGGAAGGAACATTCCTCAATACAATCAAAGCAATCTATGAAAAACCCACAGCCAACATCCTATTGAATGGGGAAAAGTTGGAAGCATTTCCACTGAGATCTGGGACCAGACAGGGATGTCCACTCTCACCACTGCTATTCAATATAGTTCTGGAGGTTCTAGCCAGAGCTATTAGGCAAGAAAAAGAAATTAAAGGGATACAAATTGGGAAGGAAGAACTCAAACTATCCCTCTTTGCAGATGACATGATTCTTTATTTAGGGGACCCAAAGAACTCTACCAAGAGACTATTGGAACTCATAGAAGAGTTTGGCAAAGTAGCAGGGTATAAAATCAATGCACAAAAATCAACAGCCTTTGTATACACAGACAATGCCATGGCTGAGGAAGAAATTCTAAGATCAATCCCATTCACAATAGCTACAAAAACAATCAAATACCTTGGAATAAACTTAACCAAGGACGTTAAAGATCTCTACGATGAAAATTACAAAACCTTAAAGAAAGAAATAGAAGAGGATACCAAGAAATGGAAAAATCTTCCATGCTCATGGATTGGAAGAATCAATATCATCAAAATGTCCATTCTCCCAAAAGCAATTTATAGATTCAATGCAATACCAATCAAGATACCGAAGACCTTCTTCTCAGATCTGGAAAAATTGGTGCTGAAATTTATATGGAGGCACAAGAGACCTCGAATAGCTAAAGCAATCTTGTACAACAAAAACAAAGCCGGAGGCATCACAATACCAGATTTCAGGACATACTACAGGGCAGTTGTAATCAAAACAGCATGGTACTGGTACAGAAACAGAAGGATAGACCAATGGAACAGAATTGAAATACCAGAAATCAACCCAAACATCTACAGCCAACTTATATTTGATCAAGGATCTAAAACTAATTCCTTGAGCAAGGACAGTCTATTCAATAAATGGTGCTGGGAAAATTGGATTTCCACGTGCAGAATCATGAAGCAAGACCCCTACCTTACACCTTACACAAAAATCCACTCAACATGGATTAAAGACCTAAATCTACGACCTGACACCATCAAGTTACTAGAGAACATTGGAGAAACCCTTCAAGATATTGGCACAGGTAAAGAGTTTCTGGAAAAGACCCGGGAGGCACAGGCAGTCAAAGCCAAAATTAACTATTGGGATTGCATCAAATTGAGAAGTTTCTGTACTGCAAAAGAAACAGTCAGGAGAGTGAAGAGACAACCGTCAGAATGGGAAAAAATATTTGCAAACTATGCAACAGATAAAGGGTTAATAACCAGAATCTACAAAGAGATCAAGAAACTCCACAAAAACAAAACCAACAACCCACTTAAGAGATGGGCCAAGGACCTCAATAGACATTTTTCAAAAGAGGAAATCCAAATGGCCAACAGACACATGAAAAAATGTTCAAGGTCATTAGCAATCAGGGAAATGCAAATCAAAACCACAATGAGGTTCCACCTCACCCCGGTTAGAATGGCTCACATTCAGAAATCTACCAACAACAGATGCTGGCGAGGATGTGGGGAAAAAGGGACACTAACCCACTGTTGGTGGGAATGCAAACTGGTCAAGCCACTATGGAAATCAGTCTGGAGATTCCTCAGAAACCTGAAGATAACCCTACCGTTCGACCCAGCCATCCCACTCCTTGGAATTTACCCAAAGGAATTTAAATTGGCAAACAAAAAAGCGGTCTGCAGCCTAATGTTTATTGCAGCACAATTCACAATAGCTAAGACCTGGAACCAACCTAAATGCCCATCAACGGTAGACTGGATAAAGAAATTATGGGATATGTACTCTTTAGAATACTATACTGCAGTAAGAAACAACGAAATCCAGTCATTTGCAACAAAATGGAGGAATCTGGAACACATCATGCTGAGTGAAATAAGCCAGTCCCAAAGGGACAAATACCATATGTTCTCCCTGATCGGTGACAACTGACTGAACACCAAAAAGGAAACTTGTTGAAGTGAAAGGGACACTATGGGAAACGGTGACTTGATCAGCATAGCCCTGACTGTTAATGAACAACTTAATACATTATCCCTCTTAGTAGTTTTTTTGTCTGTTCTACTTAATATGACTGATTTAATTCTGTAATTAATACACAGTTATTCTTAAGTGTTGAAATTTAACTGAATTGTGATCCCTGTTAAACATAAGAGTAGGAATAAGAGAGGGAAGAGATATATAATTTGGGACATGCTCAAGCTGACTTGCCCCAAATGGTAGAGTTAGAAACATACCAGGGGATTCCAATTTAATCCCATCAAGGTGGCATGTACCAATGCCATCTCACTAGTCCAAGTGATCAATTTCAGTTCGCAATTGATCATAATGAAAGGACTAAGAGTCAAAGGGAGCACATAAGCAAGTCTAGTACCTGCTAACACTAACCGATAGAATAAATAAAGGGGAGAGTGATCCAACATGGGAAGTGAGATACTCAGCAGACTCATAGAATGGCAGATGCCCTAAATAGCACTCTGGCCTCAGAATCAGCCCTAAAGGCACTCGGATCTGGCTGAAAAGCCCATGAGAGTATTTCAGGCATGGAAAGCCAAGACACTCTGGCAAAAGATCTCTGTGAGTGAGATCTCAGTGGAAAGAACAGGTCTTCAAAGAAGGAGGTACCTTTCTCTGAAGGGAGGAGAGAACCTCCACTCTGACTATGACCTTGTCTAAACAAGATAAGAGTCGGAGAACTCAAGGGGCTTCCATAGCCTTGGAAACTCATGACTGGAGCATAGGGAGATTACTGATGCCATAGACAGGAGTGTCAATTGGTAAAGTCAACAACAGGAGTCACTGTGCACTTACTCCTCATGTAGGATCTCTGTCCTTAATGTGCTGTGCATTGAGATTTAATGCTATAATGAGTACTCAAATAATATATTTCACTTTGTGTTTCTATGGGGGTGCAAACTGTTGAAATCTTTACTTAATGCATACTAAACTGATCCTCTGTAAAAAAAAAAAAAAAAAAAAAAAAAAAAAAAAAAAAAAAAAAAAAAAAAAAGAAAATTCCACTTCAAACACTGAAATAAAAATCCCACCCATTTTCTTCTAAGAAGTGTTAGATGGGATTATCACCAGGCCTAAAATAGAACATGGAGAGATACATATTTTCTTTTGTTTATGGCAATATGTGTATTTCAGCTTAACAAAGATGATTTTGTTCTTGGAAATAGAGAATAGACTTTAGTGTTTTGAAGCAGAAGACCAGTGGCAAACTTGTTTTGTTCTGATGAGTTTCACGTTTAATTTCAAAGGCTCTCCAGAAGTTGTGAAGCAATCATTGGATAGTCTTTAAATGGGCCAAGTGTTTGACATATATTAAATGGAAACTAGAACAAGGAAACTTGTTTTGATTGTCTCATGGGGCATTTGGTGTATTAGGTATTTACAGAGGAATTCTCATGGGAAACACACAGTTGTCCAGCAAAAAAAACTTTGTCCCAACAGGTATCTTTTTGTTTTATGAATCTTTACCATTTTTCAAGAATATAAAAGAATCATGATTGACAACTTAAAACCTAAATATGCTGCTGAGGCAGCACCAGGGCAGCAATGGCGCAGAAGAGAGGGAAAGAGATTGAGTGACTGTCAATGATCATAATTGTGTGCATAGCACCAGTAGCTCTGTGAACAGCACAGAGTCTAAAGAAATGTCTGTCTCCATGGGTGTTACAGTCTGACGTGATCATACTGACAACCAAAAAGGGGCTGCCTTATGTTTTTTCCTTTGAAAAAGGACTTTCTTTTTATTTTCCTTTGTCAGTCACTTAGTAGTGGTATCTCGCTGACTGAAGGAAATGCATGAACAAAATCTGAATGATCAGCCTTCAAAATAAAGCTAAGTAAACTTTGATTGTTGATGTAAACACATTGCCTTTTAGTATACAAAATTAATATATTACATATTGGAAAAATCAGATTAGCAAAAATGAAATTTTAAAATTATTCATAATTGTATTATCCAGAGATTACCTCTTAATATTTTACTTATATATTTCCAAACAATAATCTATGTATCAATCATACATCTAAATTTAACAATTTTAGACATGGTTGGAAATATCATCTATATTTTTGGTACATTGCCATTTTTTTATCTTAATATATCACTGAAATTTTTCCATTGTTTTAAGTATTCCATTCTATGATCATATTTATGGTGTTGACAATTCAATCTTACGATGTGCCAGAATTTATTCATAAGTGAATCTTAGAAGAAAAAAAATACTTCATTTCTCAGAGTCCAGAATAAGAATGCCTGCGATTGTAAACATTTTGGTGATAAATGAAGAGACAAATTACTCATTTTCTTCTTTCTTCTTTGCTCAAATGACTCAGATTTCCTGCTTTTTGTATTCTGTAAGATTACACTTTATTGTGTGGTTTTGTAGCCCTCATTTCAAAAGGAATCAGACATATATTCTCTTCTTTGAGCCAGAGATAATTCTCTACCATAGCCCCATAATTTCTTGATGCTAATTTTGTCAGGATATCATTTTTAAAAAGGAATACTTATTTATAATACAGATACTTAGAAATAATATGCTTTAATACTTGATGCCGTGATAGCTTGAGATAAGATCTTAGGATTCTTATTATTTATTAAGAGTATACATTATTTTTTTGTGGAATAGCTGGCTGGTATTGAGCAAAAAATATTCATTTTTCATTGACATAGAGAATGTTTCAATCATTGTACTGTGTGTATAGTGTTATCTTGGACCAATTGTTTGATATTTGAGACTGTTTCCTTATCTAAACTGATGAAGTCTGTTTTACAGTTTTTTCAGAAAGACAAGCCTGTTTTGAAGGATCTTTAGGAATTTTAGTGATATAATATTTATTTGTATATCTCTGTATACATTTTCCCAAATACATGATGGGTAAAATTTAAAAAATAAAATGAAAGCCTTAGTTTAGATATTTACTCCAAGCCCAGCCACCTTTAGACATGTAGTCAAAGCTTAAGTCATTCTGAGTTTCCCCACATGCTAGCTTTAATCATAAACAAAACATAAAATGTGAGTTCTATGTCCTTGTCAGCATGATTCAATAAAGCTAAATCAATCATCTAAAGACAAATCAGATTAAACAGTTCTACTTGCTTTAAAAAGAATGTTAATGTATAACAGCCAGTCACAAAAACCATCAATGTACTTCCTATTTTATGCCTTAAATACAATGCTGTGTGTCCTGGTTTGTAAAGTATTCTTTCATATGTGTGATAAACTTAAATTTTTTTCTAACTTGATCTATTATTCATAATAGTCAATGAATTACAGAAATCAGTTTAATTAATCCATTCTTGCTCATCCTATTCATGATGAAGATGCTTCAGTAACTTAATTTCTCCATAGTCACCTTTTGTCTGTTCTAGTGCTTTCCCTTCTCCATTTTAGAATCAAATAAATATGGAAGTAGTTTATAACCTACTCAGAATCCCTATTGGAGTGACCCAAACCATATCTAAACATTCTATTTCCATAAAAAACATTCTTTCTTTTCTTCCCTGAAGCCTCTATCTGGTTATTTAATAATATTTACCACAGCCTTATTTCTGAGGACATGGTTTGCTTTTGTTAGATGTTAATGGAACAAATAATTATGTTCCTTCTGCCACAGTTGATTTACTGTATTTCCTTTGTAGTTAGTGATCATGTAACCCCATAAAGTGATATTTTGTGGTGGTATTATAAAAATATTATATTCTGACACTTACTCTAAAAAGTTATTTCATAAAATTGACAAACACAGTTTTTTCTTTTAACTTGGCTCAATTACTATGACTTTAAATACTTTTTCATGGTTAAACGTCTGTTAAATGTTTCAACAGAACTTTGATTAAAGCTTCCTATTTACAGAAATAAGTAGAGCTTTTTCCAGGTTCCTGGAGGAGGCAAGAAAGAGGAAGCCAACTAGGGGAAAACATTGGTTTTAACATGAAAGTGATAGAATTATATTAAAGAGAGTGAGAGGGAAACTGTTAAATCAAGTTCTGCCAGGGTGGAAAAGTAGAAAGGTCATACAATCTTGAAACTGGAAAACATAGGTTCAGTTCCCAGAACTGCTATGTAGTCACATGGTGGTATTATAGAAGTCACTTAATTTGCTGAGCCTTCACAGTATTGTGAAAGTCACTTAACCTTATAACCTTAGTTTCTTCTCTTACATATTAAAGATAAATAATATCTATTTTGAATAACTTTAATGAGGATTAACTGAGATACTGTACATTTAAGTGGTTTGTATACTGGAGCTATTTTTTAAAAAGATAGCATTTCTTTTCTAAATGGCAAAAAGTAACTGAGTCTTCAGTAACAGACATAGCATGGAGCTGGTGTAGGCACTAAACCAGAGAGAAAATCTAAAATTAATAAAATTAATAAAAATGTTAATTCATAATATATTTCTCTATAAAAACTAGATGAGCAGATGATGGCTCGAATACTTGGTTCTCTACCACCCACTTTGGAGAACCAGATGGAGTTCTGAGTTTGTGGCTTTGGTCTGGCCTAGCTGTTGCAGGTATATGGGGAATGAACTAGTGGATGAAAGGCCTATTTCTCTCTCTCCTTTTCTCTCTCTCCCTTCTGTGTATATGTGTGTCTTTACAGAAAATGAAAAAATAAAAATAAAAATTTAAAAAACAAAGCAAAACAACTGATGGTCATCTATACATTGTTCTGTTAGGTCTGCCAGCCAATACGATAAATAATGGGGTAGAACAGTGGTTTTTACTTAATACAGTTACTAAGGAGAATAGGCTCTCATTTACACTGAAGTCCGAATATTTGCATGATAGCTTCGGCATTTTGTGACAATATGTGAGAACCAGTAACTAGAGCAGCATACAAGTTTTGAAATTAAAGAATTTATATATTTTTAATAAAGTGGACACTATCTCAAGGAAATTACCAAAAGGTAAGTATTTGAAGATTATGGTAAAATAAAATAATTTTTTGAGCTGTGAGCAAATCACCTAAAATATTTCTTCCCTAAGTGGTAGCCTACATTCTCTTGCTTATTTACGAAATAAGCAATTGTGACAAATGAGGGACAATGAAGACCAAGGGGCATTAGAACAAAAAGACAAAACCATATATAAGGAAAATGAAGACTTGTATTAATACCTCTGCGAGATAACTTTACCTTAATTTCCCCAAATTAGATGGTTTAGGGTTCCTTTGATTGTAAGTAGAGAAAATATTTTAAAAATATGAAAGAAAAATCATTTGGGTCACAATCTGAGTTCAACTTTTGAGCATGAAACAATGCACTTGTCTCAAGCTAGTTAAACCTAGAACTCTAAGGGAACCACTGTACTAATGGGCAGACCATTGCTGCTTTAGAATCTCTCCAGCTGCGGGGGGCTTAACAATGTAGTACCATGTCTGGGAACGTGAAGTGAACATATGACATGAAAGCATTATGATGTGCGATTACTTTGCATGTGGTGTATGATAAAGGTTAACAGACTCCTCTTTCCATTTGGCTTTTCAGATTTGAACACACTTTCAAGAAAGCCTGCCAAAAAGCTTTCTTCTTGTTTCTCTCTTTCTAAATTTATTCTTGCTAAGAGGTGAATCTTTATATGCTCTGTTCTAATGTAAAGATCATGGTTGTAATACCTTTCCTAGGATTTGCAGGAAACATATGGAGAGCAGATTATTCAGGTTGTAAAAATTACCACTTCAGATTTGGTTCACTTGACTTGTCATTCTTCCTGTCATTCAGTACTCGCTTTTCACCCACCATGTAAACATCACTTTGGCACAGAATTTCACGTCTTAAGTTGATGAGCTCTTATGGGCTCTTTGTGTGTGTAGGTGTGCACAAACGTGCTGCAAAATGTGCACTTCTGTTTTGACATAAGAGGAAAGGATGAATTGTTTCTCTGCTCTTTTTTAAATAAATACATGCAAAACCAACATTCATTTACTTTTAATTAACTCTTAAGTCTATTCAAAGTAAAAGATTTGATAAGGAGTGGATCAGAGACATAATTGACATTATTACTGACATTGATGAGCATGAATCTACCAATCAAGATGAGCTACGTGGAAAAAGAAGTAATATAAAAGTAGAAAGTAAATGTCAAAAGAAAAATGTAAAATATTCTGGAAAATTAAATGGTGTAGAAAAGTTCTGGCTTGGGAGTCTAGAAGCCTTACTGGAAGAGAAAGACATTAATGGGACTGCATAAAGAAGCAATGAAACCTCTCTGTAGCTCTCCCTTTCAAATAAATAAGTAAATCTTTAAAAAATTAAAAAATAAAAAAGAAGCAATGCAGACGGTCTAGGGTCTGAAAACTTTAAAATGATAAGGTAGGTATTAAAAAGTATTACAGGCAATGAGGCAAGAAAGCACAAAGCAGTTTCCTGAGTTGTCACTGTGATTGTAGAGTCGGCATATGTGAAATTCAGTTAGAGGGTGAGTGTTAGAAAACTCATTATGGGCATGTGGTATACTCATCCACATGCCTTGCCTAGAAGATAGTTTATTTTTCTAGCCAATGAGATCACCAAGATTTTCTAATAAAAATCAGATGAAAAGTGTGATTTAGAGAAACTATTTTTGTAATAAGATAAAATCTAGATCAGTGACAGGAAGTTAGGGTGGAATTACCAATTAGTAGGTTTATGATTAAGAAAAAAAAAGAGTGAATTCGTATCATGAAAAAAAGAAACAATAGGATGAAGTTATTAACAAAAATATTACAGAGAAAATCATCTTTGTACCACAACAATGTGCTGGTAATAAACACAGTTGGGAGGTGTTAGAAACAAACAACAGAAGATATGTGCTTACTGCTTGAGGTGAGTGGGGAATCTGTATAACTAATAAGCAATTAGCACTTGGGTTCAATTCAGTTTGCCTCATAGGTTATATTCTCTCTAATTTAGGATGAGTCAGAGATTGGGAACTATAGTTTTTTTTGTTTGTTTGTTTGTTTGTTTGTTTTTGACAGGCAGATTGGACAGTGAGAGAGAGAGACAGAGAGAAAGGTCTTCCTTTGCGGTTGGTTCACCCTCCAATGGCCGCCGCGGCTGTTGTGCTGCGGCCGGTGCACCACGCTGATCCGAAGCGCAGACCAGGGAAATACAGTTTTAAACTAAGAAAGATCAATATTTGTGTAGTATCAAAAAAACAAGTGTGACAAGAGAGTTTGAAATACAATAAAGAGAATAAAACAAATTGATAGAATAAGAGAGAAGATAACTTACATCACAAAAGTACCTTTGGAAAGGGATTTTTCCCCTCTACCTTAGTAGAGAAAGGTAAATGAGTGAAAATAATTATTTTTTTAGATGGAATAGAATAAATTTGAAGGCATGGCTTTATATAGCCTAGATCAGAATCAGACCAGTGTGAAATTATTTTCTAATTGTGAGGAAATCATACTTGTGACTGTAAACAGAAGAGTATAGATAAAATGAAGACTCACTGGAGGTGTGCAACAACATTCAACATCACTCACAAGGGCTTAATGCTGCATTCCCTTCATAAGTTCACACCAGCTGTGAGAAACTGGCCTCACTCAAGCTGTCCATATCATCAATTTTGCTACAGCTCAGATGGAATTTGAATTCCAACCAGGCTAAGTTGTAACAGGTTCTAAAAATATTTCCCTATTCCTTTGAGTTATTTTTGTTGCATTTTAGTTTGTCCCTTTAAAAATTATATTTTGGGACAGTCATTCATTCTAGTGGTTCATACACTAATTAAGATGCCCATGGCCTGTATCAAAGTGCTGGGATTCAACTCATGTCTCTGCCTCCTGATTCCAGCTTCAAAGGTCAGCCCTGGAAGGTGGTGGCGATGGCCAGGTGGTTTGGCTCCTAGCAGCCAGCTTGAAGACTGAAATTGAGCTTTCTACTCCCAGCTTTCCCTAGCCTAGTCCCAGTTGCAGACATTTGCAGATGAAATCTCTCTGTTTCTCCTCTCTCTCTCAAATTAGCAAAAATAAAATAAAATAATTTTAGATGTACAATCTCCTTTAAATTTTTTTAAAGAATATGTGATATAAATATTTGCATCTCAGTTTATGGATTTCGAATCCTCTACACTTTCAAACAGTGTCTTAGCATGGACTCCCTTTCTCAAAGAGAGATGATCATCCTCACTCTTACCTTAAGTTTTATTGAACAGTATGGTGGGTGCAGAGCTGATTTTTCTGTTTATCTTTTAGTAATTAATAATACACTCTTTTAGTTGTGTAGTGTTTTCGGTTTACAGACACATTTCATAAACATCTGGTAGCAGTCACAGCAATGATGAATTAGGGCTTGCTTTATTTTCACTTTTACCTTTTGAAAACCTAAGCCTAGAGAGGTTTGGTAACGTCTTCAAGGTGTAGGGGTAGTTAACTCCACCTAGTAACTGGGAAGATCCAATTTAAATTTGATCTTCATATTTCCTGTTCTGAGATTCTTCCACTCAGGTTAAAGTTTGGGGATACCTATTTAATTATTACTCATTATTAGACTTTATTTTTCCTTTAATTTAGCTAGAATATCATAAAATTATTACCAAGTACGCATAATTTGCTGATTTCTGTCACAACTCAACTACTTAAGCAGAAGGAATATCATTGTGCTCTTATCACACTGGAATTCTACTTAGGAAATTCCAACCCGTGTATGCCAATCTTCTCAGTGAAGAAATATGTGGACAGGAAGTAGGTATTTATGGATGATAGAGTAAATGTCTTCTAAGATAATTTCTGTTATTAACACAAGTAAATATAACACATATAATGTAACTTCATATATATATAATATGACCCCAAAATATACTTTTCTGTCATTATACACTAGTTCTTCTTTTTTAAAGATTTATTTATTTATTTGAAATTTAGAGTTACACAGAGAGAGGAGAGACAGAGAGAGAGAGGTCTTCCATCTGCTGGTTCACTCCCCAGATGGCCTCAATAGCCGGAGCTGCACTGATCTGAAGCCAGGAGCCAGGAGCCAGGAGCTTCTTCCAGATCTCCCACGAGGATGCAGGGTCCCAAGGTCTTGGGCCATCTTCTACTGCTTTCCCAGGCCATGGCAGAGAGCTGGATCAGAAGTGGAGCAGCCAGAACTCAAATCAGCGCCCATATGGGATGCTGGCACTGCAGGTGGCAGCTTTACCCGCTAAGCCACAGCACCAGTCCTATTTTTGGTGCCTGGGAGAATTGCTTTTGGATTTAAGAATGATCAGAATCTTACTCATTGTTAAACGTTCACTTCTTTTTTTTTTTCAGATTCTCATGAAGTTCTGCCACTTTATCTTTTATGGAACAAAGCAATATAAATAAGTTGTTATCTTCCAAAAAATATTGGTATTAACCATTTAGTAACCACTAAAATAAGCTTTTAGCTTCACTAAAATTTCATTATGGTGTGTTTAAGTTTTCTCCTTTGCTATTG
Source organism: Oryctolagus cuniculus (assembly GCF_964237555.1). Lineage (NCBI taxonomy): Eukaryota > Metazoa > Chordata > Mammalia > Lagomorpha > Leporidae > Oryctolagus > Oryctolagus cuniculus. Next base: position 78,640,167 of record NC_091436.1, on the reverse strand, counting down.
CTTAACTTTCAGGACACCTAGTTTAGAGTAATGAAGACAAAAAAGGACATCCAAATTGATAGTGATTGCTTAATGTTCCAGATCTGTAGAGAATGGCACATTCTTTCTTGAGCCAAAAATTGATTTCTTTTCATGGATTCTACTTTGAATATAGAAAGAGGTATTTACATGTGCTATATATTGCATAAATACAGTGTTTTCAGTATGTCTAGGACTGAAATCTATCTACATTTTACCAATACCCAAGTCATACACAAAGTATGATTAATTCCTAACATTTATGTAATCTTTTTATATCATTTTACATTTAGACTTTGTTATATGCTTATTCTAGCATTATTCAAGATGTTCTACATCAATTGAACTTGGTCAGAAAATATTTATAGTTAATGGCCCTAAGCCAATAATATGCCGTTTGCTTAATAAAATCACACTCAGAATAGTTTAGAGAATGCCTGCATTAATGGCAAATATAATGGTGGTTGCTCTTTCCTGTGCCAAGTTGCTGTCTAGTTCAAGGTGTTAAACAGCATAATGAGTTTGCTTTCTTCTAATACTGAAAAGAAAAACCCAAGAGAAACTTCCACTGAGAGAAAGCTTTAGAATGGGAGATGGCTGGTCATTGTGAATATGACTTTTCTAAAAGAGGAGAGTTTTTTAAATTTTCAAAGCCATGTTCATTCTACTAATTCATTAGGTGGTCAGAAAGTTCTGCTAGACAGAACTGTCAATACTCGCGAATGTATTTCAAACACTGACATATAATGATGTTAATCTTTCTCTTCTCTACTCCTGCCTGTGTGGGCATTTCTTTATTCAGAGCAGGTGATTTAGTAAAATAGCTCTTTTACTCCCACAAAACCAATTCTGTGTAAAAAGTGTGTGTGAATTAAATCCTTCAAAAAATCCTAAATTGTAGTTTTAGATCAGATGAAATAGATATTTTTTAGTCATTATGATTTCCTTTTTAAAAGAAATTTTAAATTCTCCCTTTTTTCAAGGATTGTAGTGATTATAGCATTTGATTTATGATTCAAAAATTTTACCACAGACTTAGATGCATAGTAACACTACAATAAAAATTCTATTTGACTTTGATTTTCAAAGTTAACTAATAACTATTTTAAGAAAATAACTATTCTGTAGTAAATCTCATAAAGTAAACTATTTGCCATGTAAAAACAATTCTGATACTTTTTTTTTTTTTTTTTTTTTTTTTTTTTGACAGGCAGAGTGGACAGTGAGAGAGAGAGACAGAGAGAAAGGTCTTCCTTTTGCCGTTGGTTCACCCTCCAATGGCCGCCGCTGCAGCCGGCGCACCGCGCTGATCCTGGCAGGAGCCAGGAGCCAGGTGCTTTTCCTGGTCTCCCATGGGGTGCAGGGCCCAAGCACCTGGGCCATCCTCCACTGCACTCCCTGGCCATAGCAGAGAGCTGGCCTGGAAGAGGGGCGACCGGGACAGAATCCGGCGCCCCAACCGGGACTAGAACCCGGTGTGCCAGCGCCGCAAGGTGGAGGATTAGCCTATTGAGCCACGGCGCCGGCCCCAATTCTGATACTTTTTAAAAGTGGGTTAACGTCCTGGCCTGAAGCGTTAGCATCCCATATGGGCACCGATTTGAGACCTGGCTGCTCCGCTTCTGATCCAGCTCTCTGCTATGGCCTGGGAAAGCAGTAGAAGATGGCCCAAGACCTTGGGACCCTGCATCCTCGTGGGAGATCTGGAAGAAGCTCCTGGCTCCTGGCTCCTGGCTTCACACCAGTGCAGCTCCAGCTGTTGAGGCCATCTGGGGAGTGAACCAGCAGATGGAAGACCTCTCTCTCGCTCTCTGCCTTTCCTCTCTCTGTGTAACTGACTTTCAAATAAAAAAAAAATCTTTAAAAAAATACATCTTACTAGAATCTACATTTTTTATAACATTAACAACCAGGTTACTAATTTTCTACATGAAAATGCAAGTTTAGGGTCCAGAAGTGTAGAACATATCTGAAAATAAATTCCTCTGCTAAACCCTAAGAATGATACATAAAGACTTCTGTTGCTATGTATTTCAAACTACACCTTACAGTCTTCATTGATGTTAATATAAAGCAGCTGTTTTCAAAGATGATTTAAAAGATTAAATGCTATTTCCAAAACTATTTTCTCATGAAATATGTTTAGCAAGAATGGAATTGAAGTTAAACAGCTTTTACATTTTACTAGCAGACTTTCAGAACCTTCCCTACTTCAAAACTCATTGATAGGGCTGACGTTTGGCATAATGGCTAAGATGCCACTTAGGTTGCCTCTATTCCACATTGGAGCTCATGGATTAGAATCCTGGCTTTGCCCCAAATTACTGCTTTCTGCAAATGTGCGCCAAGGGAAGCAGTAGTTAAGTCCTTGTCACTCATGTGGGAGACCAGGATTGAGTTCCTGGCTCCTGGCTTGTTCAGCCTAACCCAGCCCTGGATTTTGTGGGTCTTGCAGGTGTGAATTAGTGGGTGGAAAATGTCTCTCTGTCTGTTTCTTTCTCTTTTTATTTCTCTTTGTCCTTCTCTCCTGCATTCAAATGAGTTAACTAAATACATAAAAATGGCCAAAAAAAAGAGAAGAGGAACAGTTTGTCTCTGACATTAAATTCGCCTTCTTCAAATAATCATCACCCATTAATTTTGCTGTTTACTTGCCAACCTTTTCCAAAAATGTAATTCATGGACATTTATTTAATATCAACAAACAAGAAAACCTCACATTTCAGCCAGCAACACGGCTCACTAGGCTAATCCTCTGCCTGGGGCACCGGCACCCAGGGTTATAGTCCCTGCTGGGGCGCCAGATTCTATCCCAGTTGCTCCTCTTCCAGTCCAGCTCTCTGCTGTGGCCCGGGAAGGCAGTGGAGGATGGCCCGAGTGCTTGGGCCCTGCACCCGATGGGAGACCAGGAGGAAGCACCTAGCTACTGGCTTCAGATCAGTGCAGCATGCCGGCTATAGCGGCCATTTGAGGGGTGAACCAAAGGAAGGAAGACCTTTCTCTCCGTCTCTCTCACTGTCTAACTCTGCCTGTCAAAAAAAAAGAAAAAAAAAAAAAAAACCTCACATTTCATAGATTATCCAAAACAACATATGTAAATTTCTAATGCATTTTTAAATTTGTTTAATCAAAAAAAAAAAAACTTTAATACACAGAATGTCTCTCATGATGTTCTGTCCAAAACATAGATATAATGTTGTCATAACCTATCAAAACTCCATAATGCCTTCCCTCAGGATATGCAGCATGGTTCAGATTCTAGCACCGCGTAATTTTCTCTTGAAATTGTCCCCTGAGGTTCTCCTCTCTTGGACGGCCCCCTCCAGGGCACTCTGGCTGGAGGTCCTTGATTCGAATAAATACTTTTAAATCTCAAAAAAAAAAAAAAGAAATTGTCCCCCTATCTATTTCAATTATTCATTTACACACATCTCCTAGTATTTTTACTCTTTCCAGGGGGAAAAGTATTATCTTCATTTATCAAAAAACTTAGGAACTGTTGCCTCCTTTTTATTGAATAATTTAGTTTTTTGTGTGAGGAAGAAATTATTGTCATGAAACAATATAACATTTCCCTTAGAGTACAACCACTAAGACCATTATCTAAATGGTTACCTAAGCCTCCTTTGTTGGGGTTTACAACAGTTATTCTTGTATAAAAATATTTGTGACAGGGCCAGCACTGTGGCACACTTGGTTAATCTTCTGCCTGTGGTGCCGGCATCCCATATGGGCACCGGCTCTAGTCCCAGTTGCTACTCTTCCAGTCCAGCTCTCTGCTGTGGCCTAAGAAGGCAGTGGAGAATAGCCCAAGTGCTTGGGCCCCTGTACCCACGTGGGAAACAGGAAGAGGCACCTGGCTCCTGGCTTCGGATCGGCGCAGCGCCGGCCATTGCTACCATTTGGGGAATGAACCAATGGAAGAAAGACCTTTCTCTCTGTCTCTCTCACTGTCTGTAACTCTACCTGTCAAATAAATAAGTAAAATCTTTTAAAAAATTGATGTAGTTATTCATTTGAAAGGGAGAGTGACAGAGGGGGGAGAGACAAAGATGGAGAGAGAGAGAGAGAGAGAGAGAGAGAGAGAGAGAGAGAATGTCTTTTATCTACTGATTCCCATTCTCAAAGGGCCATAACAGCCAATTCTGGGCCAAGTGGAAGCCAGGAGCAAGGAACTTTATCTTAGTCTACCACATGGGTGGTAGAGATAAAAGTACTTGGGCTGTTTTCTGCTGCCCTCCTAGACTCATTGGTAGGTAACTGGATGGGAAGTGGCACAGCCAGACTTTGAATTGGCATTAGGATATCCAATATGAGATGCCGGAATCAAAAGAAATGGCTCTCCAGGCTGCTCCACAATGACAGCCCATGCTGATAAATTCCAGCAAACAAAGGCATAGGACAGACATGAAGTAGTTGCAGGATCACAAATGAACTTAACCCACCTATTACATCTACTAGTCCAGACCAGAAGATAAGACTTTTTTTTTTTAACTTTTATTTAATGAATATAAATTTCCAAAGTACAGCTTATGGATTACAATGGCTCCCCCCCCCCCCATAACTTCCCTCCCACCCGCAACCCTCCCCTTTCCCGCTACCTCTCCCCTTCCCTTCACATCAAGATTCATTTTCAATTCTCTTTATATACAGAAAATCAGTTTAGTATACATTAAGTAAAGATTTCAACAGTTTGCACCCACATAGAAACACAAAGTGAAAAATACTGTTTGAGTACTAGTTATAGCATTAAATCACAATGTTCAGCACATTAAGGACAGAGATCCTACATGAGGAGTAAGTGCACAGTGACTCCTATTGTTGACTTTACAAATTGACACTCTTGTTTATGGCATCAGTAATCTCCCTCTGCTCCAGTCATGAGTTTCCAAGGCTATGGAAGCCTTTTGAGTTCACCGACTCTTATACAAGATAAGACTTTGAGAGAAGATGAACCAGAAGATTGTTTTGATTCAAATATTAGAAGAAACAAGGTTTGAAAGTGGCAGAAAATAACCGAGGTAAAAAACAATCAAAAACTTTTGGAAAAATAAACAATTGTAATAGAAAGCCACAGAATAATTTCAAGGAAACCAGTCCAAAACAAACAAGGAGACTCTGGAGTTCAAGGAGTAAAATTGAGTGGAGTAAGTATCATGGCCCTTTGAGAATGGGAATCAGCAGATAAAAGACATTCTCTCTCTCTCTCTCTCTCTCTCTCTCTCTCCATATTTGCCTCTCCATCTCTCTCTGTCACTATCCCTTTCAAATGAATAACTACATCAATATATTTTTAAAGATTTTATTTATTTATTTGACAGGTAGAGTTATAGACAGTGAGAGAGACAGAGAGAAAGGTCTTTCTTCCATTGGTTCACTCCTGAAATGGCCGCAACGGCTGGCGCTACGCCGATCCGAAGCCAGGAAACAGGTGCCTCTTCCTGTCTCCCATGTGGGCACAAGGGACCCAAGCACTTGGGCTATTCTCCACTGCCTTCTCAGGCCACAGCAGAGAGCTGGGCTGGAAGAGGAGTAACCAGGACTAGAACTGGCGCTCATATGGGATGCCAACACCACAGGCGGAGGATTACGCAAGTACGCCATGGCGCTGGCCCCAAAATCAATATTTTTAAAGAATATATTATCAGTATCCTCCTAGGAAGTGTCCTCAAGAATGAAGAAATTTTCCACGAATAAAATGTTTCTTCTACTCTCAATTTCCAGTGTGTGAATACATGAAGAAGTCTGTTTCTTCTACTGTGTTTTCTTAGCACACATACTTTACATTTTGATGTACTCAACCGCTTTTTCTCTGTATAATAACTTCCTCTGCTCTCAAATGTAGTACACACTTCATTTTTCTTCTAAACAGACCAAAGTTCATTTCAGTTTTTTGTTATCTCATTTTCAGATTTTATTTGCTATTCCAAAGTGTAGTGCATCATGTAAGATTAGAATCATGATTGATTTTTTCCTTGAATTAGAATCATTTCATTGTACTTTTTGATTCATAATCCATCCCAACCCCTAAATTTTTTTCATGCATCTTTTGCATTATTGTAAATAAAACTGTCTGTCTGAATATCAACAGTGTCTATTCTTCTTCACCAGTTTATTCTCAGACTTCTACCACATTACACACTATATATTATTAAAACTTTGCACAAGACTTAGTATCTTCAGCACAAGTCTTGTTTCATTATCTAGTTTATTACTACTCTAATTTTTTCTGATTAAAGATATTTATGTGCTTATCACTATATTTCATTCAATATAGAATAAGAACATGATGATCAAAGCATTGCTTTAAATGATAAAATGTTAATATTTAATGTATAGTTTCCAGTGTTTGTACATACAGAGGCACAATGGAAAATTCAGTCATCTGTATCACTGCATATCATGACTGAATAAAATTTCCTATGAAAACACACCAACATTCCTTTAAATGTTTCAATACTGATGAACACTTCAATTGTATCTTGTATTGTGTATTGAAAAATTTTTGGTATGGATCATCTTACATATGTGGTTTTTTAGTTGTCAGGTCTTTTACTGATACAAATGTCATAAGTAGACTTTTAATACATGTTGACTTCATAATTATGATATATTTTCAAGTGACTATTTGTGCAATCATTTCAATAATACTACTGGCAGTTTACCAAAGAGGCTGATTTCTCTCTCTGCCTTTATTATTGTCCAGTCATTATTATTATTGGAATAAGAAAAAAGTTGCTTCAATAGTGAAAATGTTGTATCATTATAATTTGTGTCTATTTGATTACTAATAATCATATGGGTCATATGGATTTGTTTTTTAAATTGCATATTCATATTACTTTTCTATTTTCTCCTGGACAGCATTTTTTTCTTAATGATTTGTGGAAGCAGCTTATAGTTGACTGTGAAATGTTTTATTTTTCACCCATGCTGTCCTATTTTACTTTATGTTTTGTTTATTTTTTATTTTTTATTTATTTATTTTTTTGACAGGCAGAGTGGATAGTGAGAGAGAGAGACAGAGATAAAGGTCTTCCTTTACCGTTGGTTCACCCTCCAATGGTCGCCGCGGCCGGAGCACCACGCCGATCCGAAGCCAGGAGCCAGGTGCTTCTCCTGGTCTCCTGTGGGGTGCAGGGCCCAAGGACTTGGGCCATCCTCCACTGCACTCCCTGGCAACAACAGAGAGCTGGCCTGGAAGAGGGGCAACCGGGAAAGAATCCGGCACCCCGACTGGGACTAGAACCCGGTGTGCCGGCGCTGTGGCTCAACAGGCTAATCCTCCACCTAGCGGCGTCAGCAGGTGGAGGATTAGCCTATTGAGCCGTGGTGCCGGCCTGTTTTGTTTATTTTTAAAATAAATTTTGTGCCTTTTTTCTTTCTGGCTTTCCATGAGAATTATAAGGGGTTTGAGACTCATAAGATTTGTTTTATTTTTATTTTCATTATCCTCTAGAATTTTATTCAAGTTATTTTCAGAAATGAAATGGAATTTATTCAGGTATCAAACAGGACTAAAACAAGGATTTAACTATATTTCACAAGGATCTAGTCATTTGTCCTAATGCCATATTTCCCTGCTGACTTGAAATATTGTATTTATAATATATTATTTCAAAGATTGTTTCTGTTTCTGTTTCTGGACTCAGTTCTGTCCCAGCAATCCATATTTCTATTATTGCTTTAGTTTGAAACTTTTAAATTATATTACATCTTAAAATATTATAATATTTCCAATTGAAATGTTATTTTCCCATCAGTAATATGTATATATATATAATATATATTAAATTTAAAGATTTAAAGTTTAAGTCCCATGTCCCCGTAGGCCTGGCTAGATTGCTTTTCTTTTCATTTTTTCCCTGTGTGTTTGCATATGGAAATTTCTGGTCTTGCTTGGGTCTCATGGGCCTTGTGCTTTTCCAGAGTTCATATTCCTTTAAAGAAACTACTACACATTCCAGCTCAGCCTCTACAAAGCATGTTCGTTGGGGGTTATACTGTGTTAGTCTCATTGGTGATTTTTATTGATTTCACTTCTTAATGATACCTGAGTCAAATTAGAATTCCAGTTTTTCTGCTGATGCCTCTGTTCAATTTTAGTAGTTCTCTAGGTCATATCAAAACTAATAATATACTGGCAAGTTCCAAAGACTTCAACAAAATAGCATGCAAAGCAACACCTTCATTTATATAATAAAATATATCATATTCTACCATTTTACTAAAAGTTTCAAGTAGAAATATTTGCCTAATTCTACAAAAATTATTTTAAACTATATATGCCATTAAATATACTTGCTTCCTTTTAACAGGTGTGCATAAGCAGTTATATTTACATATTTTCTAATGTTGAGCCAACCATCTCTGCCTTAGAAAATAAGATACAATAGGCTTATGATCTATTTTCTTTTAATCATACTATTCTATTGAATTTGTAATATAGGACAATATAGTTATTACACTTAAATTAAAACCATTTATAATATCTATTGTATCTATTCATTATTGAGGACAAAAACATTTGCAATTTTCTATGTCCATAAGTAGCATTCAAAACACTGAGGTTTCAAATTTGTCCTTATAGAGCTCATCCTCTGGTGGTCAAGAGATGCAAAATAAGCATGGTTAAAAAATAAAAAGTAAAATCAATTCCTATTGTAATATGACAAACAAATTAAATCCATTGAACTGGTTTAGAGAATGCCTGGGGTAGCAGGACCCTGGAGTGTTCAAGGAAAGTCTGAACTGTTAGGCTGAGATGGATTCTGAGTGATGAGAGGAACCTGGAGCTATAAACATTAAGAAAAATGATAGGCCTCTAGTGTTGTACTTAAAAATGTCATGTGGGATACCTGTATCCCCTATCAGGATGCATGGGTTTGAATCTTACCCCTGGGTCCTATCCCAGCTCCAGCTAACCTGCACTCTGGGAGGCAGCAAGCAGTGCCTTAACCAACTTGATTTCTGCTATCTACGTAGGGGAGATCCAAACTGAGTTGTGGGTTCCTAGCTTCCTTCTGGCTGGGACCCTTTCTTACAAGCATAAGTGGAATGGACTAGTGAATTGAAAATTTCTGTCTGTCTCTGTCTCTCTACCTTTCAAATAACTAACTAATTAATTAATTAACAAACACAAAACATTTAGGAAAAGTGTTCCAGGCAGAAGACACAAAATTAAAGACTAAAGGAAGTGATTTTCAGTTTTTTTATGGGAGTTTTTAGTTTTGGTAACTGTAATATTATAAAGTTATAGGAGGATTTTAGAATTTTCTGTTCTCTGGGGTATGTTCTGATGGAATAATTAGTATTTTAAAAATATTTATTGTATTTATTTGGAAGAGTTACAGAGAGAAAGGGAGTGTCAGACAAAGTAGTCGTCCATCTGCTGCTTCACTCCCCAAATGGCTGCAATAGCCAGGGCTAGGCCAGGTCAGAGCCAGGAGCCAAGAGCTTCTTGCAGTTCTTCTACGTGGGTGCAGGGCTGCAAGCCCTTGAGACATTCTCCATTGTTTTCTTATACATATTAGTTGGGAACTGGATCAGAAATGGAGCAGCCAGGACTCGAATCTGCTCTTTTAAGAGGTACTGGCATCTCAGGCGATGGCTTTATCCACTACACCACAGTGCGGGCTCCAAATAAATATTTTTTGCCTGCTTACATTGTGGTAGCATTTACTGGAAAAATCATAAAGACCTTGCTGTATTTTGTGTGATGATTCTGAGGTGGCTTTCCTCTCTAGCAGTTATTGGGTATTGGTTAACTCCAGGTTTAAATACTTATTTAAAATGAATGTTTGCAAGATTTTCATAGATATTTTTGTTATTTCTAATATACATAGAATGTTTCCTTATGACGTTTGCTGTATCTTCAGTGGTTACTAGTTCTGTGGAGCAGCCAGGACAAAATAGCACCCATGTAGAATGCCAGCATCACAGGCAACAGCTTTACCCACTATGGCACCATTCTGGCCCCTCTGAATGCATTTTTTGGGTCTATTTTTTCTATTTCCTGGATGTCATCTTTTTGCAAAATATAGGATCATGAATTATTAGCATTCTATTTTCCCTAATTTATTTCTCTAAGTATTATTTCTTTGGATTTTAATTTTGACATTGTGGATTCAATTTGTAATAAATAAATTGTCTTCTCCATGAAAAATTCTCTTTAGCAGCATCTCATAAATTTTTATATGTAATAATGATGATGAAATTACTATCTTCCCTTGGATCCAATAATATTTAATAAGATAATCATATCTTTTTAAAATCAATATGGCTCTTTTTGCATAGCATGTTTGAGCTAGCAGTTGACTTTTACACACACTTGATCTTAGCCAAAAGGCCGAGAAGTGACAGCAATTGACTTTAATTGTGATTTTTTGATTTTCAAAGGTAGAGAGACAAAAAGAAAAAGAAAGAGGAAGGGTTCCCACCTGCTGGTTCACTCACCAAATGTCTATAACGGTGGGGTGAGTGAGAGCAGGGGTCTGTGCCAGGAGCCAGGAACTCAATCCAGGTCTTCAATGTGGGAGACAGGAACTCAGCTGCTTGAGCTATCACTGCTGCTTCTCAGAGGCTGTGCTAGAAGGAAGCTGGAGGCAGGAACCAGAACTGGTTATGGAGTCCAGGCACCCTAACAAGGAATGCAGGCATCCTACAACAAGACCAAATGTCTACCCTTACTATTTTCTTTTCTGGCTTGTTTAACCTCGTAGTTCCTAGAAATTTCATAGATACTGTTAACAAGTTGAATTTTTAGGGAAATTTTTAAAATTTATGTAAACATATTTACTTTTATTTCTATCCATGATTATATGAATTGGGAGCTAATACAGATTTCCTCATGAGCTATTGGCCTAATATAATTTTCATTCACTAATTCATACATTCATTCAAGCCCTGTTTATTCTACCTTTACCTTGCTCTAGTCATGGTTCCAAGTATTGAAAATAAAGCTGGAAGTAAAGGAGCAAGAAGATTCTCCCTGTGTGTGGCACTATAAATGTAATTTATAATGCATAGAACTGAAAAAGGTGTACATCACCAGGAAATTATAAAATCATCCACAGTACTATTGCACAAAGACTGCTTAACATGTTGGTGTATTTATTTACAGTTTTTCTTACTAAAGTCTAAAAATAATGATTTGGAAAAGATATTTCACTCCCCTTTTAAACATAATAGCCGAGTTCTGAAGACAGTTCTGCTGGGTTTTAAGTCTTCAAGTAGGTCAAATATGAAATCTAAACTAGTTGAACCAATGCCCTCAACCTTTTTGAAAACTGGAAATAAGCTAGGTTCTTTGCCCCATGCTTTCCATTAGCTATTGCTTAAAAGAGAACATTTCAGATGCTCTCTTTGCCTTGCTGTCTTGATTTTCTTTTTTCAATTTCAGCAGAGTGGCTCATAAATAAACATGTTCACGGCTCAGGTTGGGAGTGACAGTTTATTCCTACTATTTTGATGGATTGTACAAGATATCTACAGTTCTCTTTTCTAACTAAACATCCATGCATGGACTATAAAATTAATCATAACATGGCAGGATGCCTAAGAATTTGGAACTGCTTCTCTCTTGGTGACTCTTGGTGTCAAAGTGAAATTTTCCTGCTTTGTAATGATAATTAGTGAAACCTACTTTTTTGAGATTTACACTCAACTTAGGTATATACTGCTGTTTTGTGAAGCCCAGCAGTTCTCATATGCAATGCCATATGTGCTCAGCTGTCTCTCGGTTCTGTTTGATTAGAAAGTGTCTTCCTTTGGCCATTAAATCATTACCGATGCTTTTCATAGAACCATGTTGTGGTATTTTTCACGTGTTTGCTGATGACCTTGATGTCTGTGTATACAAGCAGTGATGCATCATTAAAGATTGGCACCCAACTGTGGTAATGCCCTTCTGTGAACCCCAGCTGGTCTCTACCTTGAGAACAAGCTCACCCTAATTGCAGGGGAAATGGAAAGCAAAGGGAAGGCTATATGTATATCACTTACCCCCAATACAAGGGGATGTCACACTTGTTCAAATGTTTACTCTCTTTTTATTCCTCCTCCAGCTAAATCCTTTCAACTCACTGGGAAGAAGCTGATGCTAGAGATCTGAAGGTCATGAATTCTATTGCACTGGCAGGTTTCATGGATGTGGTTAGCAGATGACTATGATGCCTGTATTCTTTGTATATAGGGTCACAGATCATTAAACATCACTTCCATTAACATCTGCTTCTGTCTTTCAACAATAATGTATGTGAACCACAGAATGTCTTCACAGGGGAGAGGTAGCAAATTTATCTGTTTTACTCTGTAGGCATGTTTGCACACATACACTCTGAAAGATGTACATTATGGAATCATCACATGAAAGAATTCCCACTTGTATACTATAAAAATATGACTGAAATGAGGAATTAGCAGTAACAGAAACTCCTCCCTCGAGAGTCTGATAAATCGACCTGTACAATGTCTCTTTCACTTCTCTTATGTCCTGTCGCGTAGTCTATTGGGCAACCTGGGCTGTTGCTTAAGCTCTTATCTAATCTGCATATTTTTAATATGATCTAATATGTCGGTGTGATTTTCACTTGCTTTTAACACTTTTTTGTTTTCTCCAACCTCCTGTTCAGAATCCAATAGCCCCTTTGTTCACACAAAGCACTCAAATTCTCTAGTCTGATCCAAAATTCTTTAAAATCTGAGCTAAGCCTATGTTTTAATTATTATTACTTACTTCTGTTAACATACACTCCTTTCTTTAGTCAAGTAAGTCATACCATGCAGTGTGTTGCATAGTTAATACTTAGGGCACGGAGCTTAATAGGCCTGTAGTTTTAGTACTATCTTACTTCTTACATTTTTAAAAATCATTACATTTTGAGGTTTCTTCACTGTGAACAATAGTCAACTTTAATTGATAATGAACTAATGAAGGGGAAGTCCCACTATGGAGCTTGAGATAATAGAAAGTACTCTAAAAATGAGAGTAAAAGTGGAGGCACATTCTCCTGCCCAATAATTTCCAACTATTCTTTATTTAAATCCAAGCCTTTTATTAAGTTACATTAATATTCCTTGCCTTATGAGTTTTTTATTATTATTACAAAGTTGCTGAGATTACTAATAGATTAGTAAAATATTACTGCTTACTTCTATGATCTAATTATCTGCATCATTAGCTTGTATTTTAAACTCTCATGTTTGTATATTCTCTATCAAGTCTGGAAGCTGTTAGAAAACAGTTCCCTTATGCTATACCTGTTTTAAGTTTTCTGCTATAAAGTCAACTCCACAGTTTCACAGAACATTTAATATAGATTTATTGGTTAATTTATCTACTAATATCAATAAGTCAATGCCATATATCTAAGTAATGTGGCTTTGTGACTATATTGAATGGAACCTAATGTTTTTATGTCAGTTTTCACTAATAGCCCGAGATCAACTTTAATTGTAATAGAAGTAAATGAATATTACTTGTTTGTGATAGTGATTCAAAAACAGTTGAAATTGCACTTTTTTAAAGATTTGTTTCATTATTATTTGAAAGCAGATTTACACACACACACACACAGAGTGAAAGAGAGAGAGAGAGATCTTTCATTTATTAATTCAGTCCCCAAATGGCAGCAATGGTCATGGCAGGATCAAGCTGAAGTCAGGAGCTAGAAATTCCATCCTGGTCTGCCATGAGCTGCTGGGGACCCAGGACTTGGGACATCTTGCACTGCTTGCCTATGTACATTGGCAGGGAGCTGTATCAGAAGTGGAGTAGTCAGGACTGGAACCGGTGAGAATATGGGCTGCCATTGTTGCAGGCAGCAGCTTAACCCACTGTGCCACACTTCTGGCCCCAAGATTGCACATCTTTTGATTTGAAGTAAATCTGTTGTATCATACATATCCTTGTGGAATTTAATAGCATCATCGTATTATTGCTTAATTAATTAATTAATTTGAGAGGCAGAGAAACAGAGAAAGACAGAGCTTGCTTTCAAATGATGGTCCACTTTCCCCAAAATGCCCAGAATGAATGGGTGGATTGGACTGACGCTGTGATCTAGGAACTCAAAGCAGGTCTCTCATGTGGGTGGCAGGAACCCAAGTAATTACCTCAGCCTCGAAGGGATTGCATTAGCAGAGAGCCAGAGTCTGGAGCCAGGGCTGTGAATCAAATCCAGGAACTCTGAAATGGGATGTGGGTATCCTAACTGTTGGGCTAAGTGCTCAATCCTTACTAGATTGTTTATGTCCAATTAATTTTGTGTCAGAAACATGCTAATTCTAACATAGTTCTGAGCATGTTATATTTTTATCCCTATTTTACAAATACTGGATCTTAGACAAAATGGAAAATTATGTGGAGAGCTAATGTTATAGAATGGAAAAGAGAACTTTTTTTTTTTTTTTTTTTTTAGCAAAAAATTCACCTAACTCTGTACTCTCCTCTTAGTGCATTCTGTATTTCATTTGGATTTGGTCATGTGACTTTATAAAAAGAGTGGTAGATATTAAGTGAGCAAAGTTTCAAATGTATTGTATGGTTTAGTTTGCCTGTAAATTTCTGCTATTTAGCATGCTAAAAATATATATCCTTGATGGTGGCTTATCCATAAAGGATGAACCTAAATATGACCTGCAGTGAGAAGTCAAGCCCAACTTGCCCACACCTTAAAGCAGAGCTGCCAATTTGTCTTGGTCCGTAAATTCATGAACTAAAATAATTTAATGTTTGTAATTATTAAGTGTGAGGGTGCTTTGCTAGGCAGCATTAACATGAATATGGCTGAATAATCTATGAATACCTGTATGAGCTAAGATTGGAACTCAAAACTGTAAACATATGTGTTTTTTCTACCCCAACACACTCTATTAGCCAAAACACACAAAGGATTGCATTTGTGTAGTTATTTGAAATGATATCTCACATGATTCTATATTAATCAAAATGACATTTTGCTTTCCTTAAACTGTTATAACATACTCCTATGAAAAGCACTCTGATTATCAAAATGAGCATCATTAGAAATACTTTCTTAATTTCTGCACATCCGTTTTCAGCACACTATCTGTGTAGTTAGGATATCTAAACCTCAAGCTGTTTCCTGAAATGTCTGTTTTCACATATGAACACTACTTGCAAAAATTTTTCCATGGGGTGAATTTATTACCAAAAGATAGCTCCAAATCAAATATGAGGTTTAGGAGTTGATAACGAATTCACCAATGACAAACTGATTTTTCAAAGGCAGAGAGTAAACTATTCAGAATAATAAAATTAGTGTGTGGATTATCAAAAACCTTTTTTTATAATTGTGTAGTAGGTAATATAATATATGATAATATACAATTTTGCTATTAACACATTACTTGCTGCATCTAATACTCCTATGTCATTCTTATGGAAATACCAAGTTCCTAGAGTGAGTCACTAATGCAGCTGAACTGGGTAGAGTCAGAAGTATTTGATTAACTAATGACAACTGGTATTTTCTAGTTGGCATTTAATTTTACCAATATCCCAGCACATTTATTGTCACTATATAATTTATTCTTACATCTCAACATCCTAAATAGCAGGAGCCTTACCTAAAACATGTTGGGTTTTCATTTGATGTTTGAAGTGTCACAAATTGAAAATTCTTTTTAGTCACCAATTCTTTTCCTTTAAGTGCTAGCACTGATAGTGACTGTGGGAGATGGCTGCAACAATGGCAGCCACCAACAATTTAGCATATCCACTATATGTATATCCACACTTCAGGGTGGACTCCAGTTCCCCTCTCCTCAATCTGTGTTGATGTTCTGACTTTGACCAGCAGAATGTATCAGAGGAACATTGTGCTGGCTCCAGGCCCAGGCCTTTGAAAAACTTGGTTGCTTTAATTTGTACTCTATTGGCATCCAGTATTAATGTAGAAGTTTGGTGAGACTTCTGAATGATGGAAGAACATACATACAGAGAGAGGCTCAGCTATTCCCAAAGGTCTTGGCAGCTACTCTGTCTGAAGTGCCAGGCATGTGAGGGAGGCCATCCCGACTCCATGAGCTCCCATCAAATCATCTCAGATACCATGTAGGAGAAAGATAAGCTGTTCTCAAGAAGCCTCGCCTACTTTTCAGAAGCATCAAGAGTAATAAATGATCCTTGTTATTTCAAGACACTAAATTTTGGGATGGTTTTCAAAAACCAATAGTTAACAGTATAATACAGAATTTTCATGATTTTTTAAACCATTTCCATATATGATTGATTTCAATTCTATTAAAAGCACTTCATTAATTTTTTCCAGATTAATCAAAAACATCAAAAAGTCATGCTTTATTGCATTATTTTCTCATTTTTATTGTTTGTGCATTTGGAAAGCTCCATCTTTCAATCATATATTTTTAGAAATGTATATGTACTTATTTAGTAGGAAACACTGAAAGCCACATGTAAAACATAGATAAAAATAATATTTATTTTGGTATTCTTTAATTTAGTATTGCAATAATATTATACATCATACGTATATATAAAATCCTTTTATTGAGTTTTCAGTGGTAGACTAGTAGCTATGCAAACTTCAGAAAATATTCACTTCAATAGAATATTTCAATATTATTTGAATGTATTATTTTATGGCCAGACCTGTCATAATGTGGAGTAATTAACTATTATTCTATAATGACTATGTTTAAAAATGAATTATAATTAAGTAAAATTAATTAGTAAGTAGCAACCAAAAGCATAATGTTTTAAACTTATAATAATTTCATTTCTTCAAGGTGAGAACACATGTAATGGAGAAAGCATTTACAAAATTTGCACAGATAATTATGACAGTAGAAATATTAATATATTAATTTTAATTTCATGTTCTACAGACTATTGTGATCAACAAAAAAAATACAGCTACCCAGAATGAATATACTATATGTTGCAATATATTCCAATTCATTCAAGAATTATTTTACCCACATTTTTAGGATTAAATAAATTCCTGCTGAGTAATAAATCAATGACAAAAAGACAGTAGATCAATAATACAGGTAATTTAGATAATATTTGGATATCACTTTGGATCAAAAGTCAACATCATTCATTTAAGGATGGTGGAGGTCAGTTGGAAATTGGAGCTATAGAATAACTCCTAATTTGTCACATATTTAGAACAATGTAGTCAGTATTGCCTAGATGGACATTGAATATTTGGCTCCTCAAGAGGCAAAAAATATATATTTTATTTCAGGATCAGAATTCAAAATATTTGACTTCAACTCCAACAAACACAAAGATTAAGTGGTTTTAAATGTGTCACTCAATTTTTAATAGGCATGTGAGAGGAAAGGGCCAATGAAATGCACCCTCACGCTAAATGATGAGAAGAGTTAGGACCATAATATATTTATCACCATTATTTCAGTAGGAACACATTCAGAATAGTGTGAGGATAGTGATTGTTTCCAAGCAATCTGAGCCTTGCTAGTAGTTTGTATTGACAGCAGTTTGAGAATTTAATCACCTAAACAGCTGGCTGCAGAATTCTAACTTAAAGTACTGCCTTTGTTTGGTGAAAACACCCTTCCCAGCCTTTGCTGAAGTCCCAGCTCTTCAGGAGCCTTGCTGGTAAAAGAGATTTAACACTGTTTTGGGGGCCAGTGTTGTGGCACAGTGAGTGAAACTTCAGTTTGCAGTGCTGCAATCCCATACTACAGTGCCAGTTTGAGTCCTGGCTACTCCACTTTCCATCTGGCTTCCTTTTAACGTTCCTGGGAAGGCAGCAGAAGATATAGGAAGCTAATCTTTTTTTGAGAACCCTCTGAAAAACAAGCTCAAACAAGTAAACTCTTTTGGTTTCTTTGCCTGTGTTCCTGTGCCCCTTATTGCTTAACACCACACTCCTGGTTGCACTATATAATCAACATTAATAAACCTTTCTAAGAAGGAGATACTTAGCTTCTCCTTCGTATTTTTGGTTAAAAATAGGACAAGATAATCAAGATAGTTAGTCATTCCCTAAAATGGAATGAGAGCAGTTGAAAGTCAAAAAGATTTTCAGACATCTGTAATAATTTTGAAGGAAACACTTGATTCTGCCTAATCTGGGGGCTACAGAGGTTTGAGACAATTTCATTAAGATCTGAAAGAATAAGTTTTAGCTGGTATCTGAATTAAACAAATCACATAATATTTCAAGTGCACTTGCTGATATATATATATTTGTACATATATATATATATATATATATATTTGAACAGACTTCATTCTCGTTAAACTAAAAGTAGCCATTGTAAAATTAGGTAAATCGCAGTCCCTTGGTATGCTCCATCAAAAGACACTCAGATCATCATTTCCTAAGAGTCTAGCAGAGTTCTGCACACATAAACTGGTCAATCAAATCCTAAGTAGGTTAGCCTTGAAGTGACACTTTTTGCTATTCATAAAGAGCTAACAATTTTTGACATGTGGATTTTATTTTTTTAGATGGGGAGAGCACTTTAAAGTAGAAAGGAATTTCAGAGTGTTGGTCTCTCTGGGAACATTGCTAAAAAGTAAAATAAAACATCAACAAAAACAAAAATCTCAAAAGATTTTTTTTTTTTTTGTTCAAGGAATGGGTTTTTCTGAAACAAAGATATCCATTCAAGTCTCAAATAATCAAAATATATCAAAGAATAAGCCACATATTGGGGAGGGAGAGAAATCTTTGATCCAATGAGAATGTAGACTGAGTGGGAAACACTAGCAGAGAGAGTCAATTTTGTGTTAAAGTTGGACAAGTGGTATTATGAGAAAAGAAGAAAATTGATACAGCAATAGGAAAAGAGCAAGGACCTTATCAGATGTGAGTAGATTATTGCACAGAATTTGCTGCATATAGAATGTAGAAGTATGAGTGATCCTGTGCCTGGCTGGAAGACTGCCTGCTAGCCTATGCAGGAGGTTGAGAGGGCACGGCACACCATGCCTCTTGGAGAAAAACTCTGGTTAAGGACTCAGTACACTGAGACCCACATATGACCTGACTGTTAGTAGGTAGCAGGGAGCCCAAGCACATTTCCCCCACTCCAGCTTCCTGTTGAGGGGCCTTGTAATTGTTGCCTACGTAAACAGCTCTGGGATGTGGCCCAGACCCATGACCACCTGGAAGGCTACATGGGCTATGTGACCTTCAAGCTGATTGGAGAAGCATAGTGGCACCATTATCGGCTTTATCCTACAGAAATAGTGTTGCTACCCTGAGCTAGCTATTTCCCTTTGCCTGCTCCATTAAAGCTTGTGCTGGACTGTTAATAAACGGACATGTTCACCAAAACTGTCTCCAGTGCTTCTTGTTGAAGAATGCCATCGCCCCACCATCCTGAAAGTGTAAGCCTTGTAGGACGAGCCCACATAAAAGTATTAAAATACGAGCGAACAGAGGAAAAACATAAAAATTGTCTCTCTCTCTGTCTCCCTGTCTCTCTGACTCTGTCTCTCTCATACGCAAACTCACACACACACACACACTGAGCAATGGAATGCTTAACTACAGGGATAAGTTATGAAAGTGTTAGATAATTTTGTTGATGTATGAAACTTGTTTGAGGGTAACATCATAAATAATTTTATAGTCAAATTTTGTAGTGAGTATAAGGAGTCTAAAATAATGAGAGACAGTATAGTAAATACATAAACTGGTAGCAGTTGTTTATTATCACTTCAAGCACTGTGCACTATACGTAATTTTATGTGGTATACATTTAAATGACTGACAGTGTGATATGTTTATAGCAGTACCGCTACAAACACATGAGTAATGTTTTGTGTTATGACATTACAATGGCTATGATATCACTTCCTAGATGATAGAAATTTTCAGCTGCATTATGATTGCAATTGTATAATTAAATTCATTGTAATATAAAATAACTAGAAATGAGACAAAATGACACTGTAGCTAGTTGAATAGTGAGATTCACAAGGACAACTTATGGTATGTAACAAATTAGCTCAAGAGCAAAACATGGAAAAGAAGGCCAAGACCTGGAGCCAAGTTTCCTCCTCAAGTACTTAGCAAAGAGTCATATAGAAGAAACCTCAATTCAACTCAATTTCCATATTTCATATGGAAATATCTGAAATAGTTATATATGATTAATTAGATGGCTTGGTAAATTGACATAGTTCATGGCCATACTGTACTCACTGAAAAAGTGACTGGTTTTATTTGCTTAGAAATTCAACCTTAAAATCCCAAGTTGCAAATTAAACAGAATTGATACATGAATTGGGCTAACTTCTTCCCACCTGGCACAGGGTCTCTATCTATGCAGATGTTGATGAGCAACTTGGTTTCAACTGTACCAAAAGAGAATGGACACTCCATTCCTGGATCTGCTTACCATTTACACAGGAAGGGTGTTATTCCACATTGACCATGTACTTATTGGCTTTTAATAATACTGAAGTTTTAGGCATTATGAACAGTCTGTGATTCTAAATATGAGATATGACTAATTATATTTTTCTAGAATAGTGGGGATTTTTCCATGAAGGAATCATAAAGCAATATGTAGTTTTCTCACTTTATAGAATAGGAAAGTACACAAGTACAAAGAGATTAGTTGGATTTTCTAAGATCATACACCCTAGAGATAAAATCAAGACAAGAAACCAGATAACTTTATTTCTATTCCTGTACACATTTGACAAACTCCCTTGTTCCCAGGGTGCTTTATCTACTCACAGGTTTACAGAAGCCAGGATAAGAATGACAGTCATCAAAAGGAGTAGATACAAGACAAAGGCTACTTGAGTTAAAGAAATTCTATTATTCTTATCATGGAAATTCACAATCAGCACTGGTAAGCAGGGTCCACCTGAAATGCATAGATCACTGCCCTGGCTGTGTTTGTATTTCTGTGTGTGAGTGTGCATGTTTGTATGTTTTAATTCTGTGTGTTCATTTTATGATTTTACTTTACTTCAGGAAACTTTAGTTGAAGGGCCTTTTCATCTCTGTTTAGTAATCATTACAAGTTATGTATCCACAATATTCAATGTTTTTAAATATCTAGATTATAATTAACTGTGTCATAAACTACAACACAAGAAGGCTGATTTATTTCAAAAGTGAGCTATGGTATTCAAAAGGAAAAAGGCACTATTTTTCTATTCCAATGTTACTATTCATATGCTGAATATATGTGTGTATGTAAATGCATATATAATATATCTATAACTGTAAATCTATTTGAATCTTGGTATCTATATATGCTTGTGTGTATTTATGTGTGCAGGGGCTGTTTCAGTGGTCAGTCAAACTTTTTATGAGTATATTGAAGTTTTATGCATGTGTGCAATCAAACATGCTTTAGGGAAAATAATTTAATAGCTTTGTAGTGCCATGGACTAAGGCAGACAAAATGATAACTTCATATATAGAGTGCATTAATTAGCATAGATCTGAAACTTGGGGAAGAGAATGCTTGGGAAGAATAGCATATAAGCCAAGAGCAAAAGGAGAGGTCTGCCTCTGAGGGTGAAGCTAAGCTCTGATCTTAAAAGTAATAAGTGTGGAGATTCAGTGGTAGAAATGATGATGAGTATTTATGAAAAAAGAAAAAAATATAATTTATCTAAAACTTTTCCTGGGTTATGATATTCTGAAAACCACCTTCTCCCTTTTGGAAAGTTGACATTAGCATTTTTCTGCACATCCATCTGTGAACTGGTGGTGTTTTAGAGAATAAAATAATCAGGGTTGAAATTGGAGTTACATATAATGTAGAAAATGATCGCTGTGTCAAGAAGGATAATATGAGCTGAGAAGCAGCTGGCAAGTGCATGGTTGAGAAGTGGAGATGAAACACATTTATCTAGATCAAGTAGATTATAGGAACGGAACCCTGGAGGAGGATGGCAGACTAACATTTGAGTTACTTAAGTGACCATGAAGGTTTCCTGATAAATCAAGAACTAAAACTAAAATTATGTAAACAAAATGACTTTTAAAGCTTGTAGAAAATAGACTTAAAAATAGACTTATTTTATTACAAAAAATCAAATCCATGCATGCAAAGTATCTTCCAGAAATTCAAGGAAAATAAGTATTAAAATTATGTGTGGATTTCAAAAATGTTTGCACCAAAATAAACATCTTTCCATTTAATTTTCCATGAACTTTTAGAGTTATACTCATATTCTCTTTGTAAAAGAAAGGTGGCTTTTTTATTTGAGAAGGAGAGAGATAGCAAAGAGAAAGAGCAAGAGCTCTCCCATCCCATCTATGCCCCAAAAGGTAGAGAGCCGGGCTGGGAACTCAATTCACGTCTCCCACACAGTGAGCAGTAACCTAATTACTTGAGCCACCACCACTGCCTCGCAGAGTCTGCATTAAGAAGAAGCTGGGAACTGGAGCTAGATCCAGGACTCCAGTCAATGTACCCCAAAATGGGATGTAGGCATCTTAACCACTAGGTCAAAATCTTACCCTTCACATTCTCTGTTAATACACTTTATTTTGCAGATGTAGAATGGCCTTCAAAGAAATATATTCTGTCACTATTTTTCTACCAGGCATAACTTCATAAAAATTCCATTGTGAGAGCAGCTTAGTTTATATTTCATGATATTTCATACAATAATATTGTAGTTCCTATGTAACAATATCACTAAAAATAGCAATGTTTCTTTGTAATGGTTAGCACAGTTGATAGACTTTGTAGTTAAGCAGGAATGTGTTTCATTCCATAAATCATTCACAAATGCCATAATGATCCAACAGTTTGTAATCTTAAGCAAATAAAAAAGAACAACTGTCTATTCTCTGGACAACTGCCTGCATATACTGACCCTCAGATCTTCTCCAATTTCTTTTTTTTGTTGTTAAAACCATAAATATAAGACCCTATTTTGGTCACTCAGTAGTCCTCTATTATTCTACAAGGTGGTGAGAACTCTGCTCTAAAGGGAATTGAATAAAGTCTCAATCTTTTATGCAATTACATAAATTAATGTAGCCTTTTTTTTTTTTTTACAAAACTGGTTTCAGAAATTTATCAGATTTCTTTTCATATTGTATTCCTGAGTAAAATATAATCACTATAATGGTTGAACATTGTGATTAAGTTTAAACTTGACTTCAGGCAGGGTTACCTTGAAGGAAGAAGTAATCAAAGAAAAAGACAAATCAGGGTTGAAGGAGTGACTTCTCTCTTTATGACCATGTAGCTAGTAAGCAGCTTGTAAAGGGTTTATAATTTTATAATGCCAATAGTGTAGGATAATAATTATTACTTTAGGATATCACTTAAAATATTTTATCTCCACTATAACTTATTTTGCTATGCAAATATTACTAGCTATTTAAAGTCATACACAGCTATAGAAATATCTATGTTGAAAAATACTCATTTAGACTGTTTTTTTTTCTCTCTATATTGACTAAAAGGATCTGTTGGTACACACTGTTGCTATTTAAGCAACCCTATTGTACTTCCCTTTCATGAGTAGAAGAAAATCACATAAATTTATAATAGAATTGCACTTCATGCAGGCAATTTTCTTGGCACATTATAGTCATTGAATAAATATTTGTAGTAGTCATAGGTATATAGTTTTGCTGAAGCAGCTTTGCAAGTTTAGCACTTGTTTGTTTTGTTTTTTGGGGACATACTCCTCCTTTTCCCCTAGTACATGTTATTTGAGTGAGACTGGCCCTACCCCTCCATCCACAGGATAGATATATTTCTTAGGTCAGGCCCTTCGCATGTGTTCATATGCCTTTCCCCTGGGCCAACTGAGCATGTAATTTTATCCAGGATGACAAAGATTCATTTCTAAGATGTCAGAATTTAGAATGTAAAAATATGAACAAACAACCTGCTTTCTAACAGAAATACTAGATTTAAAAATAATACAAACCAATAAATAGTATGATTCCTCCCATCCATAGTGTGGCTTTGAGATAGAGTTCAGCAGGAAAAGGAAAAATAGAAAAAAGAGATGAGGAAAGTGATAAAGGGAAGATAAAATTGGCTGAATTCTTGTAATACTTAAAGTCAAATACACTTCCTATTTTTCAGGCACTCAGTCGATATTCTGACTTTAATTTATATGGGCAGGGCTATAGTTACTTGCAAGTGAAAAAGGTCTGATTAATACACTTAAAATTTTTCCACATTTCTCCCAAAATGAATAGAGTGGTCCATTTATGAAACAAAAATGTGCCAAATAATATATTTCCTATTCCTGGGATTATGTGGGAGAGCTGAAGATAAATTTATTTGGACTGATTGAGTAAAAATGCCTTAGAAACAGCCCTTAAGGCATGTGGATCCGACTGAAATGCCCATGAGAGTATTTCAGGCATGGAAAGCCAAGACACTGTGGGGGGGGGGGGGTGGGGGGGGAAAAATCTAAATGAAAGATCTCCACGAGTGAGATCCCAGTGGAAAGAATGGGTCATCAAAGAAGGAGGTACCTTTCTCTGAAAGGGAGGAGAGAACTTCTACTTTCACCATGGCCTTGTCTAAAAATTATCAGAGTCATTGAACTCAGGGGGCTTCCATAGCCTTGGCAGCTCATGGCAAGAGCCTAGGGTGATTACTGATGCCATAAACAAGAGTGTCACTTTGTTAAGTCAACAGCAGGAGTCACTGTGCACTTACTCCTCATGTAGGATCTTTGGCCTTAGTGTGCTGTACATTGAGATTTAATGCTATAACTAGTCCTCAAACAGTATTTTTCACTTTATGTTTCTGTGTGGGAGCAAACTGTTGAAATCTTTACTTAATGTATGCTAAACTGATCTTCTGTATATAAAGTGAATCGAAAATGAATCTTGATGTGAATGGAAGGGGAGAGGGAGTGGATAAGGGGAGGGTTGCGGGTTGGAGGGACGTTATGGGGGGAAGCCATTGTAATCCATATTCTGTACTTTGGAAATTTATATTCATTAAATAAAAGTTTAAAAAAAAAAGAAAATGACCGTAGAAGGCTGAAACCGAAGAAATTACTCATGTTTTTCTCTTATTTCCTTTTAATGACAAGGTGTAAAAAGCAGGTTCTAATATGGTGCACAATGATTCCATCTCCCAATATTCATGCTTTTGCACAATCCCTCTACTTGAGTGTGAGCTGGGTTTAGGAGCACTTCAAACCAATAGAAAACATGACACAATGTTTTTTTCAAGATTTGGTTGCAGAAAATAGTAGCTTCTCCATGAAGATCTCTTGCTCTTTATAGAATTGCTTGCATGTCATGAGGCAGTTCTGTGGAGGGAGTTAAATGAGTTAAACTGGAATCCAACTCTCCCCCATTCAAATCTTCAGATTAGACTGCAGCTAAAAACCATAGAATGGGTATGAACTCATGAAAGAGCTTCAGGCATGGCATCTAGATAAACCAAACCCATGCTCTTGATCTGTAGAAACACTGAGATGACAAACAGCTGGATATAGTTTTAAGTACTGAGTTTTGGTGTAGCTTGTTGCCTAGATAAGAGATCAGAAGATAACTAACACATAGGAGCAGCATCAGGATCCATGCTAATAAAATGGAATCAGAGAATCTGTTTTAAAACTGTAGCCATATTCTGCCAGCAATTAGCAAAAGCAGTAAGAGATGGAAAATTTAACTACTTTTGGTTTCACCAAACTTGATTAGTGACTAATATCGCCATGCTGAACTTTATTTAATAAAGTTAGTTCTAATAAACTCTATACCACCATTTCAGGTTTGTCTAGTTATATTAATAGTCTGTCATTATGTCATTCTATGTAATGTTTTGAGCTTGGTAGCTGAATTTATTCTTCTTTATCTGTAATTAATACCTTTAAAATTCAGATTCTAGAATATAATTGCAAAGAAACTTCACTTTGGTTAATAAATGAAATGTTGGCTGAAATAAATTCTGAAGGCTAGTGTGGTTAAAAAAAAAAAAAGCTTCTTGAAATTGCCTTAAATTATTTTTATGCTCTATTATGCTCATTTATGTACGTTAACATTTAGTATTAAGAATTTTACAAAAATCGCGGACTTTCCTTTTATGTTTAATTGTGATTTATGTATTTATATTTTATTCAAAAGGCAGGGAGATTGAGACACAGACAGTGACAAACCCAGAGAAATCTTTTATCTGTTGGTTTACTTTTGAGATGCTTGCAATATCCAGGGTTGGACCAGGCCAAAGCCCAGAACTGAATTCTAGACTCTCATGTGGGTAGGAGGGACATAAATACTCTAGTCATCACTTGCTGCCTCCCAGGGTACACATTAGCAGGAAACTATATTAGAAACAAAGGAGTTGGGATTCAAACCAGGCACTCCATATGGAATGTGGGCACCCCAAGTGATGCCTTAACTGCTATGAAAAATACCTGACCGCATGAAATCTTTTAGAGTCCACATGTATTGAGCTTCTAAATAATGATTATACATTAGAGGATCTACAGCCTTAATGTTTAATCCTATCAAAATATATATTGTCTTTTTTATAATTTATTTATTTTATTTTTTGACTGGCAGAGTTAGACAGTGAGAAAGACAGAGAGAGAGTTATAGACAGTGAGAGAGAGACAGAGAGAAAGGTCTTCCTTCTCTTGGTTCACTCCCCTAATGGCTGCTACTGCTGGAGCTGTGCCGATCCGAAGCCAGGAGCCAGGTATTTCCTCCTGGTCTCCCATGCTGGTGCAGGGACCCAAGCACTTGGGCCATCTTCCACTGCCTTCCTGGGCCACAGCAGAGAGCTGGACTGGAAGAGGATCAACTGGGACTAGTACCTGGCACCCCAACCAGGACTAGATCCCGGGGTGCTGCCGCTGCAGGCGGAGGATTAGCCAAGTGAGCCACGGCACTGGCCAATGTTATATTTTTTAAAAATATTTATGTTATTTATTTGAAAGACAGAGTTACAGAGAGAGGTAGAGAAAGAGAGAGAGAGATCCTCCATCCGCTGGTTTATTCCCCAGATGGATGCTATGGCTGGAGCTGAGCTGGTCCGAAGCCAGGAGCCAGGAGCTTCTTCCTAGTCTCTCACGTGGGTGCAGGGGCCCAAGGACTTCGGCCATCTTCTACTACTTTCCCAGGCCATAGCAGAGAGCTAGATCAGAAGAGGAGCAGCCAGGTCTAGAACTGGCGCCCATATAGGATGCTGGTGCTTCAGGCCAGGGCTTTAACCTGCTGTGCCATAGTGCCAGCCCCAAAATATATTATCTTTGATACAAGTAAGCAAGAAGCAGCAATAACAAAATGTATTGCATTAAATAAAATCATGTTTCCTTTTTGACATTACTGAATCTATTAATGGATTTCCCCCTAAACTGATGAAATTAGATATAGTTTTATTTTATTAAGGTTAACTTGATCATTTTCTAATATATTTCCTATGGGAGTGCTTCAAAAGGTCAAGGAAAATGGAATAAAAAGGCAGGCTTATTTTGGAAGCAATTTTTTTAAAGATTTTATTTAGTTTATTTGAGAGGTAGAGTTAACAGACCGTGAGAGAGAGAGAGATAGAGAGAAAGGTTTTCCTTCTGTGGGTTCACTCCCCAATTGGCCACAACGGCTGGAGCTGTGCCTATCCGTAGCCAGGAGCCAGGTGCTTCTTCCTTGTCTCTCACATGGGTGCAGGGGCCCAAGGACTTGGGCCATATTGTACCGCTTTCTCAGGCCACAACAGAGAGCTGGACTGGAAGTGGGTCAGCTGGGACTAGAATCAGTACGCATATGGGATGCTTGTCCCGCAGTCAGAGGATTAACCCACTGCACCACGGTGCTGGCCCCTGAAACCAATATTTGAAATCCGTTAATATGAGGAGTCTTTTTAAAGTCTTGGAAAATGCAAGCTATAAAAATTTTTGCTTCTTTCACTTTTGCCATTTATTTAATGATATGCAAATAGGAGAATATGAGAAAAATGGTGCCGATGGGTGGTGGGGCTGGGTGAAGGGAGAGAGGATTTTGCAGACTGGATTTTTGCAAGACACCAATTCCTGGTGAAATAGTCCTTCAGCTTCCAAGCTCTTCCAGACACCACCAAAGAGAAAAGAAAAGTATCTCCTCCTAAAAGAGAAATTTGAAAGTTGCAAAGAGGCACAGGAAATGAAACTCAATACTTCTCTCTTTTTATATCCAGGTGTGAAGGAATAAGAATATCCCTAACAGATCCATTTTTCCCCAGATCTTTGTGCCTTTTGTTCTTGGCAGTTATCCTACTCATTCAATGGTGCCTCTTAAACTTGAATGTGCATAGAGATCACAGGGAGATCTTGTGAAATGTGCATTTGTTACAGTTGTTGTAGATTGAATTCTGAGATTCTGCATGTATACCATGCTCTCAGGTGATGTCAGTCCATAAACTGTATTTTAGTAGCAAGAATTTAGAATATCTGCATATTTTGTGAGATATTTTCTCTTTGGTATGTTGGGACACTGAGTTGCAGACACTGTTCTCAAAAAACCTTCAATATACACCAAAAGAAAAGTCAACAGTTTGTGTATAAAAAGAGCTCATGCATTGACAAATATGAAATCAATTAATGCATTGAGAAGGTGTCCAACTTCATACGTGTCATAGCACTGCATGCTTAGCAGCATCCACTCTTGGTTTAACACTCTGCTTTTGCCTTAGAATCCTTAGAAAGTTTTGAATGGGGGCATTTCATCTTAATTGTGTATTTGACCCCACAATTTGCATAGCTAACTGTGGGTACAGATATGAAACAGGTAACTCTTCTACAGCTGAAAGAAATGTGAAATAGTCTCAAAAGGAAGGATTGTGTCTTGAAGTACAGGCAAAATTTGAGTAGAGATATACATTGTTAAGTTTTGGAGGCAGATGGCTTAGTAAGGATCAAAAGAACTAAGACTGAAAGGACGGTATGTGGGAGGAATGGCAAGTGCGTTAGCCTGACTGGAGCGTAAAATGCTGTGCACATAGGAGGCACTCGATAAATTTTCGTTGAATGGAGGTCTGCTGAATGACTTTCCCAGAGATCAGTGTGCTGTGGAGAAACAGTGATGCCACTATATTAAACTGTAGCAAGGACTGGGCCCTGCACAGTGAGAGGTTCCTACGTGGAGACGGTTAAGAGGGTAGATTCAAATAAGATTTGCTGACAGATATATTTCCTAGTCCTTGAACTTGTGCCAAACATACCCTGAGTGATTGGCGATGGGGTGGTGATTTCCTTTTCACTCCAACATTATATTTTAGTTTTGGCCTACCTAGAAAATTGTTATGTGTAGGGAATTTTAAAGAAAGAACTCATTGAAACAAAACATGTTGCCTTGGAACAGGATCACAAACTGAGGTTAAACCATTACTACGAGACATAATTTTACAAAACCAATAGAAATGATCGATATGGGAACAAGTGTCTCTATCACACGTGGAGGAAGCGTGCCTGAGAGTGTGAAAAGACTGAGCACAAGCAGCAGAGCGGGCTCAGTGTTTTGGTGCGGCAGGTGAAGCTGCCACCTGTGATGTTGGCATCCCATATGGGTGTTGGTGAGTGTCTCGGTTGTTCCACTTTATATCCAGCTCCCTGCTAATGCACCTGAGAAAGTATCAGAAGTTGGTCCCAGTACTTGGGCCCCTGCCACCTACATGGGAAACTCAGATGAAGCTCCTGGCTCCTTGCTTCAGCCTGGCCCAGCCTTGGCTGTTGCAGCCATTAGTGGGGTGAACAAATGGATGGAAGATCTCTCTCTCTCTCTCTCTCTCTCTCTGCCTCTAACTCTGCCTTTCAAATAAAAATAAATATATGTAAAAAAACAGTAGAGAGGATTGCATTATTTTGCTAAATTTTCTCCTTATTAGATATGAATAATGATGAAAATTTTGTCTATTTTGCTAAAGATGAAGCTAGACTTTATAAACAAAAAACATGTGGGGAAGGCTTGTCTTTTTGCTTTAAAATTAGTGTTTGGTGTTCAGCTGGGTAAGTCGTCATCCTAGAAACACAGAGCTGCTATGACCCTTGACTCCTCGGGCCTCTCTGAACTTGTCCTGGGTAACTCATCGTAGGTGTCCTACTCCTGCATCCCTGCTGGGACAGATTAAGCAGACAGGACAAAAGAATGTCATGGGCATAGTCATCCACTTAGTTTCCATTTGAGATCCCAAACTCACAGGCCAGAATGTGTACTCTGTTGCCACCACAATTCCATCTCCAGGGCCAACTCAGTGCCAAGATGCCCCTTGAAATCAAGAACAAAAATGAAAGGCATCACTCATGTTGGACCATACCACTGTGAAATAGGCATTGCATCTATAAATATCCTCTGCTGGCTACCCTATAGCTTCTTTTGCACAGCACAATTGGCATTGAAGAAATATTTTGTAAAAAACCTTAATTACATAAGCCAGTCCTGGGACTCTGTCTATGACATATTAACTAAGTGACTTTTTCCCTTTCATTTTGGAATTGCCAAAATTGTAATGATTTTTTTTTCCTATACCTAAAACAGTTTTCTTTCTTACTGAAGAAAACCAAACCAAACCAAAGAAAATCCCAGCCGAAACAAAGGAAACCATTTTTTATTAGTCCAGAAACAAATGTTTATCTAGAAATTATGTGTCTTTTAAGGAATATTTATAATTCTCAAATTAACAGATGGAATACTTTAAAATTGCAATAATAATGAAAAAATAATATTTAAAATATTTGTTTCTCCAGTATTCAATCAGGAAGGAAATATTTCCTGACAGGAAAGACAAATACTCTGTCTTCTGTCTATTGGCCCTGTATTATCTATTCTGTTGGCCAAACATAGCTCATCCCATGTAAAGGTGCACGTACTGAGTTTCAGAATAAACCACAAGCTTGGTCATTTGGATAAGCTTTTTCCTATATGGTGTACAGTGAAATCTTTACTATTCCCATTCGGGAGATATTTTCTAGATACTAGTTTTCTCTAGTTTCACAGAGATTAAGTGAAATTCCCTGGTTGAGGAAATAGGTTAGCTTCATGGTGACCAGTTTTTCCAGCTTTTAAACAGGAATAAAACAGACCCACTGCTGTTTGGATTGCACATGTGTGTTCTCAGGTACTTGGGATAGTCATTCGTGACAAAGCGCATCTCTTGCTACTGAGACATTTGCATGTGCAGAGGACAGACTAATGTCATTGAATTGGCAAGTCTCCCTAGGCAATCTGAAGTGTGAAGTGCTGTAATTAATTGGGATGTTTCAGACAGAAAACCTATTAAGCAAAGAGTTGAAGAAATTGCGGGATAGGGATTTCTTGCATGAGTTATTCAATAATTACTTTCAACTTGATTTTGGCTATGAAAATGTGCCAGTGGATACCAGATTTGTATCATTTTGGCCTGAGTGAACCAGCCAACACTGTTGCCATGGTGAAAGATTTAAGAAATGTGCATCCAATCGGTATGTGAAGAAAGGGGATTTTAATTTGCCCCGAAGTCACTTACACATATAAGCACTTCTTTGCTCTTACAATTAAAACTTTCATATGTCATGGATTATAACCAAAAGAAATATGTCTAAATTAGATAATTTCTGGGCTTAAAGACAGTCAGTGAGACAAGCATGACATTATAACACATAGCATTGATGGTAGCTAATATATTTTATTTATTTCAACATTAACCTCATAATTTTTAGGAACGTATCTACAGACATAGAAAGGAAGGTTAGATCATTTTTCTGGTAATAAGATACCACACATGCAACTGAAAGAATGACCATAATTATCACTGGAAGTCTCAGGTTCTCACATATGAAATATTATACTAGCATGGAGGGTCTAAAAAAATATTCAGCTTAGGAGAAAAAACCTGAGCATTATGCAAAGAGCCAGACACAAAAGACCACATATTGTATGATTTCATTTGTAGGAAGTGTTCAGAACAGGCAAATCTATACAGACAGAAAATGGGGCAGCTTAGGGCTGTGGACAAGGGAGAAGATGTGGGGGGGGCGTTGGCTAAGGGCTTCAGAATTTCTCTTTGTGGTAAAAAAAATCACCTATGACAACAATTGCATATACTAAAAGTCATTGAATTGTGGACTTTAAATGGCTGAATTATGTGGTATGAGAATTATCTATCAATAAACCTGTTTCTGAAAAAAAAGCATTGAAATCCTGTACACGTTCTGTTTAAAAACCCACAGTTCTTCTCCTCTAAGTGAGAATGTCCTGTGACTCTAATTGTTTAAATAGCCAATATGCCTAGGTGTTTACCCAATTCTCCACCTCTGAGGTGGCACTGCTAAAAGTAGGTGGGAGAAGTGGGAGTGTCTCTTTCTCCACAGGACTCTGATTTTAGCCCAAACAGTTCCATGGACATCAAAGAGCACCCGGGGACAAGCAGCACAGAACAGCTGCAGACCTGCTTTGATCTCTGTTCACTGACCTCAGCATCACAGTCAGTGTCCCTTTTAGTCTGGAGTATTTTTTCAATCCCAGCTTCTTCCACAAAAAGCGACTGCCTGGAGACTAATGCTGGTTACCACCATGTTTTCCACAAGCGAGAGACCTGTTATTTGTAAATGCCTTCCTTGTAGACTGTGTGTGTTCCCTCTGTCTATTTAGTATTGAGGGCCACGGTTTTTGCACTCCTCATTCTAACAGGGTAACATCCCAATCTGTTGTAATTGGACTGCAATTAGAAAGAGAACCTTCATAATTCAGACCGTGTCATCTATGGGTTGTGTAGGTCTTTTGTTTCTTCAGTATTTTAATCATTCCACTGATGTTGTTCCCTTTATAATATAAATTAGGTGGGGGAAAGAAATTTTCATATCAGACAACTAGTTATTAGTTCCAACAAGGAGACTGATTGAGGAAATAGCAGTTAAAAGAAATACTTTGGAGATTTAGATTTTTCATGTCCCCATGTTTTACAGAAAAAAAAAATGAGATCCATGGTTAAGATGTTTATATAAGTGTGGGCCTCCTGTTCAGTATCCAAGCACATTTTCTAAGACGTTTCACTTTAAAATTATTAATAGTACTGGTTTTATAGATATTTCACTTAAACCTATTACATTTCATTTAACCCACCAAAATACATATTAACAACTGAGTTCAGAACAGACATTGTGCTAGGGCTCCTGTGGGAAATTTAAAGTGGGAATAAACAAACACTCAGTAGCAGGGGAGACTCCAAAGGAGAGGACAAAGAAAAATCAAATGCATTTACTGTCATAAGCAGTAAATGATTACAATAATGGAAAATTCATTTGTCCAATGAGCTCTAGTTTAATGGAAAATGTGGAATTTGAGCAACTAAGTAGTTTACAGCATAACGTACCTTATGCAGAACGTATGTTAGGGACTTGATGAATTTATGTCTTTGCCAAATTTCAAGCATATCCACACAAAACAAGGTTTCTGTGGATTTCTTGTGGTATAATATCAAATTATTTACCACTTCAGTGTTTTGGGGAACATATAATGGGAAGATATTTATATCTATTATCTTTTTAATTCATTTGTTTTTTTATTTGTTGCCATGAATACTCATGTCAAAAGAAGATGATCAGCAGACAAACATATTATTATACAGTGATCAATGCAATCAAAAGGCAAACATATGTACTTCTTTATAAAATAGTACATCATTCCAAAATAGAATTAAAATGTGGATCATGTTGATTATTTTTCTCTACAGTCAGGTATGTTTTTAAAAATGAACTCATGTTAAAAAAATTAGTACATTTTTAAGTGAATAAACTGTCCCTTCCTCATTTCTTCCTGAAACTTGGCAGGATAGAGGCTGTCTAAGTTCCAGCGATGTAGTCCTTCTCTATAAGACGCAGATAGCACTCTTATGATGCCTGGTTAGAGCTTATTTTTACTGCTAAACTGAAAACTCCCTGAAGGCAGGGCCTTTCTCATTATTGCATAAATTAGTTAGTAACTGAATAAAGAAGAGCCATTGCAGAGGATAGAGAGAATGCATTTTAGAAGTATGGCAAAATTATCTTAGTTTATCGGTTTATTTAAATATTTGTTGGCTTTTTCTTCTTTGTGCCATAAGTATGCTTCGTAGACTTCACTGAGTAATATTCCATGTTACACAGCTTTATTCTGGTTTTTTGTTTTTTTGTTTGTCTCCAGATCTTGCTCAAGCATCTAAGGAAAGAATGTCTTAGAGAAGTCCAATAATTAGATGGGTATTCTCCAGATTGGGACCTTGTAAACAAAAAGGAATGTTTACTCAGAGTGACTGAAGCTTGAAACAGTACAAAGGGAGAATTTGGATCATTTTCCAGAAAAATCCATTGGTAGTCAGAAAGTGGTTGTCTTTTATGTCCAAGCTTAAGATAAACCAAAAATGGAAAATCATCATCATAAGGTGAGATTCTGGGATATGAGAAGAAGAAATTGATGGTGAAATACAAAAAACCACAGTGATGCCCAACCAGGGTTTTAATTGGTCAAGGAACTCGGGATCAGCTTTGTTATCTAATCCTCATTAAGGGGAAATGGATAAACGCCAATATCTGGATTTATTATTAGCTATATGGATAATGTTGTAGTTATTTGTATTTGCTTTTTAAGTACCTCCCGTAATTATTGAATGTGTAGCAGACAGCAGGGAATAATTATTGTATTAATGAATAAATCAATGAATCTTTCAAATTCCAGACAACTTTGTCCTTTTGGTTCTACTGAGTTATTTTATCTTACAATCAGTGTGTTTCCAAAACTATTTGACATTCTAGGAATCATAAAGATTATTGCCAAAGCAATTACTAACTGCAATTCAAATGTCTTGAACGAATAGAAAAAAATCACATTAAGTTCTTACTCAATATATAGATTTGTTCAAGAATGAAATAGTGGCATGAAGTTGCATTTATTTCCCAGATAAACATTCTAGGTTTAAATTTTATGGTGCTAGCAATATGATCATTTACTAATTGATGCAATATAATATTAAATATAATCACTTTTCTGATAATGTGTTTTTTGTGCCAAAAGACAATTAAATATCAGCTATGCTAAATAAATCATAGAATAACAGCTGCAAGAAATACTTAGCTTTTTCTGTATCAAGGCTCTTCTCCACCTATTACAGACTACCAAAAACCTGAACCCCTGTGTGAGTTATTAAATATTAAATGTGTCAAAGAGAAGGCACTAGGGAGTGCCTTTAAGTGTGTGATCATGTTAAGCCAGGGAAGTTTCCTGGAGTATGGAGGCCAAAAGGGTGGTGTGAAAGAATCCAGGCAGAGGACAAAACTGGTGAATGGACTGCCTGGTGCTCAGAGTTCAGATCAGGCCATTACAGAATTTCAAATGCCTAGTTTTTCATTCTGTTGCATATCCATCCAGAGACAGAAGTAAGGAAACAACAAAATAAGAACAGAATAAACAATAGCTTGTAGTAATAAAGAAATGTAAATAGTAAAGAAAGAGGTAAGAGAGATGGACATAATAAAATAATTTTTAAAAGAATATAGACTAATTTTTAGAACCCTTATTTTATGTTCAATCACAAAACTTACTTCTGTGGTTAAGACTTAAAAACACTACATCAAGGCAGCTTCCATTTATAAACATTTATAGACAATATTCTAAACTCAATACTAAAACACTGACTCTAGGTATGTTGAGAGCAGAGATTCATTGAGTATACCCTAATGTTTGGGACCTAAGCTTTGCCACAGGCAATGTTAACAGATAAAGAACTATTTGTCAGTGCTAGGAGGGTAGAAGGTAAATGTAACTGAGAAAACAGAGTTCCTGGTTTTGGAAAAGATTCATATTTTCTGTATGAGAAAACAGCGTTTTATTATATCTTGACTCTGATCCTTAATCCTGAATTGTTACTAACAACAAATTCTTCTAGTAGTAGTTTACACTCTGCTTTAGTGGATGGCTCTTTCAACCATCTTGAATATTTTAAATTAAAGCTAAATGTTTTCAAAGTGCATGCACTGCTCCGGGGCTTTAGGCCAATATCCATCAATTGCTTTGCTCTTTCGGTTGAGTGCAAGTCTCATCCATGACAGCTTTCTGTAAATTAGAGATAAAGCCTTATTCTGCTTCTCTAACATTTTCCATACAGCTTGGTAACTTCTACATCTTTTCTTTTCCAGGGCCAAAGAAGACATTTGTGCTACATTTACTCCTTTTTCTCATCAATTATATTCCTTATATTTATATAAAGTTTTCATCTTATTAGCAATCAGATTAAAGTCACAAACTGTGCTTTGCTGGGCACTGCTTTCCATTAGAGGGAACACATGTCTTTTTATAAGACAAATGATTTTTAAAACCACTTTTAGATGCAACAAGATTTAGCAACTGAGATATACATTGATTTTACCACGTTGCCTTTGTCTTAGCTTTGTGAAGCTTTCAAAATCTCTTATCAAACCCAGCTCATCCATTAGCACATATCACTCTTTGTAAGACAAATATTCCGCACAGAATCCAAATTACAGTTATCTTTGTAATTCAAATTATTGTTACTTTAACTATCTAAAAATATCATTTCAATTCATTTTAATTCAGCTTTCCTTTTCCTTTGCTAATAAAAAATATTCAGTCAATATTCTAGCAATATGTTTCTCACTAATGTTTTAAAGATATACTGAATAACTTTTAATCTGTGGTGTAATGATAAATTGCTATTGTGCTTTATGTAGAAATTTACATTTCTGTGACCTTTATCTTCATTTTAACTCTAGTTTTTGTGTTGCTTTTCATATTAAGGAATAAGCAGCTTCCTAAAGCTGTTATTAGCTCTTGCTGTTTTTGTTAAAATGGATGAGCAAAAATCACTCTATCCTTTGGGATGAACTTCAACACTTTGGAATGAATGAATGAATATCAGATCCCAAGGTTGAACCAAGAGCTGCTCTGAACATAGTAATACAAATCTAACATCTCATAACCTCCTGGACTCTGACATGTACATTCCGTATTTCCTTAGGTCCTGTTTGTAGGATTTCTATATACACACATTTCCTCCCTATTCAGCATCATCCATGAATTGTCTGCAAACCTCCTACAGTTCCCTGTTTCAATTCACTGGAGCAGGTGATGAACCACGCAGCCCTTAAGGGACTCCACAGAGTGTGCTCAGAGCCCTCCTAAAGCACCTCCATGCCAACCACGTCTGACTATGATGCCATTTCCTTAATGTGTAGTTCCTCAAGTGTTTCTCATCTTTTTTGATAGGTATACCAACGAGAAGTATTGTAAAGTACGATTTCACCAGACACTGTATCAAATGCCTTACTAAAGTGCCTGTACCCCATCTACTATATCCTTTCATCTTTTCTTCTTGTCTTTACTAAAATGCAGACCCTCCCTGCTGCCAGATGCTTCTTCTAGATCCCTCTCATTAGCCAAAAAAAAAAATGCTCAATTCCCCACAGCTGTGGCAACCTCCACTGCCTGTCCTGCCCATTCCACTTTCCAATCTTTCCTCTTTATACTGTCTCCCTGTGAGGAGAATCCCACTAATGTATTCCCCCTCTCAGCTGCACACAGCTTCCTGAAACAGCTCCTACTATAAAGACTAAAGCTTCCTGCCTTCAGTCACACGATGTTAAATCCTTCCCCACCACAGGCAAACCAGATATTATATTATTCTTCCTTTCTGATCTTCATAGTTAACGATATGATGGCCCTGGCTAGCAGAAATATGATTACTGCCCTCATCTTTCAAGAAGTTCATGACAACTTACATAATTGTCACCCATCATATCCTTATCTTAGTGTTATAAAGATTTAAATTATCCTGAGTCTGGGCAATCAGGCAGACGTAAGTTTTGGATAGTAGATGTGTAAGATAATGCATGTTGAAGAGAATATTTTCTGGAATGCGAGTCACAAAAGCAAAGTGAAGAAAACTTGTTTTGTGGGATAACATGGCTAGTGAGAGTAGAAAGGAGAATATATTTACACAATTCTAAGTATCTTGTAAGAAGTAAAACTGTTAAATCATTCACATGTTTCTAGCTAGTTGAGTATTTGGTACTAGGTGGCCATTTGATATTGGATGTTTGTGTGTATGAACAGTTACCTTTATAGTTATCCCCAGAGTTTCTAAGTGTTTACTAAAAATAAACACAATAAAAACAGATTTTAAAAAGGAAGATGAGAAATGCTGGCCAAATTCAATGCTGCCATATCTCAGTATAGATTCCTTTTATCCCTTGAGTATCTGTGAAATTTGACACTGCTCTGCAGGCAGCTCAAGCAGTGTGGCCAGAATACCATCCAATGTTAGAGGACACACGGCTTACAACCTTGACAGATGTGCACATCTCCATTATAGAACTAGGGCACACATATGAGTAGATGCCCTTGCCCTCGGTTACTTATGCTTTATAAATGCAAATACCAGCTTAATTAAATCATGGACTTGAACGGGCTTCTCAGAGCACAGAAATGAGCCTCCACTGAAAGTATCTTGATTTGAAAACATTCAGAGGAAATCACATCTATTTAGCTTAAGAAGTATTTAAAGGTCATATTGTCAGAAAAATCAGTGACCTGCTGAAAGTCTTTTTCTAATTTTAAGCTGTGATGGATTATTCATGCACAGGCAGCATACACTTAGAAACCAAAGCACAGATAGGTTTGATATGATACAGTGGTTTTAAACTGTGCTTTAATTTGCAGCTATTTGAACGACTTCCATTTTTTACAGATATTGAAAATTGGAAACGATTCAAGCAATAGTATGTTCCAACATATTGCTCCAAGTAACAGCATATCGGTTCACCATGTACAGTGAGAGTCTGAAAATTAATAACCAAGTAAAAGGCACTTAATTTAAAAAATCACAAAATAAGAGACTAGGGTAGGCTTTTATTAAAACCTGACTGTTGTTGAGAAAAGTGCTAAATAGATAGAATCCAGGAGTTTGACAGTGAGAGTTGCTAACTTTCTGACATTGGTCCAATCCACTTATTTTCTGAGCTTCAGTTGACATATCTATTAGATGAGAAAATATTATCATTTGTATGTATGATTAATGTGAGACTCAAATGAGCTAAAAGACTGTACAGTGGGCAGAGAGTTCTGCAATGCCCAGTTTCATTATCTTTGCAACCATTATTATTGACCACTGCAAACTGTTTGCATGGAAGTAATTATTTATATCCAATTTCCCTATGCACTTTTCTAATATTTTGTTTGCTTTCTCCATTCACTTATTTATTTATCAAACATTGAAATATTTTTCTTTCCTTATGGATCTTCTTTCTGATATAAGAGACTGACATAAACAATTAAAAAAAAACAATAGGGGCATACAGTAGATGAGATTGCAGTACAATGTCAGAATAATCCATTAACTTTTGCTGGATGAATGAAGAACTTTTTCTAGAGGGCGTAATGGTTAATTTTATGTGTCATTTTGTTGGAGCCATGATACTGCAAGAGTTGGCGGAACATTATTCTGAGTGTTTCTGTGAGGCTGTTTTTAGATGGGCTTAGCATATGAGTAAGCGGACATGAACAAAGCAGATTGTCCACAATGTGCATAGGCCTCATCTAGTAACTAGACGGTTTTAATAGAACAAACTGACTGTCCTTTCTCTTTCAGCTGACTGCCTTCGTTCTTCATTGGAAACACTGACTGTTCCAACTCAATGACTTTCAAACTGGAATGCGGGTTCAACTAAGTCTCCTATACCACTTGCCCACCATGCAGATTTTAGATTTATAGCCTCTTTATTTGCATGTGCCAATTCCTTATAATAAATATCTTCTTTTTCCTTTTCATATATGTATATTATGTGATATTTTTCATATAGAGGATGGTGTTTCAAAAATTTCATGGAAAGGTGGATTAAAATATGTTTATTTGGTATAAAAAATGGAATACATGTAGATTTTTCTAATATGCATTTTACATCAATTTTTGAAGACTCCTCTTACATATGAGAGTGTTTCATTTATGCTATATATTAAAGATAAAGTGGGCATTTATGCTGAATATTAAAAGTAAGTGGAAATTTAAAATGTATATGATGAAGTGAAGTACCTTATATACAGAAAGAGCAGAATGGGAGAAACCAGATTTGGGCTGGATGGAGACTCCAAGTTCAGTCTGGGCTGTAAGATGGGAGTTTCCTATGGAGTGCAGAGACAAGAGATGAGATTGGATGTGAGATCTTGGAAGTGACTTGTATTGTACACAAAAGCATTCGGACTTGAACCTCAGAGAAATGAGAAGCCATTTGAAGGATTTAAACAAGGAAACAAGATGATTAAATTTGCATTTTAAAAGATTACTATAGC
The DNA here is from genome assembly GCF_964237555.1 of Oryctolagus cuniculus. Lineage (NCBI taxonomy): Eukaryota > Metazoa > Chordata > Mammalia > Lagomorpha > Leporidae > Oryctolagus > Oryctolagus cuniculus. The sequence continues at coordinate 78,599,929 of NC_091436.1, read as the reverse complement.
TTCAGTGTCAGATATGGATTAAAGAGGGTCAAGGCTGCTGGCAGAGAGATTATTGAACCAGTATAAGCCAGGATAATAAGGTCTTGTACTAAGTCAGCAGTAGTAGAGATAGAAATGAGATGGTTATAAGAGATATGGAAGAGACAAAATCAACAAAATTAAATAAATGGTTTGGCACGTGGATAAACAGGGTGTCAGATAAATTAAGCAGGGTGCCCACCCAGAATCAGGCTTGGGGATCTCCATGGAACTGATATTATAAACACATGATGCAGGTTTGGGAAAAATGAGAGTTGCTTATAGTTTCAGCATGTGAAATTTACTATGTATTCAGTAGCCCCAGGAAAATATGCTTAATGGGAAAATAGACATAAGGGTGAAGAGAGAAATAAGTAAATAAAATAAAGAAGTACATATATCTGAGATACAATTGTAAAGGTAGGGATTTAGAAAGCTAGTCATAAAAATTATGGGTGTTGATGGGATCACTCAAGAAATCTATTAAAAGCAAAAAGAGGAAGGTGGCAGACAGAACCTTTGAAGGCTCATGAAAAATGGATCTCTAGTTAAGATCACAATTATTTAAACTTAAATGCTGCTTATTATTTTATATTACATAAGCATGCTCTTTGATTCTACCTTACACACCTTTGTCAGTCTTTCAACCTCACTGTGGAGTCAGTATTATTGTGACATGCAAGCATGTTAGAAAATTTGGAAATATATAATTGGCATTGATTGAAAATTTATACTCTAAAGCATACTGATTATGTTAGGAGAAAACTGTAAAGGGCAACACATAATTACATTTTTTTCTCAGCATATGTGTCCTCATCTGGAAAAAAAAAAACTTCTAAAACAAATCAAGTTTAAATGGATCAATAATCAAGGTCATTTAAAGTAAAAGTAATAACATTCTAGTGTTCTCTGGTTAGCATCCTTCCAATGTTCTTAACAAAAATGGGTCTTCAGGGCTGCATGACTTTATTGTATAGGAGGAATAATTTGGGCATTATAGATGTAATTAATGACGTAGTATTAAGTTAAAAAAATCTATTGTACCTTATGTTCATCCTCATCAGCTGCCAAGCAGAACATAATTCTTGTACTATAAGAACTCCTAGTTTCATAGAATGTACAGAACTGAAAGTTTTATAAAATTATATCAGGGTTTGATAAAGTATGACCAAGTGACTGAATCTACTTCAAAACCCATCTTTTGGAGCCTGGAAGGTAAGAATTATTTTGGCATTTTTAAAGGATAGTAGCAGTAGTAGAAGAAGGAGGAGGATGTGGAAGAGAAGGAAAAGAAGAAAGCAATGAGGACAAGCAGTATGACAGCCTATTTATGGATCATAATGCTAAATTATCCATCTATCATCCATCCATCCATCTATCTACAGGTTTCTCCCTTGAGAGGAAAAATTGCTGACACTCACAAAGAAATTATAATGTAAAAAATGTCACATGTCCAAGTTTCAGAATAAATAATTGGATTAACATAAATTCCAAACCAAAACATCTCACTACCCAAACAATTCCTTACTTCAAGTTTACATGAATGACTAGCAACTTATGTCTGTTGCCGTTTGTCTAAAAAGTCTCCTTACGTTGTCAGAGGACTCATTTGAGAGAGCTGATTTCCAACTCCAGCAGAAGACCAAAATTTTTCAGCTAGTCCCACAAAGTCATCACACTGGAACAAGCAGTAAAGGTCTTGGTTAGTCACAGGTATATTGCTGGGCCATGAAACAGCCTTAATTCCTACTTTAGTTCTCTGCTATAAGTAACACAATGCTGATTCAGTGTTAGCCAACTAACAAGTCCAAAATTTCAGGGCAAGCAGCATTATCTAACAAACACTTTTAAAAAGCCAACACATTTTATACTTTCAATATTTTTTGAAAATTTAAACCAAAAAACAATTGCTAGTTTAAAATGAGAAGACAAAACTTTGGAATGATAATCTATCGGTTTTGTTTTGTCTTGTTTTTAGCAACAGTTTGTTTTTTCTCTTAGTAATTTCCACAATTTCTGTTCTTTATCTACTCAGAAAATTTCTCACCCCTACCTCTCACCTGCACCATTTGTTTTCTTTCTCCTGAGGAAGGAGGGGGTGTGTGTGTGCCAGCAACAGTAATAAAATGCAGACACACATATGTGTATGCATGTAAACACAAACACATACACACACATTCTTCCCATTCATGTTTTCTATTTGCTTCCCATCTGATCTAATATGTCCATTTTTGTTTGTTTTCTTCCATTAGCATAAAGACTGTTTATTCCACTCTTCTGAGATGCTAATATTTCCATGATTTTAAAAAGTATCCTTTTATTTTTGAGCAGAATAATGATATTTATTACCAAGAGAAAAATATGTAAGACTCTGTAACAAAATAGAAATACGAAAGTATCACCATAGCAAATCGTTGCATTCTTTCAAAGAAGAAAACATACATTTCCAAACAGATATAATGTCTCACTAAATTGAGCACAACTATAATTCAAAAAACAGTACTGAATTCCTATACTTTCACATATCAATACAGACAATGTTTTTCCTATTTCTGTGATTCTCAATTATTTCAAGCTCAAGGAAAATCAGATTAGCAGTGCTCTTCTGCATACACATCATTTTTCTATTAAAGTTCTTCTTATCATTTGCAGATATTCAGGACCTAGGGAGACACACACTCATGCAGCACTGGATAATACACAGAGGATAGAAGGAAGTGATAATTTTATTTCTCTTAGCCTAACAGGCTACTAACCCAATTTGTTGATGTGATTTTATAAGGTGTACACATGCCACTTGAACAAAAGGAAATAAAATTAATTGATGAAACATTAGCCAGGAGGAATGACCTTGAGCTAATGTCCCTTTTGTAACAGAAAAAAATTTCAAACTTTTAGAGAATTATAAGAAGCTCTGGGGTGCAGGCACTGTTGTGCTTTTCTGAACCCCTGGTGAAGCCTATGAATGTTACTCAATCCCACTATAGTGAGGTGGATCGTCTTACTGTTTCCACAGCTGCCAGGGTATTAAATTCTGACTGCATCCAATGCTGTGATCATCGTACTGTGTCTAACCACACACCAGTGAAGTGTTGGATTCAGTGCTGGCAAAGGACCTCTCCTTCCTGGAGGCTGTCAGGCTCTGCTAAGTACAAGATTTCTTGTTCTCCAATTATCTGTCCATCAGCCACTAGGGCTCTCACTGACCATAACTAACCTTTCCTGGCCTTTTGCATGCACGCTGCATGATTTTCTTTTAGGATAATTTTTATAACACTACTAGTCTTGTCATCGTAAAAATGAGTTTTTACTTATCAAGACAAAGGGGAAGCTTTAAAAAAAAATAGGAACTGCTACTTACCACCACCTTAATACTTTTGATAGGTATTAACCAGTAGAAGACAGAAAATGAAGATAAATGGCTTGCACCTGTTCTTTACCACACACTGTCTCTTGGCCAGAATTTCAGATATTGCCACAATATGAGCTCTTATCTTTTATTTTGGATTGCCACAGAAAGTCTAACATTTATCAATCATAAGAAATAATATCAAAGATCTTATCTTTTTAAATTCCATTAAATTATCACATAGTCATTTTATATTTTTAAATAATTGCCAAATTATTTGTGGTAAACAGTCATAGAAGTTTTAATGTAGTGTTTCATATACACCTGTGTGTATATGAAAGCGGTTCTCTTACAGAAGATTTTTGAAGAAAATGATTTTTATTTCCTCATTTGTAAATTATGCTCTTCCAAAATATTAATAATATTCTAAAAATAAAACATATATAAACAGTCCATGGGAATGTATATAGGGAACTCAAAAGCTTTGTGGAAAATTATGTATAAAAGATAAAAATAGGGAAGAGAAAATTTGTTTCTTAGCACAAGTTCTATCAAGTTCAAAATACTTTGTCAGCATTAACAGCAGGCATTTAGTCCATCTCTGAAGAACTAAAGGTCCTATGAATTTAACCAGATTAATGTTGTCTTTTTTCTTTTTACAATAACTGAAGGAAAATATGTGGGTGTCTTTGAAGGTTTTTTTTTTAAATTAGGAAACAAAAAGAAATATTATAGGACCCAAATCAGGTCTTTAAGATGGATGCTTTTTAATTTTCTATTAAAGACTGTGCAAAATTGCTCCTGTTTAATGAGAGGAAAGAACAAGAGCGTTGTCCTGGCAAGGAACTCTGTTGTAAATCTTCTCAGGTGTGTTCCTGCTAGCCTTTCCACATAATTTCTCAAAATACTCTTAAGAAATAGATAATCATTGTTCTTTGGCCCTGTAGAAAGTCAACAAGCAAAATACCTTGAACATCATGAAAGACTGTTGCTGTGACCTTTGCTCTTGGTTGAGGTGTTGCTTTGACTGGACTACTTCCACCCCTTGGTGGCCATTGCTTTCACTTCTTTTGCTTTCACATTGCTCTGCTCCAGTATCCTACTGCTATATGCACGTTCATCTCCCATTACAGTTCTTTGAAGAAATGCTTCAAGAGCTTCATTCATTTATTTAAAGTTTCCATTGAAAACTCTGCTCTTGTCTATAGCTGATATATGTGAAAGAGTTTCGGCAGCCATTGAGTAGAAGTTTGCTCTCATTTTTTAGTCAGATTTTTGTGAGCTGAACTAGTTGTGCTGCCTGTCATGCTGGCTGCTGGTTTGGTTATTATTCATTGTTCTGCCTCAATTAGGGAACAAAGAGTACTAATTTTTTTACTAGAAAATTTATGTGAATGATCTATTTCAGCTTCAACATCATCTCGTTTCTTCCTAAAACAAATTATTCCTTTGTAAACTACCATTTTAGAGGGAGCACCATCCCCTAAGATTTTTAAAAAATATTTTACTTATTTGAATGGCAGAGTGATAAAGAGAGAGAGACAGAGAAAGAAAGAGACCGTCCATCTGCTGGTTCACTCCCCAAATGGCTGCAACAACCTAGGGCTGGGCCAGTCCGAAGCCCGAAACCTTGTACTCCATCTGGGTATCCTGCATGGGTGGTAGGATCAGAAGTACTTGAGCCATTTTTTGCTGACTTCCCAGGTGTATTGGCAGAGAGCTGGATCAGAAACAGAGCAGTCATATCTCTAACTGGTGCTCAGATATGGGATGCCTACATCACAAGTGGTGGCTTAACCCAATGTACCATGATGCCAAGCATCCCGTAAGCTTTTTTTCTCTCTCTCTCTCTTTTTTTAAGATTTATTTATTTATTTGAAAGTCAGAGTTACACAGAGAAGGAGAGGCAGAGTGAGAGAAAGAGAGGTCTTCCATCCACTGGCTCACTCCCCACTTGGGCCACAATGCCAGAGCTCCGCCGATCCAAAGCCAGGAGTCAGGAACTTCCTCTGGCTCTCCCACATGGGTGCTGGGGCCCAAGGACGTGAGACATCCTCTGCTGCTTTCCCAGGCCATAGCAGAGAGCTGGATCAGAAGTGGAGCAACCGGGATGTGAACCGGTGCCCATATGGGATGCTGGCACTGCAAGCAGTGGCTGTACTCGCTGTGGCACAGGCGCTGGCCCCTCCCATAAACTTTTGATAAAGCATCGATGATGTTAGTGTTCTTCAACCTAAGTGTAATCATAACTGGATAGTTGTTTCACTTCAGTTTATCAGAAATCGTGTTGCTCTGATAAAAGCTGTGTTCAAACTTACGTCTTAACCTTGTTAATGCCTCAAATTAGACTCTGTCCCGATATTATTTTTTGTTGCAAAAGAATTTTGAGACTCATGTGCCTGTTTTTATGATATGCATTTTCCAAGAGATTTTGTATATAAAAATTTACATGATGTGGTTTACTTTTCACACACAAAAAATGTTTCTTTGCTAACTTCCTTTTCTGAGAACTGTGGGAATTCAAAGCTTCACAATTGAGTTTTTGTAAATTATAAAAAATAATATCAATTTATTCCTCAGTAGTACTGATTTGTGTGTAGTCTTTGCATATATAAATAAGAGAAAATCTTCTGAGGAATTAATTTTGAAGCAGGAAATATTCAAAAATGAAGAGAATAATCACCTATGAATAACTGCATGTCATCATTTAGAAGTCTTTACAAGGAATACAATCTACCAGATAAAGCTTTCAACTTTTCAGTAATTAGTTATATTTGCAAATTACCAAAATATAAACTCCATCAAAACAAAATAATGTAAAGTAATTCCAGAATGTTCATAGAAATATTTATGTACAAATTATGCTGAATTCTCTAACAAAAATAGTATAACACATGGAGATAAAACCAAGATTTAAATTGCCATTAGGTGTTATGTTGCACTTAGTGGTGTATAATTTGATGCCATGTTTTTCATGATAATTTCCCTAATCTCTCACAATGATTTTGAGATATAAATTAAAGCAAACTGTTCCTTTCTAAAGAAAATGGCAAGAAGTGAATGTATGCCAAAGCCTGCTGGCTAGACTGCACAGGACCAGGCAGAGGGACACGAGGCTAAGGGATGGGACACTGGAAGGACCACAAGCAATACTCTTCTGAGCACCTGAACCTGTCTGGAGAGCAGGGCACTGCTGCAGGAGCCTAGTGGGAACAAACTCGCCCACAGGGACATCACTCTGGCTGGAATGGGGCTCCAGGACCCCCAGGTGGAGGCACAGGTGCCTTCCTTCTCTCAGATCACAGTTTACTTTCCCATCTGCATTGGTGGGAAACTCCACTTGTGCCCTCCTCTGTGAAGCCATTCTGGTTCTCCCAGGTCAAAAAGACCTGGCCCCTTATCCAAGGCTGTGTGTATTCTTTCAGCTCTTGCTTCTCACACTTATAATTGGACATCTGTGTGCACATGACTGCTCACTGAGGCTGACAGACCCTTCATACACAGGTCTTGCTGCTATTTCTACTCTGTACAGCACCTGCACAGTGCCTTGCACAGATTAGGCATGAATGGCATGCGAGAGAAAATAACATTTATAGAGGGGCACCTAGATGGTGGAATAGGAAATGAGCTTCCTACTCTAGGGAAAGATAGTTAAAAAAATAAACCAACATGTATCTACACAAATGCTAAATATAATTGCAGCAATTCAAGAAACAAGAATAAAGAAGGCAACATTGTGCCCCCAAAGTAACAGAACAATACTTTAATATTAAAATGTGAAAATAAAGAGATTGAAGAAATGCCAGAAACAGAACTCAAAAAATTGATCATAGAATTACTTAGAAGTAATCAAAAGCAAATCCATGCATTAGAGTAATTCGAATTTGACATGAAAGAAAATTTTCCCATGAAATTGAGATTTTAAAGAGACATCAAAATGAAATATTGCAAATGAAGAATTCAGTATAAAAAAATTTAAAAATGTTGTGGGAAGCCTTCACAACAGAATTTGTGAGGCAGAAGAAAGAATATCTGAATTAGAAGACAAATCTCTGGGAATTTTACAGTCGGCCAAAAAAAAAAAAAAAAAAAGGAAGAAGGAAAGAAACAGGCTTGGAGAGCTATGAGCTTCTTTTGAATAACCCAATATATGGGTCTTAGGAGTTCCTGAAGGTCTAGAAAGAGAAAATGAATTAGAAGGCATTTTAGTGAAATAATTACAAAAACCTTACCTAATATGGAGAAAGAAAGGGACGTCCAAGTACAGGAAGCACATAGAACTCCTAATAGACATGACCTGAAAAGATCTTCACCATGACATACTGTAGTCAAACACTCCACACTAAAACATAAAGAAAAGATTCTAAAATGTGCTTGAGAGAAACACCAGATTATTGTCAGAGGATCTCCAATTAGACTCATAGCTGACTTCTCATCAGAAACCCTACAGGCTAGGAGAGAATGGCAAGATATATTCCAAGTGTTAAGAGAAAAAAAAATGTCAACCCAGAATACTGTTTCCTTCAAAGCTCTCATTTATGAAAGAAGGTAAAATAAAACCTTCTATAACAAACAGAAATTGAAGGAATTTGTCACCACTCATCCAGCTTCACAAAGGATGCTTAAGGATGTGTTACACACAGAAACACAGAAACATGGTCATCACTATGAAAGAAGGTTAAGGCAAAAAATCTGCTAGTAAAAGTACAAAGGAAATTTAAAGTAAAAAATAGGAATGTGTATGGAAAAATGGAAGGGCAAATTGCTGCTTATCAATAGTCACCTCGAATGTTAATGTTCTCGGCTCTTCAATTAAAAGATACAGACTTGCTGAATGGAAACAAACAAACAAAGCCCATCTATTTGCTGCCTGTAAGAAACACATTTCACTAACAAAGATTCATGCAGACTGAAAGCCTGAAAGTGAAAAGATGGAAAAAGATATTCTGTGCTAACAGAAACGAAAAAAGAGCTGGTGTAGCCATCCTAGTATCAGACAAAATATATTTTAACACAAAAATTCTTAAAAGAGACAAAGACAGGCACTATGCAATGATTAAGTAATCAATAACATATTGTACAATCATTACACTTGATTTTTTACAGATCTGGTATTAAAATTCCCATAGTAGACAGCAAAATTTTATTCCCATTTGTATCTTCCACTGAGAGCTTGCTGGCTATTGTAAAAAAAAAGTCATAATTGCTTTTTAAGATGTTTGATGCCTAGCTGAATAAATGGATGAGTAGAATATTAGGTGGTAGATCATCAATTTGGAATAACTTTGGAATAACTTTGAAAGTTCTTTCTGTAACCATACTAATATTATGTGTAAGTGGAAAGAACAGCATATATGTTTGTGTGTGTTTGTGTGTTTATGAACTGAGGGTCTAATAATAAAGATATCATTTACCCTTTGAATTTATTAAGAAATAGCATTCAATACACTTAAATGAAAAATGTACACATATATTTACTCGGCAGTTTAAAAAATAAAGCATTTCCCTTATGATTGAAACCCTTATTCTCCCTATCCCTAAATAGAACTTTTAACTTTGAGTTACAGATTTATTCTTCTCATGCATATCTTCATATTTATTACACTTTAATATATCTGTGAACAATTATAGTCTTTTTTTCCTGTGTTAAAATTTCTTTAAACTAAGTACTGTGTCAGGGCCAGCGCTGCAGCATAGTGGGTAAGACTGCTGCCTGCAGTGCCGGCATCCCATATGGGCACCTGTTCAAGACCTGGCTGTTTCACTTCCAATCAAGCTCTCTGCTATGGCCTGGGAAAGCAGTAGATGATGGCCCAAGTCCTTGGGCCCCTGCACCCTCATGGGAAGACACAGAGGGAGCTTTTGGCTCCTGGCTTCAGATCAGTGCAGCTCCAGGGAGTGAACCAGCAGGTGGAAGACCTCTCTCTCTTAGCATCTCCCTCTTTCTCTGTGTAACTCTGACATTCAAATAAATAAGTAAGTTTTTTTTTTTAAATAATTACTGTCTTTTTTGGGGGTAAGATGGCAGTATAGCAATAGAACATTCTGAGTCATGTGGGGCAAAATAGATAGTTAATAAGGATAGGTGATACAAGCTTTTAACATAACTATAAAAGCTTCATACAGAGAAGCCCAGAAGTCCAACAGAGACTGGGCAGGGCCATGTTGAGGTTGCAAAAACAAAAGAAAGTGGCAGAGGCACAGCAGAAGAGCAGCAGAGAAGCTGAATGAGGAAAATGACGCCACCCCCTAGGAAGACAAAGTGAGACATGAGGTCGCAAGTCCACTGAGCTGCAGATAGCACTGGGCTGGGGAGCCTGATGAACTGAGTTTGAAGTTCCCAGTGTGAAGAGAAAGGGTATAGAGGAACAAATGGAGAGGTCAGGCACTCCCCTTTCCATCTTCCCCCTCTCCCCAACTGGATCTGCAGCTGGCTTGGAGAAGCAATATTGTTTGTTTACATCTTCTCATATAAGCAGGTTGCTACCTTATTAGATTCTCGTGCACACACACAGCAATTGCCGGGGCCACTTCACAATCCCATCCCACACACACCTGGGAACAAGAAACAGAACATTTCAGAGTAATCTCAAGCTTGTTTCACACACCAGTGTGGAGCAAGCCTGGTCCCAGTAGGCGGGGCTTAGTGTTCAAGAACTCTTGTACCCACTCCCATCACGATCCAGAAGTTAGCAGGACTCCCAGAGGCGGGGCTGCATGTTTCCACCTGCATTACATAGATACATAGCAGCTCATAGCAGAGGGAAAGCTCACCACAAACACAAAGACACATATAAAAGAGAAAAGCAATGAGAAATGCCAAAAAAGGAGGAATAAACTCAATAAGAACAAGGAATGTATTATGAGCTTCCCAAAGGAACACTACATCTCTTCAATAATAGAAGCTGAAGGAGAAGGGATTGAAGATATTCAGAAACAGAATTCAGAAAATTAATCATCAGATTCATGATCTAAATGAAAAGTACTCCCAAGAATTTGAGATAATAAAGAGAAGCAAGAATGAAATGCTAGAAGTGAAGAATTCAATACATCAAATGAAAAACACAGTGGAAAGCCTTGACAATAGAATAGGTGAGATAGAAGAAAGAATATCAGAGCTAGAAGATGAATTTCTGGAAGTAATGCAGTCAGACCAAACAAAAGAAGATATTAGAAAATTGAAAAACACGGTTGGACATATACAAGATTCTATCAAATGAGCAAACATACAGAACCTAGGAATTCTGGAAAGCGTGGAAAGACAGAGAGGACTAGAGGGCCTTCTTAATGAAATAATAACAGAGAACTTCCACAGTCTGTGTCGCTCCCCCTCTTCGTGGAGGAGTGACACTAGACCCTGCATTGTTCTTTTGTCTGCTCGGCCCTCCCCGGGTTTGCTGCTGGTTCTTCCCGGGTTGGCTACCATCCCTTCCACCTCCGTGGAAGGGCGGTTCCCCCTGCCACTTTCCCCACTTCCGCGGGGGAGAGGCACACCGCTGGCCAGCTCTCTCGGGGGCTGCTCAGGTGTTCCCCTTAGATAGATGTTCCTGGTGCATGTTGTCTCTCTCCTCCTTTATAGTCCTCTTCCACCAATCCCAACTCTGCTACCCACACACTGAGTACACTGCTCTCCTCCAATCAGGAGCAGGATCAGCTCCTACAGGTCATCACTCAAGTTGGCGAGAGGCAGCTGCGTAGAAGTTGTTACTCCCTTCTCAGCGCCATATTGTGGGAGAGCAGATGCATAGAATAAGTCTTAATTCCAGTAACAGTCTAGTCCGAGTTGCTCCCCACAGTCTGGAGAAAGGAAGAGTCATCCAACTACAGGAAGTACACAGAACTCTCAATAGACAGGACTAGAAAAGATCTTCAGGTTAATATATTGTAGCAAAACTCTGCTCAGTAAAACATAAATAAAAGCTCTTAAAATGTACATGAGAGAAACAAAAATCACATTCAGAGGAAACCCAATTTGACTCACTCCACTTCTCTTCACAAACACTACAGGCAAGGAGAGAATGGAGAGATATACTCTAATTCTAAGAGAAAAAAATTGTCAACCTAGAACAGTGCACCCTGCAAAACTCTAATTCATGAATGAAGGAGAAATAAGGATCTTACACAACAAACAGAAGTTGAAAGAATTTGTAATTACTCACCCAGCCATACAAAAAATGCTTAAGGATGTGCTACACACAGAAAAGGAACATCACTACAAAGGTAGATGAATACAGAAAATGACCCAGCAGAAGTACAAATGGAACTCAAAATACATAAATAGGACTATTTAAGGAAACATGGCAGGGCAAAGTTGTTACTTAACAATAGTCACAATGAATGTAAATGGTCACAACTCTTCAGTTAAAAGACAGACTGGCTGAATGGATTAAACAAGAAAACCTATCTATTTGCTGCCTGCAAGAAACACATCTTACCAACAAAGATGCATGCAGACTGAAACAGAAAGGATGGAAAGATAATCCAAGCTAACAGAATCCAAAATAGAGCTGGTGTAGCCATCCTAATATCAGACAAAATAGACTTTAACACAAAAACTATTGAAAGAGACAAAGGACAATATATTTTGATTAAATGATCAATTCAACAGGAAGATGCGACTATTATAAATGTATATGCACCTAATCACAGGGTACCTTGCTATTTAATAGAAATGTAAAGAGATTTAAAAGGAAGATATAGACCCAAATACAATAGTATTGGGGGACTTCAAACCCTACTTTCAGCAATAAGCAGATCAACAAGACAAGGAAACAACAGAGCTAATTGACACCGTAGACCAAGACCTAGCACATACCTACAGAGCCTTCTACCTTACAGCCACAGAGTAGACATTTTTCTTTCTGGTACATGGAACTTTCTCTAGAATTGACCACATGCTAGGCCATAAGAAGTCTCATAAAATTCAAAAAAATTGAAATCATACCATGCATCTTTTCAGATCACAATGCAATGAAACTGGTAATCAACAACTCAGGAATCTCTACATCATATGCAAACACATGGAGAATGGACAACGTGTTCCTGAATGAACAGTGGTTCATAGAAGAAATCAAAAGAGAAATCAAACAATTTCTATAAACAAATGAAGATGACAATACAACATGCCAAAATTTGTGGGATACAGCAAAAGTAGTGTTAAAAGGAAAGTTTATAGCAATTGGTGCCTACATCAAGAAACTGGAACAGCACCAAATAAATGAACTATCTATGCATCTTAAGGATCTAGAAAAACAAGAGCAAACCAAACCCAAAAGCAGTAGAAGAAAAGAAATAATTAAAATTATAGAAGAAATCAACAAAGTTGAAACAAAAAAAATATGAATGATCAGCAAAACAAAGAGCTGGTTTTTTTTTGAAAAAAAAATAAACAAAATTGACACACCATTGGTCCAACTAACCAAAAAAAGGAGAGAGGACCCAAACAACAAAATTAGGGATGAAAAAGAAAATGTAACAACAGACACCACAGAAATAAAAAGAATCATCAGAAATCACTACAAAGAGCTGAATGCCAAGAAACTGGGAAACCTGGAAGAAATGGATAGATTCCTAGGCACATACAACTTACCTAAACTGAGTCATAAAGACATAACATGAAGAAAACCTAAAGAGACCCATGACCAAGACAGAAATCGAATGAGTAATAAAGAGTCTCCCAACAAAGAAAAGCTCTCAACTGGATGGCTTCATTGTTTCATTCTATGAGACATTTAAAAATGAACTAACTCAATTAACTCAAGTTATTCTTAAACTCAGAAAGATGCAACAGAGAAAGAGAATTACAGACCAATTTCCTTGATGAACATAGACACAAAAAATCCTCAAGAAAATTCTAGCCAATCAAATCCAACAGCACATCAGGAAGATCATTCACCCAGATCAAGTGGAATTTATCCCTGGAATGCAGGAATGGTCAAAATTTGCAAATCAATCAACGTGATATGTCACATTAACAAATTGAAGAACAAAAACCTTATATTATCTGAATAGATGCAGAGAAAGCATTTGACAAAATACAACATCCTTTCATGCTGAAAGGTCTAAGAAAATTGCGTTTAGAAGGAACATTCCTCAACACAATTAAGGCAATTTATGACAAACCCACTTCCAGCATCCTATTGAAAACTTGGAAGCATTCTCACTAAGATCCAGAACCAGATAAGGATGCCCATAGGTGTATAAATTCAATTGAAAATAGATCCCAGTAAAAATAAGAGTGGGAATATGAGAGGGAGGAGCTGTACAGTTCTTCACACATTCCCATGGGCTTACCCCTAAAGGTGAAGCTAAAAACTTGCCATGGGAATCCAAATCCCATTAAGATGGGTGAAAATAATGCCAGCTTACATGTTGAAGTGATCATATTAAGTGAATAATTGATCATATAGATAGGATTGAGTGTCAAAGGGATCACATAAATAAGACCAAGTGTCTGGTAATAACAATAGATAAAATTCAAAAGGAGAGACTGTTCCAACATGGGAAGCAGTCCATACAGCAGACTCCCAGAATGACAATTGCCCTAAACAGCACTCTGACCTCAGAATCAGCCCTAAGGCATTCAGATCTGGCTGAAAACCCCATGAGAACATTTCAGATGTGGAAAGCCAAGACACTGTGACAAAAAAAGTTCTACAGAAGGATCTGTGAGCAAGACCCCAGAGGAAATAAGGGGCCATCAAAGAAGGACATACTTTTCTCTGAAGGGAGGAGAGAACTTCCACTTTGCTTATGGCCCTGTCTAAATACTGACAGAGTTTGTGGACTCAAAGGCTTCCATAACCTTGGCCGTTCATGTCAAGAGCCTTGGGTGATAATTAATGTCACAAATAAGAGTGTTAACTATTAAATCAACAACAGGAGTCTCTGTGCACTTACTCCCCATATAGGATCACTGTCCTTAATGAGTTCTACTATGAGAATTAACTGTAAAACTTGTTCTCAAACAGTACTTTATATGCTGTGTGTGTGTGCGGGTGCAAACTATTGAAAATTTTACTTAGTATAGAGTTGGCCCTCTCTATATAAAGTTAATTAAAAACTAATCTTAATGAATGGAATAGGAGAGGGAGGAGGAAGTGGTATGGGATTGGGGATTGAAGGGGGAGAATGGGGTGGAAGAACCACTATATTCCCAAAGTTGTACCTATGAAATTTGTATTCATTAAATAAAAGTTTTCTTTAAGAAATAGAAGTACTAAGTTGTGCATCATTTTGCATTTTATATGCAACATTTTTGTAGCTCATCAATTCTTTTTTGAGTAACTTGATCTCATGAGATCTTACTTCAGAAAGATAAAAAGTAAAATAGCTAGATGGAGCACTTGAGCACTTGGAGAAGAAAAAAAAAATCAAAGACAGTTCAGAAGGAAGTTCTTCAACTATATTTGGAGCTGGCTTTTGTCAACATGAGGGTTATGGGCTGGTGCACAAAAGAGAGCCAAGTCCATGAAGCATGAGGGGTGAGACAAAAACCTTTGGGGATTCAGTAACTTGAAAACCAGGAAACAGAGGTTAATTTTTTCCATGACTTATAACTTACTGACCCTGTGCTGAAAATGGGGGCACAGTGAGTAGTGTTTGGAAATTAATTTAAACAGAGGTAAGAAAATGGATGTGAACCCTTGAGGTTAGTGAGAAGAGTTTGATATGTTTGGTGATGGCATTAAGTAATTATCTAGGGATCTGAGGGAGAATATTGTAATGATTATGAGAGGAATATACAGCAAAGGATATAGAATCATGTCAGGGAGATCAGTCATTAAAAGTGTTCATTAAGTTAGCTATCAGCTGTGTAGGGCATGCGTTACAGTGGAAGCTGTATCATGCAGACAGGAATAAAACCAAGAAATAACTGTAGAGAAAAATAAGCACTGCATTTTGATTAATCTCTTTTGCAGTAGGGTGGAAAAAAGATATGTGTTAGTACACTCAATGTTTCAATCCTGAAAATGGGGGTCTTTTTTAAACTAAAAGTATGTGAAGTAGGAAAAAATTATGTAAACTACCTCAATTGAAAGAAAAATTTACTGGTTGATGAGTAGCTGGAGATACATGATTGGGAGCTAAAGAAAGAGGAAAGTAATTATTTCATTCTATCTCTTAACTCTTTTAAGATTCTATAAGTGTTTCAGGGTTGTGTAGGCAGATTCAATATAAAAGTAAACAAAGAAGAGGAAAGAGGGTGAATGAACAACAAGCTCTCTGGAATAGACTAATTCACTCAAAAGTAAAATCAGGTGCAGAAGAAACATGAAGTAACACCCCTCTGCTCCCCCACTCCCAGCCAACAGGATCAAATGCTAGCTGATCTGCAACTTATGTTGCTTTACAGTGTTTATCTATGGCCAAGTTTGTCCAATTGCATCAAGCATGACCTTCCTGAGGTCAAAGTCTTGGATATGAGCTTCTACAGAATAATTAACTTCGCTGTAACCTGTGGTCACAGCTCATATCCCAAACACTGACAAGTTGACTATGTTCACAAGAGGAGACCAGATGAAAGAATAATACTGTGAGAACAATAGCCCAAAAGCATACCCATTGGATCAGTAATGTATGTTTATTTATAAACGATATGATTTGGATGCTCAATGTTCATTATATGCTGAAAACTAAAATGTAAAGTTTTCTATAATGTATACTATCTAGTTGAATGATTATAAATTACCAATTGAACTTAAAGATGAATATTAGAACAATCTAAAAATCTTATTCACCATTATCATATATGAGTATATTATAATTTGAACAAGTGCAATTAAACTTTGTAACTGATCTTTACACAAAGCAATATAATGGTAAATACATTACAAATATTTTTCAGAAGAGTAGCATAGTATCTCATACTGAAATTTATACTTAAGAGTATTTTTTAGGCCTGCGCTGCAGCTCAATAGGCTAATCCTCTGCCTGCGGTGACAGCACACTGGGTTCTAGTTCCGGTCGGGGCACCAGATTCTGTCCCGATTGCCCCTCTTCCAGGCCAGCTCTCTGCTATGGCCAGGGAATGCAGTGGAGGATGGCCCAAGTTCTTGGGCCCTGCACCCGCATGGGAGACCAGAAGAAGTATCTGGCTCCTGGCTTTGGATCAGGTGGTGCACCGGCTGCAGCTTGCCGGCCACGGTGGCCATTGGAGGGTGAACCAATGGCAAAGGAAGGCATTTCTCTCTGTCTCTCTCTCTCACTGTCCACTCTGCATGTCAAAAAAAAGAGTATTTTTTAAAGATTTATTTATTTATTTGAGAGGCAGAGTTACAGAGAGAGAGAAAGGTCCTCTGTCCACCAGTTCACTCCCCAAATGGCCAAAATGGCTTGAGCTGAGTCAATCTTGAGCTGAGCCAGGATACAGGAGCTTCCTCAGGATCTCCCACATGAGTGTAGGGGCCCAAACACTTGGGCCACCTTCCAGTACTTCCCCAGTCCAGAAGCAGAGAGCTGGCTCAGAAGAGGAGCAACCAGGGCATGGACCGACGCCCATATGAGATGCTGGCACTGCAGGCAGAGGCCCAACCTACTATGCCACATCACCCGCCCTTATACTTGGAGTTTTACCTTAATATTTTATAATATATCACTTATTTTTGCTTTATTTGTGCTCCTTAAAGAGTCTGGAAAACTCATTCATTCCGAAGTAAATTAGGATAATGTAAAAATTAATTTCATGTTTGAAAACGAGGTAAAATGAATTTTTAAAGTATTTTATATTTCTTTCCATTTTGAAATATTGTAATTTTGTGTCTATCTTAAAGTCGTTACTTTTGTGAAATTTTTGCTTTCTAAGAGATTTTTAAAATATTTTTCTGACAAATCCTCAGAATGTTTTTATATTTTTCCTTGTTCTAAACAAAGATATTAATAATTTAAAAAAGCAGAGATTTTTTATACTTTAATCTATTTGGTTACTTTGAAAATACATAAAAAAGCAAATGAATGGCACATTTTTCTATTTTCTCTTTTGTAATCAATACACCCATGTGTGTATCTGTCATGCTGTTGACATACACAATTATTCTTTGCCATCTGTGTAGAAATATTTGTATACTGGGGCTGGTCCTATGGCAGTTAAAGCTGCTGCCTGCAGCTCCAGCAAGCCATATGGACACTGGTTCGAGTCCTGGTTGCTCCACTTCTGATGGAGCTCCCTGCTAATGTACCTGGGAAAACAGCAGAAGATGACCCTGGGTCTCTGCACCTGTATGGGAGTCCTGGTTGAAGCTCCTAGCTCCTGCTGGTATTGGGCTGGCCCTGCTCTGGCAGTTGTGGTCATTTGGGGTGTGAACCAGCAGATGAAAGACCTCTTTCTCTCTCTTTAACTCTCTGACTCTTTCTCGTCCTCTCTGTAACTCTGGCTATCAAATAAATAAATCTTTATATATATATATATATATGTATATATGTATATACACTAAATATATTCTTCCTCCATGTAATTTCTTTATTCAATTTGAAATTAAAATTAATACTTTTAACTCAAAATATAATTATCAAACATTTTTATTCATCTGTATTTACTTAAGTTTCTAGTGGAGAAGGGACAATGAAGCATGCTTAAAAGTTCATTACTTTATCAGCATCCTTGTAAACTTCAACAGGTTAACTACACTCTATATGTTAACCATAACTGTGCAGAGCATCTGGCTGGGACAGAAGCATGGAAATGGCAGGAAGGATCAGAGTAGGGATAAATTAATCAGGGGTCAGCACATTCATTTATGTATATTTTATAATAAATTTTATTTAGCTCAGTTTTAGTTTTAGAGAAAAATTGCAAAGGTAATAGAGAATTTCTGTATAACACATACCTAATTTCTCCTATCATTACTCATATTAGTGTGGTACGTACTGTTTATAAACTAATATCAATATTAATAATGACCATGTTTGTATTTTGTTTTTACCTAACACCCTTTTTTGGTTCCAGAATTCAGTCCATGATGTTGCACAGCATTCAGTTATCATATTTATTTAGGTGCCTCTAGACTCTGACAGTTGCTAAGATTTTCCCTCAGTTTTGATGATCTTCATAGTAGTAAAAAGTACTACTCAAACATTTAATAAAACTTACCACAATCAGGAATGGTCTGATATTTTTGTCATGATGTGACTGAAGTTACAGGTATTTGGGAGGAATGTCACAGAGATAAAGTGTCATTTTCATTATGTCATATTAAAAGCGCATACCATCATTATGACTTACTGTCATGTTGATCTTGCATACCTGGCTGAGGACACACATTTATCTGCTAGAGCTATTATAACAAAGTATCACATATAGGACAGCTTAGACAACAGAAGGAAGTTGGAAATCATGATATCAAGATGTCAGTAGATTTAGCTCCTCCTAAGACTGTGAGGAAGAATCTTTTCCATGGCCTCTCTCATAGCCTCTAGTGTTTCGTTGGCAACATTTGTCAATCCTAGGCTTGTAGATCCATTACCCTAATCTCAGCCTTCACCTTTATTTATGACATAGAGAGGAGCACCAGGGAGCTAACACATCACATATTATTGCTATTCATCTCTGCATTTAGATACTTGCACCACAATAATAATGTAATACATGGTTTTACAAGTTCCCAGTTCCACACCTTCCCATCTTCTCTCCTGTTACTGTATGGACATTCTGGGCTCCCATGTAAAGCAAATACATCCACTTCTCTCTGCTATTCAGTCCTTTTATTTCTAGAAGCTTTGCTGTTTCTCTCTTACATCAGCAGCTTTTTCTTCAGCACTGTGATTCCTTGCTACCCTTCTAGCTCAGGTCACAATTATCTCTCTCCTGGATGATAAAAGTAACCTCCTGATGGTTTTCCTATTTCCACTGTTGTCTTCCAATGTTCTAGCCTCAACAAAGCATCAGGCAAGACCTGTTATAAACACCCAACATACCAGGTTTACTCCAAATCCTCTAAAAGTTCCCCATTTTACATGGATTAAAAGTCACAGGCTCATGGGTCCTTGTCTAATTTTCTCTTCCATAAGTTCTCTAACCACCATATCTCATTCTTTCTCCCTCATCTGTGCTAACTTTCAGCTTCTTTGCTATTCCTTCAACACTTCGGGTGCAGAAATATTTTAGGACTTTTGTGTTGGCTGTTTTGCCTGGTTCACTCTGAAACCTTCTTCTGGTCCCGTCTGTAATGTAACTTTCCCAGTAAGATCTATCCTGTCCACATTGTGTGAAAGTACGAGCACTTGCTCTTCAGGTAGTTCATGTCCTACTTATTCTTTCTTTTATGCATAATATTCATCATCGTTTAGCATGCAAAACGCTCACTAACTTTATATGTATTTTCTTTCTCTTTCCATTAGAATATGAGCTCCATAAGTCTGTTAAATTTTCTTGTATAGGGGCCAGCGCTGTGGTTCAACGGGTTAAGGCTCCAGCCTACAGCGCCAGCATCCCATATGGACACCGCTTCTAGTCCCGGCTGCTCCTCTTCCCATCCAGCTCTCGACTATGGCCTGGGAAAGCAGTAGAAGATGGCCCAAGTCCTTGGGCTCCTGCACTTGCTTGGGAGACCTGGAGGAAGCTCCTGGCTCCTGGCTTTGGTTGGGCGCAGCTCCTGGCATTGCAGCCATTTGGGGAGTGAACCAGCGGATGGAAGACCTCTCTCTCTGTCTCTACCTCTCTCTGTAACTCTGTCTTTCAAATAAATAAAATAAATCTTTAAAGAATATTTTTTTCTTGTATAAATTCATAGACTAGATTACTTCCTGATACTTACCAGACTTCTGACAGACATATAAAGGAATTAATTTATATAATAAAATGTTGATAGTGATGATGGTTACCCCTTTGAACATTGTCTATGTACTACATACCCTTTTAGGATCCTTACACACATTGACACATTTAATCATGAAACAACCCTATGATGTACAAACTTTTATTTTCCCATTTTACAAATTAAGAAGTGGGCTTAGTTTCCAAAGCTATTAAGTAGAGAGACAAATATTACAGATTATTTTCCTACTTATCATATAGTTCTATTTCCAAAAATTTTACATTGAGTATATAATTTATTAATTCACTTACTTGCCAGGCAAAGAGAGAGAGAGAGAGACAGACAGAGAGCTCTTGTCTGCTGGTTTACTATCCAAATGCTCACTAAAGCCAGCAATGGCCCTGAGGAGGGAGTCCCATGCAGGTCTCCCATGCAGGTAGCAAGGACCCAACTACTTGAGTGGTTATCATTGTTGCCTCAGGGTCTGCAGTGGCAGAAAGCTCGATAGAATAAGGAGCAGAGCCAGAACTTGAACCAAGATGCCCAGTATGGGATGCAGGCTTCCCAAGTGGAGTCTTAAATACTATACCAAATAGCTTCCCTTGTATTTCTTTTATAATCCAAAAAAAAATCAAAAGTTGCTCCAACCACTCTCTCAATATTTTTTACTCAATAATTCCTTGTAAAATATATTAGAATGAAATGCGATATTCCTTTTCTTATACTGTTTAAATATTTATTTTATTTTTATATTTTATTCTTATAATTAGCTCCTGTAGTTTTAAAAATTTTCTTTTTGAAATATAAATCTCCTGTGGATTGTAATATAGTGCTTATTTATTGATGTTTTGAATCAATATTGGGTAATAAATATTTGGGCCTATCCAATTTCATTAAAAATGTGTATATTGGGGATGAATGCAACTGTGGATTAAGCCTCTACTTTGCATGATTTGAAGCTCAGCTACTCTGCAGTTCCAATCCAGCTTCCTGTTAATGTGAAACCTGGTAGGCAGCAGATAATGGCCCAAGTACTTGGGTTTCTGGCATCCATATGAAAGAACAAGATGAAGCTCCTGGCACCTGGCTTTAGCCTGATTCAACCCGGCTGTTTTGGGAATTTAAGAAGGGAACTAGCAGATGGAAGACCTCTGTATGTGTGCATGTGTATTCCTCTCTATCATTCTGCCTTTCTTTTTTTTTTTTAAGATTCATTTATTTATTTGAAAGTCAGCGTTACACAGAGAGAGAAGGAGAGACAAAGAGAGAGAGAGAGAAAGGTCTTCCATCTGCTGGTTCACTCTCCAACTGGCTGCAACGACTGGAGCTGCACCGATTGAAAGCCAGGAGCCAGGAGCTTCTTCCAGGTCTCCCACGGGTGCAGGAGCCCAAGGACCCGGGCCATCTCTATTGCTTTCCCAGGCCATAGCAGAGAGTTGGATCAGAAGTGGAGCAGCCAGGACTCAACTGGCGCCCATATGGGATGCCGGCACTGCAGGCGGTGGCTTTACCTACTACACCACAGCACCAGCCCCTCTGCCTTTCAAATAAGTTAGTAAATAAATAAATATTTTAAAATATATGTTTCTGTGTGTGTGTGCATTTCTAAGGTAACAGTATGACGTATTTGTGCTTGGGGGAAATAAACAGTTTTTATTACTATATTGGCTTCTTTTCTTTTAAATTAAACTGTAGCATACTGAAGGCCTTTAGTTAAGTTAATAAGTATCTAAGAAATCCCTTAAAGCATGTTAACAAAATAAGACCGGGTAATTATTTTGTTCTATTTTTAAATATGGCACATACAGGTTAAGTAATTTTCTTGAAAGGAGAACATTTATATATTATATTTTAAGTATTTTAAATTATCTCAGCAACTTACTCCTAAAATTTTTGTGAATATATGCATGGTTTAAAAGTTAGCAACTTGATGATTTAGATGGAAAAGAACAAGAGTTTGTGGTAGTAATAGGAAAAAAATCATCAACAACCATTACAATCTAAGTCTGATAAAATGGTCTGGTTATATGTAATTGTAGCCATTAATTAGATAAATGATAATATAAATTAATTAAATATCATCACAGTATAAAGAAAAGCAACATATGAGTTAGTTAAAATAGGTTTGAGAGTCAAAATTTTATAAAACATTAATATATGAAAATCCATCTAACCAAATTAAATAAGAATTAAATGTTACATATTATTTTGCACTTATTAGGGGAATAATATGTCCTAGTGTCAATTTGTGCCTTCCTGAAGTGTGTGTGTTTGTGTATTGCTAAAATGAGGCTCATAATATGAGTTTTTGTAAAATGATGAAAAAAAAGACAATTTAGCAATTGACAAATTAACATTTTTTTCTTTTTTCTAACATGATTTCTAAAGATTAGACAACTTCTTTAAGACAAATACAAAAGCAGAGGTTCTAGGTAATGTGGCTTTTGCATGTGCAAAGTATGGTGTAGAGATACAAAACGAACTTTATTAAAAGTTCTGTTTCTCTAGTACATCATTCCCTTACTGAACTTGCAAACTGTGGGGAGCAATCCGGACTAGACTAAGTTACTCGAATTAGGACTTATTCTATGCATCTGCTCTCCCACAATATGGCGCTGGGAGAGAAGTAAACAGCTTCCGCACAGCTGCCTCCAGTTCAACTGATGGACTGTAGGACTTGCTCCTGATTGGAGAGCAGCGTGCTCGGCGTGTGGGCGGCCGAGTTGGGATTGGCGGAGGAGGACCATAAAGGAGGAGAGAAACGGCATGCACGAGGAACATCTATGGGGTACATCTAAGGGGACCCGTGCAGCCCCCGAGAGAACCGGCCGGCGGTGTGCCGCTCCCCTGCGGAAGTGGGGAATGCGGCCAGGGGGAACTGCCCTTCCACGGAGGTGGAAGGGATAGTAGCCAACCCGGGAAGAACCAGCAGCAAACCCGGGGAGGGCCGAGCAGACAGAAAGAACAGCGCAGGGTCCTGTGTTGCTCCTCCACGAAGAGGGGGAGCGACATAATGGTGCCGTGACTCGGATATGAAGCCTAGGCAGGGTCCTGTGTTGCTCCTCCACGAAGACGGGGAGCGACAGCAAACACCTTCCATAGTAGTTTCCAAGTTGACTGCTCTCATTTACTTTCTCCTAGTACGTACATGCTGCTTCTCATTTGCTTCTGGGCTAGCCTACTGAGTTGTTTACCCAGAAGAATGTGGTAGAAATAATATCCTTGTGTTCAAAAACTAAATCAACAGAAGTCTTGTAGATTCCACCTAAATCTCTTGAATATTTATTTCTGTTTGTTTCACCTAAAACCAGTCGACATGCTGTGAGAGGTCAAAGCTGTGTGGAGGGACTGTGTGTAGCTGCTCTGGTAGACAACAAAGACAAGGTATTGGGCACCAGTTAGCATTAAGTGACAACAATATGAATGAGTCACCTTAGACATCTCGCCTACTAGTCTTCAGATTCCATCTCAAGCTTCTAATTTACTGTAACTCCATCAGAAACTCAAAGTAATAATTAATGAGCCAAGATTAGTCATACTACAAGACCATAGAGAATCTCAATACTTTTAAACCACTGAGCTTTGGGATATTTTCCCCTAGAAACAAATAAGTAGGATAAAAATTATCATCATCATAAAACTTAAAACTATGGCCATCAATGACTTTGTGACTAGAGGCAGGAAAAGGCTAAGGGATCTCCTTGGCATCCTGGCAGATGTGAAGGACATTGAGGGGGATTTATTATAGGACGGAGTGACTCATTTCATATAGTAGCAGAATGTGCAGCAATATATAATTAGGACACCATCACTGAGGCAATTCTGCCTCATAACCTTGAAAATTAATAACTTTTTGATCCAAATAACAACAATTAGGAATGCCACGTGAGGGTACTTAAATCAACATGTCTTAGTTATTTGTACTGGATAATTCTTCTATAGGAGTTAGATTGTGCACCAATAATGACCTCACTATTTGCTTCAGCAAATCCCTCTGAGCAAGCAGTTTTCTTATATGGGTAGAGAAAGCTTTCTTATAAGAACAAGAGATTGCTCACCTGGACTAACATCTTCATTATTACATAATGTTTACTTATCAAAACTCATTTTAAGTCTCTTGCCTTGATATTTTCAGGAATTCCAAGCTTTTATGTTACTCATTTTGTCAGTTCCAATCAATTCCTATCTTTAGCAAGTTGATCCAAGTATCAAAACCTTATAAATACCCTTTTCTGACTTTCGCTTTTGAAACACTGTTAATGTGTCCATATCACAAAGTGGTATTGTCCCCTATTGCACTTCCTCTGACAAAATTAGCTCTGCCTGATTAACAGGTGTCCTTGTGGCTTGGAAAATCAGCAATCAATGGTAATTGTGAGTACCCAAGATGTTACATTGATACTTTTTCTATCTTCACATCGCTAGGGACTTCAAAGATCCACAAGATAAAATTGCTGCAAAGTGCCCTTTCATACCACAACTTGGATTTGTAGCTTTAGTGTTCACCTGTTTCCAGCCTGCTAGAAGAGAGTTTGAAGAAATTTGAGAAGAGGATTCCTTTAGAAAGAATGGCTGAGTGTTGTGGCTTCTTTCTCTTATAAATAACTATTATACCCTTATGCAACTTTCCTCAAAAAATAATATGCATTTTACTACAGGAAGAATTAAATATTTATAATCATCATGAGACTAACTTTAATATGTAGATATCTATATATAAATTAGTAGATTATTTCTCACATGTTGATATAACTTCCATGACATCGAATGTGAAACTATAAACATTGATAGATTTACTATAATTACTCTAATCCATGTGCCCAAGAATTTCTGATTTAGGAAGAAGGAATTTTTAGTTCATTGCTTGTATTTTCACAGTGAAAATACAATAGAAATCATAAATTTCCTTGAACCCTTCAGTGTCTTGACTTCACAAGTACATAAACGACCTGAATTCCAAGAAGAAGAAAACACTGCAAGCTGAAATGGACAAATAGTTTAAACCGTTTCATCAGCTGCAGAAAAGAGAAAAGAACTTGCAGGCACCATATGAACTTGTAAGTCAAGACCAGTAGAATGGTTAATGAGTTGAAATACATAAGATCAGAATATTTAGGGAACCTACAACAAAGGAGGTTGGTGGTCACCCACATGTTTTCCCTATGGCCTTCGTAATGTGCTCCAAAGAAAGACTGGATGCAGCATAGGAGACCAGAGAAACTCTCCATGAAAACAGCATGTAGAAGGTTAGTGAAAATGCTATGCCTTTCTTTATGTTCTTCTTTCATATGAAACAAAACCTTTTGCTGCTTGGGAGGGAAGTAAATATTCTTATTGACAAGATATGAGAAACTGTGCAAGCCAAGTGAAAATGGAGTAACATAGCTCTCCCACTTTATCTTTGATGAATATGCCCAAAGACCTCCAGTGGATTCCTGAAACTGTGGATAACACCAAATCCCATGTAAACAATGTTTTTAGAATACATATATATCTATAATAAATTCTAATTTGTTGATTAAGCACAATAAGGGATTAACAATATATAATAAAATCAAACAATTATAACAATATATTGTTATACAATTAAGAACATCACCATTTATGTGACTAAGGTCCATTGTTAAGTAAAGCACAGATAATTTATCTGAACAATTAGCAGTCAAAGTGACTAATAGGCAGATAGCAATGCAGATGGATACACTAAAAAAGGAGTGATTCACAACCATGGGTGGGACAGAGCAGGATGATGTAACATTTCTTCACTACTTGACTACTCAAAGTCAAACACCATTTGAAACTTACAAGTTGTTTATTTCTGTAATTTTTGATGTAGCACTTTTAGACTACAGTTGACCATGGATTACTGAAACTGTGGAAAGCAACACTGGAGATAAATGAGAGATTATTATACTGAAAGAAGTAAACTGGCAACCCAGAATTTATGTTCTGTGAAAATATCTTTCAACAATGGAGGTAAATTAATGTTTTTCACACAAAAAATAAGGATTCTCTTCTAGAACACCTGTTACAAGGAGTATTCTTCATGCAGTAGGAATATGTACAGAATAGACTTACATCTACACAGAGATGAAGTGATGAAAGAGTAATGAAAATAAAGGTGCATATTTACACCATTAAGTGTCACTGTCAGCTCTTCAGATTCTCTTGATTTTGCCTTCCTTCCTTATCCTTTTGGAAAACTAAATTGTACAATGGAAGGAGAAGACAGAGTTATTCTTATTTTCTCCTCCATTCTGCATAACAATAATTGATTTTTTTTTTTTTTTTTTTTTGACAGGCAGAGTGGACAGTGAGAGAGAGAGACAGAGAGAAAGGTCTTCCTTTTGCCGTTGGTTCACCCTCCAATGGCCGCCGCGGCCGGCGCGCTGCGGCCGGCGCACCGCACCGATCCGATGGCAGGAGCCAGGAGCCAGGTGCTTTTCCTGGTCTCCCATGGGGTGCAGGGCCCAAGCACCTGGGCCATCCTCCACTGCACTCCCGGGCCACAGCAGAGGGCTGCCCTGGAAGAGGGGCAACCGGGACAGAATCCGGCGCCCCGACCGGGACTAGAACCCGGTGTGCCGGCGCCGCTAGGCGGAGGATTAGCCTAGTGAGCCGCGGCGCCGGCCAATAATTGATTCTAAAGCTGCCTTACATAGCCCTTTCTTTGGAATTTTGGAAGATAGTAGCTGCAGGTATAGCAGTCAACCCCATTGGAGACAAGTGGTGGGCAATTAGATAATGCATTCTACAAAGCTTTTTTCTTTTCTCACTCCACTGTCCCTTTGGGTTACTAAGGCATGAAGAGATTGTACTTCTTAAAGGGGTAGTAGTACATGTGTTTACCCCCTTCTGCTTCTCTGTGGCAGAAGGACAATGGGAATCTATAGACTGGTTCATTTGCTACACTGTATAGTGCTATGTGGCTGAACAGAGTTGTGGTTTTTGTTTTTGTTTTCAAGTCACCCTTTTATTGGTTATAAGACACTTACGATTCCATTCTCCTGTTAAAATCTAAGGTCACAAAAAGGACTTTTTAAAGTCATAGTGCATAGATATTTTTCAAATGTCAGCCAGTATGAGTTTCCTCTCGTGTAAGATTGATCAGAACTATATTGCCTACCAGTTTTAAAATAATTACTGGCAAAGGGAACAATACAATGATGATATATTTGGACAAAGAATGATATGTTCCTCAGCCTTAGCAGTGACTTTCTCCTAGGAAACATATGCAAAAGGTGAGTAAAATACAAACTGAAGCACTTGGTTAGGGAGAAGGGAAGTGTCTTGCATAGATTTTAGTCAGACCATTACCTTTTCCTGTCTTTGTCCAAGAATTACTGCAGACTCTTATTAAAGGTTCACATGGAATTCAGCATATAGAGAGCAGGACTGAATGTATAACACAAAATGCAATATCCATTTAGTTAGTAATTCAAGTCATGAGAATCTTGCAATGTGCAATGGAGAAAATACAGCTTATTTGGCAGTAACAATTTGCCTTGAAGTGAACATTGAGCAAATATGGGGGTAAAGACTGATGGTATGTGTCCTAAGAGGAAGTTGACCAAACCAGGGGAGACCAATATGGAAGGTAAAAAATAAAAGAAGCTTAAGAAAGAAAATAAAATAATAGGAACCAGAGAAAATCAGAAGATTTTTATGAAAGTTTAACCAATTTTTTGAAGTAGAAATGGACATTGGAAACTTGTAGAAACTTAAGGGGCATTGAGTTTATTTACACTTAGGTAACTATATTCAAATATTTTCTTTATCATTGCATTAAGCTTTCTATTGCTTTTTTCTTTTGCTCACTTTCCCTACTGGCTTGACAGACCCGAATGTATTCTCCTTTTTTTTTTAAAAAAAAAAAATGACTTATTTTATTTATTTGAAAGACAGAGTTACAGAGAGAGGTAGAGACAGAGAGAGAGAGGTCTTGCATCTGCTGGTTCACTCCCCAGATGGCCGCAATGGCTGGAGCTGCGCTGATCTGAAGCTAGGAGCCAGGAGCTTCTTTCGGGTCTCCCACGTGGGTGCAGAGGCCCAATAACTTGAGCCATCTTCCACTGCTTTCCCAGGCCGTAGCAGACAGCTGGATTGGAAGAGGAGCAGCTGAGACTGGAACCAGCACCCATAGGGGATGCTGTTGCTTCAGGCCAGGGCTTTAACCCACTGCACCACCACGCAGGCCCTGTATTCTCCCTTTCTTGTCTCTCTTTATTGAGTCTATATACCTGATAGCTATTTGGGTTGAATGAAAATTGCTTTGTAATATGGTTAGTCATGCATTAAACCTATGATTATAGAATGGATTGAAATTATGTTTAAAAAAAATAAACAAGAAAGGAAGGAGGGGGGTTGAGGGAGGGAGAGAAGGAAGAAGTATGGTTATCCTCCTAGAATTGTACCCATGAAAAAATAAAATCTGTTCTCTTGATATTAATGAAAATGAAACAAATGTAATGAAAGTTCAGAATTGCATTACGAAGGCATATATTTCATAGTACACCTCCATTCCACAACGATAACCACTAAATAGCCCAGTCTGTTGTGCTTGCATGGTAGGGATATACACATTGCTAAAAGTAAGTCATCAAAAATTACTTGTTGTCTATTTCGTTCCCTGCTAAGACTTATTTTTTCTCTTCCATTGATCAAAATTTCTCACTTTTAAATTTCCATTATATTTCTATGCAAGTGTGTTGTTCACTCACTTTTTTTTTTACTCCAATTGCTTTTAAATTTGACAGACTAAAAAGCCATTATAATATTGAAGGTAATACCCTGGAAAAGGGCATAACTTTAGAATTCATACTTTTATTGCAATAATATATTATTCTGTAATGCATCTAAAGATACAAGCAGCTAATTCTTAAATGGCATAAGTTTTAAAAGGATGCAATAATCAGGATTTGGAGCTCTCCCAACATTAAATGATGAAAAAATAATTAACTTAATATATTCATTTTCCAAAAGCTTTTATGCAATGCCTTACTGTTATTTATTTTCTTCACAAAATTGTATGCTTTGGATATTTTATCATGAAACTTCCATGGAATTTACTTAAACAAAAGTCATCTTCTAATTCCTAAATCACTGAATTTAAGACTATATTATGATACTCAGCAGAATTATGTAGAAAGGAACTTTATGCTAACAGCATCAGGATAATTATGCTACACATACATACACACACAAGTATACTATTTGCCTATTTCTTTTACATGCCTTTTTTAAAAAATAATTATCCATTATTCAGTCAATAATTAGCATGTCCATCTCCACAAACAGACTATATTCCTAGTTGATGTCTGACACATGGGGCTGATGAGCTTCCATGTTTAAAGAATAAATGAATAAGTGAATAAGTAATATAGGTTAGTACATCCATCGTCTATTGAATGATGCATACTCTAATTAATATATCTATAACAAAACTTTCATTGTTTCAAAAACAAAAAGTAAACAAAACAAGTCCTCATTTTACCAGATTCCAAGGGCAACTTGATCAGATTTGTATAATGTGGTGGAAAGGTGAAGGCAACTTTTTTCCAGTCACTCCCATTGACATTTCCTCTTTGGAGATAGAGTCTTAAATTTTCAAAATTTCTTCTTTGAATCAGTACATTTTGATTTTTTTATAATTTTTATCTTTCACCTGTTTACATTAGAGTTTCCTTTCTATCTCATTTCTAGCCTTATATTACAGTGACACAAATAAGCAACTATCAACCTGTACATGAAGATGATGGACAGAATCTGGACAAATTAGCTTAT
Organism: Oryctolagus cuniculus; assembly: GCF_964237555.1. Lineage (NCBI taxonomy): Eukaryota > Metazoa > Chordata > Mammalia > Lagomorpha > Leporidae > Oryctolagus > Oryctolagus cuniculus. The sequence goes on along the minus strand of NC_091436.1, from coordinate 78,570,028 downwards.
CACTTGAGTGAGCTCAACATATGACTATTCTTATTTTCATGCTATTATATTTTGTTCCATAAAGAATGTGAAACTATTTAAATAATAAAGTTTGGCACATATTATTGGAAAAATTTTATAGGAATGAATCCCTTTATATAATTTTTTTCTGGTAGAACCATCATTTGTAAAATTTTTTCTAAGTTATAGGTCCATCTTAATAAATATCCTCAACTATGACAAAAATTACTGTGTAAATGTCTTTACCATAGTTGGAAATTATAGCTAAAAATAGTTTAAAAATAAAGTTGTGATAAATGTGCATGTGTGTATCTGATTCAGGTACAATTTCATGATATATTATAAGCATTTTGTTTTCAAAATATAGGTATAAATCAGGTTTATGTGTTATTTTACAACCTCTCATCTTGAAAAGGCAGTAATATATTTATAAAATTTGCATCAATATTGTATCAAATGAGCAATCTGTTATATGAGTATATATTTGAGTTCATTTGTGTTTACAAATGGGTATTATATACTGGCATATAATCTGTACACATTAAGACTCCTACTGTCAAGCTAAGATTTTAAAATGTCCTTTCAGTTCAGTAAGTTCATATCCATCTAGCAGCAAAGGGAAGTGAATCGGCAGTCAGGGAATTAAGAGGAAGAGACTATATTCCAGGGCACTGAACCAAAGCATTATTTTATTATTTCCTCAAATGTAAAGCCTGAGTAACTTATTTCATCTAAAATGATGGCACAGTAAGTTTAGAACCCCTATTTGCATATTACTCTGCTTCTATGAATTAACATTTGATGTACTCTCTTTAGTCAGTCTGTACATAAGCACAGACAGATTTTCTCTGTAACCACAGCAAGCTGCTGCCTGGGATTCTTCAGGCAGTCATATAGAAGAATTCTTCAAGATTGACAAAGTGGCTGTGGAACCCCCTGGGTTTAAAAATTAAGGATGAAAGAAGGGAAGATAATAAAAAGGAAAAGGGGAGTTATGCTCACAGTCAGGTTCTTTTGTGGTGAACTTACTGAGGCAATTAAATATTGTTTCAGAGTGGAACATACAAAGCTTGCAAAGTCACTAAGAGTTAGTTGACTATAAACAAACAAACAAACAAACAAGCAAACTTCCTCAGGAAGCAGTGATTTCCTTCAATAATTTGTTTGAAAACAAACAAAAATAATACTAGGGAATGCCACCACATGAAAAAACACTTTCTGTGTTATTTCAGAGGCAAATTAGTGATTTGCATAGGTGGTGATATATAAAGCCCTCACAACCAACGTCTGGTTGTTGCTTAAAGAAAATTTCTGCTCCCATTCTTGCAATCCAGTGCAAAAAAACTAGGCCAAGTGCCATAGCTGTTTTCTTACCATTTGCAGCTAAAGTGACTGTAAACACACTGGCTTCCTTCTTACCCATTAATAACAAGATCTTTAGAGCATTGTTCATATAGACTATGGGCCCGCTTACTGTTTTTTTTTGGGTAGGAAAGACGATAATATCTAGGGTTCTATGTTTTTTACAAAATACCTGCAGTTTCTGTTTCTTAGAGTTATAGCTTCTCTATGACATTTTTGAGGAACTTTACTTTAGTTCTTTCTGGGAACAAAGCATAATTAACATCCAGAACTCTTGTTTGAACAGAACAATCTGACCACTTCAGTAGTTTTAGACTTTCTAATTGTTTACTAACAATTTCATGAACAAACAAGTAGCTTTTAATTTTCTACCACTTTACTGAACTACTGATTTACACAATACAGATAATGTACTAAGGTATGACTAAAATGCTTGTAGTTTGGTTGTAGTCAAATTCATTATTAAAACATAAACACAGGGCTGGCTCAGTGGCTCACTTGGTTAATCCCCTGCCTGCGGCGCCGGCATCCCACATGGGCACCGGGGTTCTAGTCCCAGTTGTTCCTCTTCCAGTTCAACTCTCTGCTGTGGCCCGGGAAGGCAGTGGAGGGTGGTCCAAGTGCTTGGGCACCTGCACCTGCATGGGAGACCAGAAGGAAGCACCTGATCAATGTAGCTCCTGCCGCAGCGGCCATTTGTGGGGTGAACCAACGGAAGAAAGACCTTCCTCTCTGTCTCTCTCTCTCTCACACACACTGTCTAACTCTATCTGTCAAATAAAAAAAAAATAAATAAACGCATATACCCTCACACCTCCATTCAGCATTGAAAAGGATGGCCGGGAAAATTAAAGCTTATTAAAATGATCATTTCTGTTTCTTAAAAAAAAGAGAATGGTCATCCAGCAGAAAAGCTCTGAGGTAAGTAAATTTGGGTCCTTTCTCTGAAAGTATATCCATCCAGAAATATTTAGAAAAGGCTTGCAAATTTAGAAAAGGCCAGAATGTGTTGCAAATTTTTAATGAATATAATTAAATTTGGCATACAGGGTGTGTGTGTGGCTGTGTTGATGATTAGGTTAGGTCATTTTACATTTTGCATAATGGATTGGATTACTAAAATTAATCAGTAATCACAAATACAAACATCTTGAAATTGCAACTGGGCCTAATTATATTTTAGAAGTCTGAACTTTTCCAGAAAGAATTCTTCTTAATATAATTAGATATTGTATCTTTCAGGGTTTCTTAAAACATGCTCAAGCTTATTTTCACCCCCTCCCTTTTTTTTTTTTTTTTTCAGAAAACAAAAGCATTATGTAGGCTTCCAGAAGGATCTTGGAAAAACACAACTGATCTGAAGTCCTTTCATCTTCATCTTAGCAAATTCTGAACAGGACCTAGAAGTGCTGCAGCTTTCTGAGCTTCTAAAAAAGTCCTAGTGAACTAATCTCCCAAGCACGGCATAAAAAGACAGGAGCACAACCCAATTTCTCACTTCGCCCTAACGCTGTTGGATGCTGTTGAAAGAAATTAATCTGAGCAGATTTAGGACTGAGGGCTTTATCTCCATATGGATTGGCAGTTGGTGAGACCTCGCTATTAACGGTGCACAATTAATAAATAATATGTCCCTGTTTGTTTCGGTAGCTGTTCAAGCAATAAAAAGCTTATAAAAAGATTGCTTAGACAAAAACCTCACATATGGACAAGGTCTTGATCCATGCTGGATGTCTTCCATTCAGGAATCCCATTAGCATTTTCCATGGTACATCACCCCCCAAACACCAATTTGTTATTCATTTTACCAAGTTGGACCAGATGATTTAGGTGTGTTTATTAATAATTCCTTCACATAAATAAATAAGAAATGGTAATATAAATAAATAGAATTAAAGAACTTAAAAGAATAATTATATCCTAGAATGCAGTAAAATTACTCTTGCAGTACTCAAGCCAAGATTGGGATCTAAGCAACTAACCACTTGCAGAGTTAAGCTGTGATTCCCAGGATACCTTTGTTTTTCTGCATGATAAATTATTCAAGTTACCACCCTAATTTTGATTTCAGAAGCAAATTAAATATCAAAATGAAAAAAATTAATTTAAAATGTCTCTTTTGTAACACCTTTCTATAGCATACCTTTATTAAGAAAATCTGCCGGCTATGCGATCCTAAGAGATTTTTCCTCTGATTTTTCAATCCTAGAACTAAAAAGACAAAGATACCAACTAATGAAGGCTTCTACTAAAATCTTACCCAGCAGAATGATAAATCATATTCAAATACAGCTTTGTATGCACAAAAACTTACTACAAATTATGTCAATGTCAGCATATACTTGGATACATTTCAGTTATATTTATTTTGTAATAACAGCAGATGAACACAGGCCACTGTTTAAAGAAGAATAATTGCAGCAAATATACTAACATGATATGTTAATAACCCAGGAAGTGGGGTTTGAAGTATATGGGAGTCTGTATTACTATTTCATAAATTTTGTTCTGGAAATGTAAAAGTACTTTGAAGTAAAATATTAAAAAGAAAAGATACGCAACACACACACAAACATGAAAAGACATATGATCAACATATACCAATAGCAACTTTGGAAATTAACTGAAATGAAAAAATGTGCAAATGAAAGCACTTGGAACATACGTCTTCAAAGATTGACTGAAATATCATGTGCATAGGTTGGCACCAAAGAATATGGTATTACATATACTTAACTTTTTCGACTTTCTATAATTCTTCCAGGTGAGAGACATTATCTATGAGTGCATACCTGACCTGAATTTTTCCTTTAATCTTTTATTTTTAAAGGAGTTTTTACTGGCTCACAAGTATAAATTTCCAGGAAAATTTGTCTGGCATTGCTGTTGCATGAGTGATTTTTGCAAATATTGAGCATAATTCAGTTTCCTTTGAAATTGGTCACAGCTTTTTTCTACAAGAAATTCAGTTTAACGGATAGGTTGTAGTGAATCCACAGATAAATCAGTTAGGTTATTTTGGTTATACTAAATAAAGCTCCCACATTCTTTTACACTTTTTATTGTATTATTTTGTAATTCACACAGTTAAAAGTAGCATATGCTGAAAAGTATTACATTATATATCCTTTCAAAATTAGTATATAATTTCATTATTTCAGTTGACTTATTGCATACATTCACTGTCAAAAATTGAACACATAACAATTAAATTAGAGGGAAAAAGATCAACCCTGCGCCTTCTTTTGCTGGAACAACCTTTCCTGGGCCTTCATCAAGCAATTACTGAAATAATTGCTGCACCTTCTTTGACATTAGATGGTTTTGTGTATAAACGACTTCTCTAGGGGGCAGAAGTTTGGGATAGTGGTTGAGATGCCTCTTGGGATGTCCACATCCCATCAGAATGTGCCTGGATTCAAGTCCCACCTATGTTTCTGATTCCAGCTTCCTGGAAATGAGGACCCTGGGAGGCAGCGGGTGACAGCTCAAGTCCTGGGGCCCCTGCTGTCTATGTGGAAGATGTATATTGCATTCTGAGCCCTTGATTTTAGCCTAGCTCCACCTAGTTTACTGTGGGTATTTTGGGGATCAAGCAGCAGTTGAAAGATCCATTTGTTTCTCTTTCTCTTTCTCTCTGCCTTTCATACAAATGAAAACAAATAAATTTGAAAAAGAATGCAGATAAATAGGAATAATATTTTGTCAACTTGGCCATTTCCAAGAATTGGAAAAAATTGCCTGTTATTCTGTAATGTAGGTTTAATACAGCCATGGTAAGAAGTGGGAGGCTAGGAATCCTGTCAGTCATTGATTTACTGCCTAACTTCAGAAAAATACATTAGAACAACACTCCCAGGACTGCCATAAGCTCTTCTTTATTGTCAGACTGTCAGAATACTGCATCAGGTAGCCACTAACCTTAAAAGTGATGTATGAAAAAGACTAAACTGGAGATTAGTTTAGTTCTAAAATTTTAAAAACTACATGAAAACAACTCTTTAAAATAATTTATTTTTCTGGTCTGTACAACACAATCCACAACAGAACAGTTAGTTCACGGAAAGAACATACATTATAAAAATGTTCTAAATTTTCATTTTGTTTATATTTTATTGCTCTGACTTAGGTTGACATGTGATACATTTTTACAAAGCCTGATTGTTCACATATTTAATTTCTATGCCCAAAAAGCCATATATTTTTAATACAATTCAACCAGCAGGAAATGATCAGACTCTACTAAATATTTTAATATTAGCCTGAAGTTGTGAGATGAAATATAAAAAGGAAAGTGGTTTTAGAGTCTGTGACATTTCACAGTATTCCATAAGTAATAAAGATTTATAAATCAACCTTTCTGGATATCATTTGGGAATTTTAAAATCCTAATACCTGTGCTAGAAATAATTAATGAAATATGATATGTAAAGTCAACAGTGAACATGACACAGAAGTAGAGACCATATATTTGTTACACTAACACAAATTCTTTATAAATTGAAATATCCTTTGTTCTTAAACTTGATATATCAAATCACTGATTGATTTATTTAGTCCTGAATTTTAGACATTAAAAATCATATCTCTTAACAAAATTACTGTTTTTACAATCATCTTTTTCTTCTGCTTGTAAGCTGCTGGATTGTTATTGTAGCTCTGAGGCTTATTTACCTTGCTGACCATTCCAATTATGAATTAAATAAAGAGTTGATGCGAACCGTGTTGGATAAGTATCAAACAAGCAAATATAAAATCCCAGAAAGAGGTGCACTGGAGATGTTTAATGTGGCTTTTAAAATCAGCATTTATAAGAGAGACAGAAAAGAACTTGAGAGCATTTTTTAAATAATGAAGGAAAATCATCTAAGTGGACTCTTCAAATATTCCTTTTATAATACTCTTTAAAATAGTACATCACTAGAAGTTTGTAGACAATCTTCACAGAAGATATTTGGCAGAATGAATTCACAATGGAGAAGAATTCCATCTCCTAAAGTTGTTATATCAAATTGGCTGGTAACAGAAGAAAACAGAAACAGAATGAATAACATTTAAAATAAAGAGAGGAAAGAATACTTGAGACTTCATGTTTCGAGGTTTTAAATTTTGATTTTTGAGCAATGTTCCTGAGAGTTTATCATTAAGTTGGGATCAGTTTTCAGTTACATGGATGATCTTTGCAGAATATATGAAGAGGTCACAGATACTAACTCAGAAAAGAATAGGAGAATCTGGATCAGAACCTTCAGTGTCTTCTTAAATTCCTGAATATGAGATACTTGACTTTCCACATTCTGCTCCTTTACTATCTTTCTAGCCTAGGGTCACTTCCCCAATATAGTTTATACTTACACTTTCATTAACTATTTATAGATTCCAGAGCGTTAGAGACTCTGTAGCTTTGAACATCCTCTACTGAGTTTCAAATGCCCTTTATATCCTTGTGCATAAGAACTATTCATCTTCTGAGAGTCACTTAACACGTCATCAATTTTTGTCTGACTCACTCTAGACATTTATTCTTTGTGTCTCTCTTATGATTTGTAGGGATTTTATATTTACCACACATATATCAAATACATAAATATACATTTGCCTATACATATATCAAATATGTAAATACACTTTTCTTACATGCTAGGCTTTAAGCTCCTTGACAGAAGGACAACTAATTATTTCTCCAATGTTTCTGTAACAAATGTATGTATGTATTTTATTTAATGCCCTTGCCTTTCTTGTAGCTTAACTATTTCAGATGTTCTAAACATTAGTATTATATTATTTTGAATTTCATTACGCATTGTCTACATTTACTATATACATTTACAGCTTTGATTAGTTTCCTGGGCATTACCTTTTAGTCCCCAACCTCAAGTTTGGCATCTCCAGAAATCTTCAACCATCATGAATTTATTAATTACCTAAAAAGAAAATATCTTTTCCCAAATGTACTTTGTATCTTAGAATATTTTATTTTTATCATCAATATAATTCTTCTTCCAAGGTGTGAATTTGAAAACTTGGAACCAAACTTTATACTCAAAAACTATATCTGCAGACATGAAGTCACTATACCTGCTTCTTGTTTGCTTTTATGTCTTCCTTTTCTTTCCTGCTTGAGCTGTTTTAACACTAGTCCTGATTATTTTTTACCTAACGTATTAGGAAAGCTTCTCTAGCTTCAGCATTTGTTTTCTATATTATATTTATTGAATACCATTGACATCATTATTTGTGCCCTGTTATGATACTGCCAAAGCTATTCTTATAATATAAAGTTTGGTCAGCTTATATCTACTTATCCTCAGAAATATTCAGTGATTCTTAATTGTCTACAGAAATTATTGCTAACTTATATGGTTTACATTGCTCTATCTGTGACATTTCCCTTTATACATTTACACATTTTCAATGAATGATCAAGCCCAAACACATAATATGCTAACACCTGCACACTAGATGCATCTTTGCAATTCCACTTTTGTTAATAAGAGTCTTGGAATCCAATTTTCTTATGAAATGCTGCTAAACCTTCTATGCTTCTCTCAAAATTCAATTTGTTGAAAGTGTTTTCTTCCTCCTTGCTACCATGATATTTTTATTGCCCTTTTATTATGACACTATTTTCTTTATACGGGTAGTATAATCATGGATGCATTATTTTTACTAAATTGTGATCTTCTTTTTTTATTTTTTAGCTTTTATTTAATGAATATAAATTTCCAAAGTACAGCTTATTGATTACAATGGCTTCCCCCCCATAACTTCCCTCCCACCCGCAACCCTCCCCTTATCCACTCCCTCTCCCCTTCCATTCACATCAAGATTCATTTTTCAATTTTCTTTATATACAGAAGATCAGTTTAGTATATACTAAGTAAGGATTTCAACAGTTTGCACCCACACAGAAACAGAAAGTGAAAAATACTGTTTGAGTACTAGCTATAGCATTAAATCAAATTGTGATCTTCTTGAGGTCAACTGCTATGTTTCTATACCCTCATCAGTACTTAGCTCCATCTTTGAAGTGCAATAGCCTTGCAATATGTTTTAATAAATAATTTATTCTTTTTTTTTTTTGACAGGCAGAGTGGACAGTGAGAGAGACAGAGAGACAGAGAGACAGAGAGACAGAGAGAAAGGTCTTCCTTTTGCCGTTGGTTCACCCTCCAATGGTCGCCGCTGCCACCGCGCTGCGGCCGGCGCACCGCGCTGATCCGAAGCCAGGAGCCAGGTGCTTCTCCTGGACTCTCATGGGGTGCAGGGCCCAAGGACTTGGGCCATCCTCCACTGCACTCCTGGGCCACAGCAGAGAGCTGGCCTGGAAGAGGGGCAACTGGGACAGAATCCAGCTCCCCGACCGGGACTAGAACCCGGTGTGCCGGCACCGCAAGGTGGAGGATTAGCCTATTGAGCCACGGCGCCAGCCCAATAAATAATTTATTCTTCATAATTTAATGTAGTTATATGTGATGTGTTGACTCTTTATACTGAATATCTTGGTCTTGTATTTTGGAAGGTGATAGCAAAACTTGGCATTTGTAATTGAAGTACATTTGAGATAACTCGCTCATTCATTTCTCTTTGACTACTTTTATGTCCTTTCTCACTAATGACTTTTTGTTTGTTTTTGTAAAGCTATACAACTTAGTATTGTTTAGTTGACATTCTGGCTTTTCTGGCTGGCAGTCTGAGAAGATACAACTTGAAAGAAATTTTTTAAGTTGACTCTTGGGAGCCAGAGACTTTATATGTAATCTCATGAGATTTTAGAATCAGAAAGACTATTTCTAAGAGCAATAGATCTTTTCAAGTTTTAACGGAATTCTGTAAGAGGCAAAGAGTTTACATTTATGGCTAGGTATTTACCATATCCATTGGGGGTAATTCCATTATTATTATTTTTTTATAGAGTACAGGTGAAAAAGATAACTTTCTTTGTGTACCTTAATTGAGCTATTTGAGAGCACTGCATTCTATCCCATTGTGGTGAGATATACCATGGAATTCAGCCCTGCTCTCTTACTGTGCTTAATAAACATCCCATACCAAACAAAAAGAAAGAAAACAAAATCATGTGAAGTACTATAGACATTTTCACAAGTAATCTCTGCTTCCTGAAATGTGATTTGGAAACACATCCAGCACTTTATATGTCTCTTAAAAATATTTATGACATTCAAGACACAGGCCAGTGTACTCTGTAACGTCTGAACCCTAGGTTGCTATGAAATTCAGTGTTCAACAGAAATATCATTCTGGCAGAAGACATCTCCATAGATAGAAGGTCTTGATAAGCTACATAAATGAAGTTTTTGTGTGTGTGTGTCAGTCTTGATTGTAATTTCTCATATAATCTGACTTAGGTCTCTTTGTTGAATTGTACAGAAATTTAAGCAACTTGCAAGGTTCTAAATGTAGTATTTGCCTCTTCATTTTCAAATAACAAGTTCATATGCAGGTTTGTAAAGAACACATTATGGCTCCCACTATACCAAAGAATTGCTCCTAATTTGTAATATCTGATCAGTACCAGAGGTACACAAATGACTATTCCATTCATAGATCAATATTGTTCATGAAGTGAATTTTTAAGTAAATAAATGGCTACAATTACCTTAGTAACAATGAAAATGACAGAAAAAGAACTAAACATAGAAACTGAGTAATTTTTACCCCACACAAGATTTCAATACTGAATCTAATTTAAGCCACTTTTTTGAAGGTTATGAATTCTCAAATAGTATTCCTTAATTTCTTTATAGGCATGAAAATTCCTTCATCTAGTATTTTACATTGGGTAAGGAATGGCATTGACTTATGTTTCCTTTACTGCTATTTATAGATAACTAATTTATCTTTTATTTAGTATTCAAAAGGAGTGAATATTTTCTAATCATTTTCCATAAGTGTCTTTTACAGTTTTAGATACATCTCTTGTGTTCTGTATACTTACTGTAACTAATGATTTTGATAATGATACATCCTGTTGTTAATCTCAAGGAAATAGAAAAAAATCAGCAGTTATTATACATATATAATTTTATTTAACTTTACGACTATATCTTATTAAATTCTATAATACATCTCTGTTAAGAAAATTATGTAATGAAAAATAGTGATTTTAACACCTGTATGTATTATAAAGATAGTTATTACACACTAATGTAACAAAGATTGGAAAATTCTTTGCTATGTTTGTTCTTTTCTGTGTAATTTTTATATCTTGAAATTTTAATTAAATTCGGATAGAAAAGAGAACACTATATGAAACTGGAATATCTACTATACAATACAATCATCTGGATCTTATCATGAAATAGCTTCCATTATTATCCAGTACCAGCACCTTTCTAGAGTGAAGGAGTTCATGTCTGTATTTCAAAAATGTGTGAATAAAACAATGAAGGAAGCCACATTTAAGATTTATTTTTGCTTCCTTTCATATTCTTTTTTTTCTCTGAGTAGTTTCATATAGACTTTGAATACCAGATGGGGAAATTTGAATTGTTGATTATTGTTCATTTCATTTCCTCTTTTGCATAATTGTATTAATTTTTATAAAATTATAATATGAATGACTGTCTATTCTTTTATGATTGAGGATACTTTTCAGTTTCAGTTCATAAATGTTATAATTTGTTAACTTTGCACTTTAAAAAATTTTGGTCCATAAAATGCACTGACATTAAAAATGGAGTGTCTCAAGAAAGTCAAATTTAAAGAACCTAGACATTAACATTTAGTATATGTCTGACATTTTGTAAAATTCCAAATATTTGCATAGTTAGTACACTTGTATTTCATGATTCAGCTCCAAATTAAAAAAAATTATTTATTTTTGAGAGACAAAGATAGAAAAAGGGAGAGCTCCCCAACACTGGTTCACTCCACCAAATACCCAAATACAAATGATTTCAAATACCTGCCCAAGAGTACCCTAAGAAAACAGAGATTAAAAAATATTTTAAATGTTTCAGTCAATATTATAGTTACTTATTGGCACTTTGTCCATAGGCTTTTCAGTGGGTGAGTTGATGAGAGACCAGGAACAGAGAATGACATCTAAGTCTCTAACTTGGATAACTGTAAAATGTGATGTTTCTCTGAAGCAAAAGTGAAAAGGAATATTATATGGGGAATATAGTGGGTTCATCTCTAACACAGTAAGTCTGAAGTGCTTATGGGACATTCTAACAGGAATGTGATGAGGAAATGTTCAATGGGAATGTAAAGATTTCAGCTAGGGGAAAAAATCAAGCACTGAGTTTATCAGCATGTAGATGACAGCTTAAGCCAATGAAAGCATTGAGATCATCTATGACTGATGTAAGAAGAAAGTAAGACAAATTCTGAAGAATATTAAAAGGAAAAATTGAAATGAAAATCTCATTGTAGGTTTTCAGAAATTCTTTTCATAAGAGAGGCAGGACTAAGAAATAGTGGTATCACATAAATAAAAGGAAAACTAGTCTCGACATGGCAGAGGAAGAGGGAGGAATGGATTCATGAGAGTTCAGAGGTTCACAGAAGATAGTCAAAATAAACATCAAACCTGTTATTGGATTTAAGAAGTATGTTCACTACTTTTGGAGAACTTTTGGTCAGGTAGTGGGACAGTTAGGAAATATGAATAGCTGTGCTTTCAGCATAATTAATAAGTGAAAATAAGAAGACCACATTGTGTTGAGGAAAAAGATTTATTTTGATTTACAGCTATAAGAGAGACTTGAGCCAAGTTAATTTCAGAAAGAGAGAGGGGAGAGAGTGAGAGCGAGAGAGAAAGAGAGAGAATGGAAAGGAAGTGAAAGGGAGGGGAGGGGAGGATGGTAAGCAGGACAATGGTCCCTGAGCACAGTGAAGAATATGATCTTAGACCACAGGGTGGGGGAAGGTTTCTCATTGGAAAAAGCTGGAGGTGAGATGTGAGAGAAAGGATGGATGGAATCACTCATCAATCATATTTATGGATTCGATATTGTCATTTGCTAAAGATGATAAAGGACAACAGAGGAAGTTATAGGAAAACTTTGATTTTTTTTTTTTTTGAATGCCTGTCAAGGATGCCAAGAAGGCTTAAAATATCTGGTTGAAATAAGATCCCTTAACATGATGACATAATATAGACCAGATCTGATCGTTGTTACAAGGTGATTACTCAAATGTTTTAGAATAAGCATTATTTTTAAGCAAATCATAACTCCTTTAAAACTCAGTTGTTTTTTAAAAAATTAGAGCCTAACCCAGTTAGGAGAACATAATAATTAACTCATTGCTTTTAACAGAGGATCAGTTTCTGATTCTATGCCAAAGAAAAATAGATTAGTAGCTTTTCTATCCAAAAATTTCTTTTTTTTTTTTTTTTCCTGATCAAGGCTCCTTTATTCAACAAACCCAGTAGTATTTAAACATGACCAGTTGTACACAAGAAGGAGCACAAAAGATTTACATATCAAAAAGACTAAAGAGTTCCCGATAAGGTTTAAGGTTCTTCCTCTTAACAGAGGTGTGATTGATTATCTACATCATCTCCTGTGAGAAGTTTAGCAGTGAGATAAGGCAGAGTGGACAGTGAGAGAGAGAGACAGAGAGAAAGGTCCTCTTTTTGCCGTTGGTTTACCCTCTAATGGCCGGCGCGGCTGGTGCGCTGCGGCCGGTGCGCTGCGGCCGGCGCACCGCGCTGATCCGAAGCCAGGAGCCAGGTGCTTCTCCTGGTCTCCCATGCGGGTGCAGGGCCCAAGCACTTGGGCCATCCTCCACTGCACTCCCTGGCCACAGCAGAGAGCTGGCCTGCAAGAGGGGCAACCAGGACAGAATCCAGCACCCCAACCGGGACTAGAACCTGGTGTGCCGGCACCGCAAGGTGGAGGATTAGCCTATTGAGACACGGCACCGGCCAAAATTTCTTTTTTTTTTTTCATAACCTTCTGTGACTTCCACACACATTCTTCAACTTACTTGAAACTTTCTATCATTTCCATTCCAATCTACTGTAAACTAGCCATCAGGATTAAGTAATTTTTACAAACCATGTCCTTTCTTTATTCAAAAAAAAAAAAACTCTTTCCTTCTTAACCTTCCTTACCAAGAACACATTTTTATACTTGTCACCTTTTAGCACCTGCTGATTTCCATTTTGAAATAAACTGTTAAAATTTTCCAAATTAAGACAGCATTTTCTAAATAAGGTAACATATCAAAGTTCAGCCTTAGTTACCTCAAAAGAATGAACACAATAGGCAAAGGATTGCTTTATACAGATCCTTAGAGTGGGTGTGAAGTATGAATTTTGAAGTATAAAGCTTTGATATGTTACTTTCACTCTACTCCCAAATTATATTTTGCATGCTACTTATTGTCAGCAGCTTGAAAATGATCCCCTTGGTCCACGGTAAGCATTTCAACTACTTTTCTCAAGCAGTTCCCATATACACAATTTCTCTCTCCTTGCTTGAGATGTTCTACTTTCTGGTGGTTATTTCACTCTCAAAACTTTTACATGCATAATTGAACTAACATGCTTAAAACTGAGGAAGACTTATAAAACTGAGTGCCTCCCAGGCGGTGAAAAACATCAACTTAACTAGCTGCATTTCAGTTTTCTCTTTATTTTTGGTGCTTGGGGAAATCTCCTTGATTTCTTTAACAGCTAAGTTGTACATCAAAAAATATTATATTTGTTAAGTGTTATCCAGAATATGTTCATATTCTTTAAAGCAGGATATTATTAGAATTAAATTATTAGATTTAAAAATATTGGTCTCTTGCTTCTCATTAAACAACAGTTTCCTTGCCTGTTTCCTAGAATTCTTCTAAATTCAAACTATTCCTGAATTTTCTCAGTCAAAATGAAAACCGATAAGAAATTCTAGAAAGGGATGGAAACGGTACTAACTGAACTTCCAAATTTGATATCTACTGTCTGATCTGCTGCTTTTAGATGGCACAGTTTTCCAACCATGTTTTGCAGCTGTGCGAGACATTCGTGGGATGCACAACTCCATTCCCACCTTGACCATTTGGGGTCTTTGTGTCTTCAGTTCTCTCTGCCTGTGACTCCAAAATAGCAGTTCTCAGACTCTTCCTCCAGAGCTAGTAACTGTCCTCCTTAGTTGGTGCAGGCAGGCTGAAGGTGGATTAAATCCCCTTTCCAAGAAACATTATTTTTCTCTTGGAGTTTGAACTGAAACTAGATATACCATTTGAACAGTACCCTGACATATGCTATGTAACACCACTAATGCCTCTGTTTCCTCCTTCCATTTTTCCTCATTTTCCTCCTCTATAAAATGATCCCTCTTTCCAAAATAGGTAACAGTGAATTCAACACGTACCACAATCATAAATTATGTGATATATGTAACACAAAATTAACTTTTTCTAAAGTATTTAATAAATCCCATGTTAGTTTTTATTATTGAAAATATTAATGCAAATATATTTAACTTTTAAATTTAAGATTTATTAAGATCATTGTAACAAGTATTAACTACTGCCCCCCACACATACCATATGCACACACATACACAAACACATTATTGCCATTTGTTGGAATCTGCAATAATTTAACAAGATTTCTGGTTTTCAAAGGATGAAAGAAATGTTTTATTCCAAAAATTGGCATGTAAGCTGAACAATGGCCCCCAGTGGTGCCTAGGACCTCATGCCCTGACTTTTTCAGTACATATTATCTTACATGGTAAAAGTGCCTTTGCAGTCATGATCAAATTAAGGATCTAGAGATGAAGAGGTTGCCTTTGTCATCCTGGCTGCCTCAGTATAATTGAGGCAACCAATAGGAGTTGGAGGCTGTGGTATTACAGTAAAAGAGAAGGCAATGTGAAGATATTGGTGAGGGGAGACTGATGTGATCACAAGGCAAGGAATGCAGACATCCTCCAAAAGCTGGAAGAAGCATGGAACAGATCCTGCTCTGCAGCCTCCACAAGGAATGAACAGCCTGACTTCCTGCTGAAATGAGGTCCACTGAACTTCATTTGAGACTTGTGACCTTGTAGGATAATGAATTTGTGTTGTTGAAAGCCGTTATATTTATGGCAATTTCTTATAACAAATGAAAATACTACTATTGGTAACTTAAATGTATACAATAAATGTTTACTTGTCTCCAATAAAAAGAAAAAATAAAAATACATAGTACAGTAGTAGTTGCAGATTTCATTTCCTGAGATTAAATTATTTAAAAGAAATTCTGGGCAACTTCTTATATTTAATTCTTACAATAGCACTGCAAGGAGTATACTACCATTTCATTTTACAGAAGCTATTTTAATATAGAATGAATAACGGAATCAAGATTTGAATAAAGAATGGTGTGACATTAGTTTTAAAAATAGCATGTTGTGGAGGTAAGCATTTAGCTAGTGGTTAATATACCCATCCTCATCCCATATAAGAGTGCCTGAATTCTTTTTTATTTTTATGTTTTTAATTTTTTTTTTTTATTTTTGACAGGCAGAGTGGACAGTGAGAGAGAGAGAGACAGAGAGAAAGGTGTTCCTTTTTGCCGTTGGTTCACCCTCCAAAGGCCGCCGCGGCCAGCGCATCACGCTGATCCAAAGCCAGAAGCCAGGTACTTCTCCTGGTCTCCCATGCAGGTGCAGGGCCCAAGGACTTGGGCCATCCTCCACTGCACTCCTGGGGCCATAGCAGAGAGCTGGCCTGTAAGAGGGGCAACCAGGACAGAATCCGGCGCCCCGACCAGGACTAGAACCTGGTGTGCCGGTGCCGCAAGGCGGAGGATTAGCCTATTGAGCCACGGCGCTGGCTCAGGGTGCCTGAATTCTAATGCTGGCTCCAGTTCTTGACTCCAACTTCCTGGGAGATTGTGGTGATGATTTAAATAATTGTGCTCCTGCCAGTGACTTGGGAGACCTGGATTGGGTTCCCAGCTACAGCCTTTGGCTCCTTCCCAGCCTCCATCATTGCAGACATGGAGTGAATCAGTGGATGGCAGTTTTCTCTGTCACACTGCCTTTCAAATAAAAAAATAAGCAAAAATCTACAAAAAATTATGGTATGTTGCTTAAGCAAAACATAAATCTCGATTAAGAGAAGTATTTAAAAATGATTGAAATAAACATGAAAAATCAGTGACAAGGGGTCAGCCTTGCAGCATAGCAGGTAAAGCTGGTGCCTGCAGTGCTGGCATCCTGTATGGGCTTCAATCGTGTCCTGGCCGCTCCACTTCCTATCCAGCTCCTTGCTAATGGTATGCGCAAATCAACAGAAGATGGCCCAAGTGTCTGCACACCTATGGCCTGGCCCAGCGCTAGCCACTGGGGCCCATCTGGGAAGTGAACCAGGGATGTAAGATTCTCTCTCTTTCTCTTTCTCTGTCTCTTTTTCTCTCTGTCTATCTTTCCCTTTCTTTCTGTAACTCTTTGAAAAACAAATAAATAAATCTAAAAAATTAAAAAAAACTGTGATGTGCAAGTTCTGAGTTGAATTTTTTCTCAAAAATGTTATGCTTTATTTTAATCTCAGAATATCACAGAATGTGATCTTATTTGCAGGTAAGGTCTTTAGAGTGGTAATCAAATTCCAGTTAGGTCATTAGGTAGCCCCAAGCCAAATGACGAGGGTCTTACCTTGAAGAGTAATTTGGAGACAGGGGGAGACTCGCACATGTGGAGAATGGTTTATAAAGATGAAAGCAGAGATAGCAGTGACAATTCTGTAGGCCAAGCAATGCCAACGATTGCCAGCTGGCCACCAGCGGCTACTCAGTGATGCATACAGATCCATCTGCACAGAGTACAGAAGGAGCCACCTCTGCTGACACATTAGTCTAGCTTGGTATAGCCTCCCGAATGGTATATGTAAAAAACCCTTCAGTCATTGCAGTCAGCCCGTTTGTGGTACTCTATGTCTGCAACCTTAGAGACTAATACAAAAAATGTATTTGATAATGGGGTAAGGGGTATCTGGGGACTTTTGATATTACTACCTCACAAATTTCTTTCATAAATTTAAAACTATTCTAAAAAATAAAATGTTAAAAGAATTTTTAAAAACTAAACAAGATAATAACAAAAGAAGCCATGAATGTTTTTGAAATTAACATTGTACTCATAATTATGAAATAAAAAGTAGTTCTTAAAATCGCTTTTGTCATCTTTATTGCTCTAACACATTTTAGTGCTCATTTTAAGGAGACTCTTACCACGGTTCAGAAATGGCACCTTGCAAGGGGAAGGAAAAGAAGGAAGAACAGGTCATTGCCTGGGGCTTCAGGTGGCTGAAGAAGAGAATGTCTTCGGTGTCTGCTACATCTTTGCAGCCTTCTGTGACACCTTTGTCTGTGTCACAGATCTTTCTGGCAAGGAAACCATCTGTCTAGTGGTTGGTGGGATCAAGGTGAAAGCTCACTGAGATTAATCCTTGCCATACACTACCATGTTGGCTGTTCAGGATGTGGCTCAGAGGTGCAAGGAGCTCGGAGTCATGGCCCCACATACACATCAAACTCCAGGCCACAAGAGGACCTGGGACCTGGGAGCTAGTCAGTTCTCAGACCCCTTACTGACTCGGGTATGAAATACAGGCAGATTGAGGATGACAACCCCATCCCCACTGACAGCTTCCACAGAAAGGGGAGGGTGCTTTGGTTGCTACTTGTGAATAGGACTCCCCAGATTATTCTTTTCTGTTAATAAATTGCATCAGGTAAAAAAAAAAAAGTTGTTCTCATTTTCCAATTTACTTAAACATCTAGAAACATTTAAAATCACATTCATGAGGCATGCATTTGATAAAGTTGTTAGGATGCCACTTAAGATGATGAGATACCCATATTTCATATTGGAGTATTAGGGTTGGAGGCATTGGTCTGTTCTGGGTTCCCGGGAGGCTGCAGATGATGGCTCAAGTAGTTGGCTCCCTGTTGCCCACCTCGGAGACCAGTATTGAGTTCCCAGGTTCCAGCTTCAGCCTGGCTCAGTTCACTGTTGGAGGCATTTAAGGAGTGAACTAATGGATGGGGGATCTCTATCTTTCCCAAACAAATTTTAAAAATTTAAATAAACAGAAGTGCATTTATTTAGAAAATATATTTTATTTCCTTTTTAAATATTTCACTATTTTGATTTAAACAAAATATTTGCAATACGTATAATGTTTAGTAAATTTATATATATACTGATTATGAATGATTATTATTCTTCCAATTACACATATATATGTGTGCATATTATAGATAGATAGCAAGATTTCTATTTCAAATCATAGGCCTAAACCAAATACTAATTGGACATTTTAATTTAATCTTATGGGTTAAATTAATCTAAACCTTTCAAGCATATAAAATGCCAAAAGTTCAGGAACTCCTTAAACCAAATATGTGAAAGTTACAGCATGGATTCTTTCAAAGATTCTAATACTTAATTCTAAGTCTTTAGAAAAATACAAAGGAACAAAAACCATCTATCATCTCACCCAACTCTGGGTACTTGTAAATTTACTTAAACTAGAAGAGATTTTGGCCAAATTTTGACTGGGCCCATATCTACACAAAAGGAAGGGAATCTGAATTCTTTTTTTTTTTTTTTTTTTTTTTTTTTTTTTTTTTAAGATTTATTAAGGGACGCGGATCTGGCTAAAAAGCCCATGAGAGTATTACAGGCATGGAAAGCCAAAACACTCTGGCAAAAAAAAAAAAAAAAAAAAAAACAAAAACAAAACCCTACATGAAAGATCTCCGCGAGTAAGATCCCAGTGAAAAGAACAGGTCATCAAAGAAGGAGGTACCTCTCTTTGAAGGGAGGAGAGAACTTCCACTTTGACTACGACCTTGTCTAAATATGATCAGAGTTGGTGAACTCAAAAGGCTTCCATAGCCTTGGTGACTCATGACAAGAGCCTAGGGTGATTACCGATGCCATAAACAAGACTGTCAATTTGTTAAGTCAACAACAGGAGTCACTGTGCACTTACTCCTCATGTAGGATCTCTGTCCTTAATGTGCTGTACATTATGATTTAATGCCATAACTAGTATTCAAACAGTATTTTTCACTTTGTGTTTCTATGTGGGTGCAAACTATTGAAATCTTTACTTAATATATGCTAAACTGATCTTCTGTATATAAAGAGAATTGAAAATGAATCTTGATGTGAATGGAAGGGAGGAGGGAGAGGGAAAGGGGAGGGTTGCCAGTGGGAGGGAAGTTATGGGGGTGGAAGCCATTGTAATCCATACACTTTACTTTGGAAATTTATATTCATTAAATAAAAGTTAAAAAAAGGAAAAAAAAGGTTTATTTATTTATTTGAAAGTCAGAGTTGTACAGAGAGAGAAGGAGAGGCAGAGAGAGAGAGGTCTTCCATCTGCCGGTTCAGTCCCCAATTGGCTGCAAAAACTGGAGCTGCGCTGATCTGAAGCCAGGAGCCAGGAGCCAGGAGCTTCCTCTGGGTCTCCCACATGGGTGCAGGGGCCCAAGGACTTGGGCCATCTTCTACTGCTTTCCCAGGCCATAGCAGACAGCTGGATTGGAAAAGGAGCAGCTGAGACTGAAATCGGCGCCCATATGGGATGCTGTCACTTCAGGCTAGGGCTTTAACCCACTGCATTACAGCGCCAGCCCCAAAATCTGAATTCTTTTTTTTTTTTTTTTTTTTTTTGACAGGCAGAGAGGACAGTGAGAAAGGGAGACAAAGAGAAAGGTCTTCCATTTGCCCGTTTGCCGTTGGTTCACCCTCCAATGGCTGCCGCGGCCGGCACACTGCAACTGGCACACCTCGCTGATCCGAAGCCAGGAGCCAGGTGCTTCTCCTGGTCTCCCATGGGGTGCAGGGCCCAAGCACTTAGGCCATCCTCCACTGCACTCCCTGGCCACAGCAGAGGGCTGGCCTGGAAGAGGGGCAACCGGGACAGAATCCGGCGCCCCGACCGGGACTAGAACCCAGTGTGCCAGCGCCACAGGTGGAGGATTAGCCTATTGAGCCAGGGCGCTGGCCCAAATCTGAATTCTTATTCATGATGTGTAATAGGCACCTAAACAAAAAATGGTCATGTGTTCCATATCCTTATGATCTGAGTGAAACTTTACTTTTAAATCTAAAATAGATTATATAATTCTACTTATGTGGCTACATCAATGGATGGCTTTTGCTTTCCATTGGCTCTAGAAACCAAATTTTAATATATTAATATGTGCCAAGCACAGGTGTAAGTGCTAAAGACATAACTCAATTTATCTGTGAATTTTGTCTATACTCTCAGTGAAAGTTCAAACTTTTATCATGGTTAACAATCAGGAATTCTATTTGTATAACCAAAGTACCCTATAGCTGGATGGGCAGAGTAATAGAACCAACACTTGTTCTGTAATCACATCTGGGATCAACACATTAAAGGTAATTAGTTTGAAGACAACATAGTAAAGAGTGAAAAGGAGTTCCCTGAGGCAACAAATCACTTTCAGGGAATAATAGGCTCTAACAACTCTGAGCCCTAATAGCTTGAGGATATTTGATCTCACAGTAGGACTACATTTTGTCCCTCCACTCTTCTAATTCTTGAAGATCAGATTCTGGCTAGAGACTCCAGATCTGTTTCTTTTTATTTATTTTTTTAAAAGGTTTATTTATTTTAATTGAAAGAGTTGCACAGAGACAAAAGTAGAGGCAGAGAGAGAGAGAGAGAGGGAGAGAGAGACAGAGAGAGGTCTTCCATCCTCTGGTTCACTCTCCAATTGGCCTCAATGGCGGGAGCTGGGCCGATCAGAAGAAGGAGCCAGGAGCTTCTTCCGGGTCTCCCACATGGGTACAGGGGCCCAAAGACTTGGGCCATCTTTCACTGCTTTCCCAGGCCACAGCAGAGTTGGATCGGAAATGGAGCAGCCAGGACTCAAACCAGTGCCCATATGGGATGCCGGCATTGCAGGCGGTGGCTTTACCTGCTGCGCTACAGCGCCGGCCCCCAGATCTGTTCTTAATTAGGCACAGTGGGCATAGAGGAAGCTAAACATCTATAATAAGAGGCAACTAATGGGCCATCCCTTGCATCCAGCTAAAGATTAAGGTACTATATGTTCTTTAACTCCTACCCTAAAACACAAGCATGTGCTGTTTATATTGAGTAGCAACTTTATTATGAATAGATTAAATTCCTTTATATTGGAACAATTTTAAGATAAATATCCCCAAGTACATATAAATGATTTTGAAAGATTACTGATTGTAACTTCATCAATGAACTAAACATAATGTGGTTCAGTATAACCTCCTGATCTCACACGCTTAATATTTTTAAAAATTATTTCTATAATGTTTTTTTTAGATTTATTTATTTATTTACTTACTTATGCTTTATTTATTTGCAAAGAGAGAGAGAAAGAAGTCTTCCATTTGCTGGTTCACTCCCCAGAGGGCCACAACGGCCAGAGCTGTGCTGATCTGAAGCCAGGAGCCAGGAACTTCTCCGGGTCTCCCATGCGGGTGCAGGGGCCCAAGGACTTAGGCCATCTTCTACTGCCTCCCCAGGCCATAGCAAAGAGCTGGAACAGAAGTGGAGCAACTGGGACTCAAACTGGCACCCATATGGGATGCCGTTGCCACAGGCCAGGGCTTTAACCTGCTGTGCCATAGTGCTGTCCTCTTGATAATGTTTTAAGTACATCCTATAATATAATTAATTTTACATGTTTATTTTATTTATTTATAAGCTAGAATTACACACACACACATGGGGGCGAGGGGGAGCAGAGAAAGAGAGAGTTCTTTCATTCACTGGTTCACTTACCAAATGACCACAATGGCTGGGGCTGGGTCACGGCCAAAGTCAGGAACCAGGAACTCTGTCTGGTTCTCCCGTGTAGGGGAGGAGCACTTGGACCATCTTCTGCTGCTTTTCCTAAGCCCTTAGCAGGGAATTGGATCAGAAGTGGAGTAGTCAGGGTTAGAACCAGTGCACATATGAGATGCTAGCACTGCAGACAACAGCTCAACTTACGGTGCCACAGTACTGGACTCCTTATAATACAATTCTTACAAAAACTCTAGGTTTTAAAATAAAGAATTGAGTCTTACAGCAATTAGTGAGAAGGCTGGCAAGTAAGACGCAAACAGCTACAATTCGAGCTCAGAGATGTTTAGATCCAGGCTCATGCTCCTAAATGCTGCCATGGTCTCCCTGCCCAGAGCCTTAAAACAGCTTTGAATCTATTGTATTCAGTTTCAGAATCAGATCTCTTCTAACCTACTAAAACTTGAAATTTTGTACCAAAAGAACAAAGAGCATGGGAATTTTATAACTTACTCTTTTTCTCCCATAGAAAATGATAAAGTTGTTTTGGAATTGTGATGAATAGGAATTAAATATGAAGAAGTTAAAATAGATACGATTGCTTTGGATTGCTGGTGGTGGAGGAGGATGTTTGGTTTCAGATGGAAAAGAGGAAAGTGTGTCAGAAATCTGGCATTTCAAGCAGTCAGGCTTGAATGAGGGCAACATTTTAAATCATGGCTTCTTAATGGTTGCAAATCTTCCCATTATTGCAGTTATTTAACACACATAGCATACCAGCAACATACATTTTAATATAATGACAATTTATTGCTGGGAATTTTTAAGCTATTTTTATTTCTTTTCCCCTCTTGTTGACTGTTGCAAATACTTCAGTCCTCTCCTTGTTATCAGAGTGTTCTATGTGCCTGTGGTTTGTAGTTCTTGCTTGTAGATGGGGCACATTTTACAGATAATTCAGTTTTCATCATTTCCTTTTCTGAGAGTTTTTTGTGTTCATTTTAAAAACATTAAGCTTTATTACTTTTTTCTGGCAGACAATCTACAAATTATAAATATACCTCAAAAATTCTTGGACATAGTGAATCCATACCTTTTGCAAACCAAAGCTCAAACTTCAGTGTATGACATTTTATTCCAAAACAATGATCTCTGTTTATTATTTTTTAGTTTGTTTAATTTAAAACATGGACAGAGTCAACATTTAGCACATATCAAAGCTACTCGGATTTAATTTTCCCCTCTTAGGCAGCCTCTGATCTTGTTCCAATAACACTTTGAAGCAAAATCAGCATTTTAGTGAATCCTAACTCCAGAAGATATTAGACTTCACACTGAAGACTTCCTGGGGGAATGAAGACATTTAATATAGTCTCCCTGGTCTGTTTTCTCCTCATAATTCCCTTTGACTTCCATTCTATACTTTATCTCCCTGTTGCAGTTGGGCAGTACTTTGGGTGATGCCCACAGGCCCATGTATTGGGGGTTTTGTCACCAGTCCTACTCTAACAGATAGTGGATTATTGTAAATAGTTAATGGGATAAGAATGGAGACTTCATACAGTTATGGATCTGGGAGGTGGGTCTAGTGGGAGGTCTTTAGTGAGGGTGTGACCTTAGAAGGTAGCTCCTGTGACAGTGTTGGCTATAAACTGAGTGAAGCCTAGCTATTTGCTCTGCTTCCTGGCTTGCCATATGATCCTCTCTTTCCACAAGCATTTCACCATCTGCCACCCTTATCAACTAGACTAATGGGGCTGTCCAGTCTTGGACTGTGAACCTCCTAAATCTTGTGCCAAAATAAACCTTCTTTCTTCTTAACAACATCCTGTCAGGTAAGTGTTGCAGTAATGAAAAGCTGACTAATACATGCTTCTTTCTCAGTGTTTGCATTCAAGTAACATACTGACTTTTTGCAGCAAATGATTTTGAAAGCATTGTTCTAATTTTATTTTTAAAGTTATTTAGCTAGAAGCTTGTGCTAAAATTACATTTGGCTCTGATTATACTGTATTAATCATGAAAACTCATGGATTCTTGCAAAGTGAGTAAATGTAACCTGGAGTTGTTCTTGTATATCATGACTTGTTTATGAATTCAAATTTAACAATTAATGAAGTTTATGCATTTGTAGACATTTAATTAAAATTTAATTAATATTTATTAATTTTCTCTTTGAAGATTTCTTTTTGTGTTTGAGCCAACGTTCTTCTCAATTCTGACATATTTTCAGAGGATCTATTGATCTACCCATCTTCAGCATGATGCCTTTAACTGCTAAGGGATGAAATAGCCACACCATTAGGAAAAATTCCCCCAGTATTCTCATCCATTAAGCCTGTTCCCTCCACTAGTATAACACAGAATACGAAAGCCTGACAATTAGCAGTTACAAGCCCTTTTTTATGTTACGTATGAGAAGTCTTTATATAGTTCATGAAGAATGCAAACTGTAAAAACTATACATAGATTAGAAAATTGATCAAAACAAAATTTTCTTAAATTCCATTTTCCATGAATTTTTGAAGTATCCTTATGTTTATATGTGTTTTTATTTTTGTTGCTGTTTTCATATAAACATAAATATTTAATATAAATATAAAGCTATAACAATTTTTCAAAACTGCAATAATAAACTGTTAATAATGAAGCCTTTTCTGGCTTATAGTTTTAGAAGTTCACAGTGCAGGATTAGGTGGGCCCCATTGGTTTGACTGGCTGCTGAGTGCTGAAGATGAGGGAGTTTGAATGGAGGAAGGATCACAGGAAGCAGAGATCTGGAGCGTATTTCTTATCTGTGTCTATGAGTCTCCCTTATAAAGCCATCATGATTTCCAAGGGCTCTACCCCAACAGTCTATTCCCATCTAATCACTTCCCAAAGGCCCCACCTTCAGACACCAGAACTGCATTCAGTTTCTATCTCTAATCCATTATAATTAACATTAATCATTAAAATTAGAATTTGGGGGATCAAATCTTTAGCAAATGTGCCTTTGAAGAACACCCAAACTGATATCCCAAACACGACAAAAGAAAATTTTCTCTTGAATGAATTCTATCCCTAAGAAGTAATGGTTTTATTCTTATTAAATGTCCCTTTCCCACTTAGTGAATACTTTCTGCCCTGAGCAAATCTCCATAAACTGTTTTCCCACAAGTTGTGGGTCATATATTGTGGGAGGTTTCCTTCAGGCACAGGAAGATGTACATTGGCATTGAGCCATGACAATTTCTGATCTCTACATCTAATGCAGAGTCAGAACTTGAATAGCCTTCACTATTTTCCCTAATGGCTCCCTTGCCCAAGCCCCCATGGTCTTGACTGTGCTATTTCACTGGTCTCCTTCTCAGTACTTTCCTTCAGTGAATTTTCAACACAGTGGCTAGAATGGTGATTTTTCTAATTGCAGTCAGATCCCGTCACTGCTTGGCCATCAGCCCCCATTTTTGCTGTCTTGCTCCACGTTAAAACCAAAGTCCTCATGGTGACATACATCTCTCTTAAGAGCTAGGCTCCATCTGCTTTGTGAATTATTCCCCCATGATTTTCCCTCAGTCTCACTCCACTCCAGCTGCACTGGCTCCTGTGCTATTCCTGGAATATAAGACTTCTATTCCGGGCTTTGGTCTTTGATCTTTCTTCTGCTTGGAACCCTTTTCTCCCAGTAGTCAACACAGTTCCTGTCTTCTCACCTTCTTTAGACTCTTTTTTTCAGTTTGTTTTGGTCTTTAGTCCTTATCACCATTAAATGCTACATACACACTATGAAGGAAAGGTTTGTTTTATATTTGCTTGTATTGTACATTGCGGGGCCCTTAGTGCCTACAATAGTGCATGGGTCATTTTTTGCATGATGCATGAATATTTGCTTCATGAATGGATTCATAATGATATATTCCTTTTCAAAGGAATCAGTGGAACAAATCACATGTTTTCAAGTAGTACCTACACCTCCACCTGCTCAAGACTCAGAGGTCCTTCCTCTAAATTCATGTCTAGTTCCTTGAAGGGTGCTCAAACTTACCTGTGAGAATAGTTTGGGAATTTTCCTCCTTGAGATGATGATTTCTAGTTGGAGAAGGTTCATATCACCTGTTGCTTTCAAGTACTTTACTGTATAGGTGGTCAGACTATATCTGATTCTGTCTCTATCAGTTAATTTTGTTGTAATGGATATAACAGAAATAGTATTGAAAAAAAATGGAGGCTGAGAGCTTGGTTCCCAGCTGGATTCTCTCAATGTGTTTGAAAGAGCATATTGGGGCTGGCGCCGTGGCTCAATAGGCTAATCCTCCACCTAGCGGCGCTGGCACACCGGGTTCTAGTCCCGGTCGGGGTGCCAGTTCTGTCCTGGTTGCCCCCCTTCCAGGCCAGCTCTCTGCTATGGCCCGGGAGTGCAGTGGAGGATGGCCCAAGTACTTGGGCCCTGCACCCATGGGAGACCAGGAGAAGCACCTGGCTCCTGCCTTCGGATCAGCGCGGTGCGCTGGCCGCAGCACGCCAGCCGCGGTGGCCATTGGAGGGTGAACCAACGGCAAAGGGAAGACCTTTCTCTCTGTCTCTCTCTCTCACTCTCCACTCTGCCTGTCAAAAACAAAAACAAACAAACAAACAAACAAAAAAAAAAAACAAAAAAAACCACAACGAGCATATTGGGGTTAGCTGCCTGTTCCTCTTCACTTCATGTTCTCATTTGCATTAAATTCAGAAAGCCAAAGTGGAGGTTCTCTCCTCCCTTCAGAGAAAGGTACCTCCTTCTTTGATGCCCTGTTCTTTCCACTGGGATCTCACTCACAGAGATCTTTTGCCAGAGTGTCTTGGCTTTCCATGCCTGAAATACTCTCATGAGCTTTTCAGCCAGCTCCGAATGCCTTTAGGGCTGATTCTGAGGCCAGAGTGCTATTTAGGACATCTGCCATTCTATGAGTCTGCTGAGTATCTCACTTCCCATGTTGGATCACTCTCCCTTTTATTTACTCCATCAGTTAGCGTTAGCAGGTACTAGACTTGTCTATGTGCTCCCTTTGACTCCCAGTCCCTTCACCATGACCAACTGTGAACTGAAATTGATCACCTGGAACAGTGAGATGGCATTGGTACATGCCACCTCGATGGGATTGAATTGGAATCCCCTGGTATGCTTCCAACTCCACCACTTGGGGCAAGTCAGCCTGAGCATGTCCCAAATTATACATCTCTTCCCTCTCCCATTCCCACCACCATGTTCAACAGGGATCACATTTCAGTTAATTTTCAACACTTAAGAATAACTGTGCATCAATTACAGATCTAAACCAGTCATATTAAGTAGAACAGATAAAAAAACTACTAAGAGGGATAATGTATTAAGTTGTTCATTAACAGTCAGGGCTATGCTGATCAAGCCACCATTTCCCATAGTGTCCACCTCACTCCAACAGGTTTCCCTCTTGGTGTTCAGTCAGTCGTCACCACTCAGGGAGAACATATGGTATTTGTCCCTTTGGGACTGGCTTATTTCACTCAGCATGATGTGTTCCAGATTCCTCCATTTTGTTGCAAATGACTGGATTTCGTTGTTTCTTACTGCGGTATAGTATTCTAAAGAGTACATATCCCATAATTTCTTTATCCAGTCTATCGTTGATGGGCATTTAGGTTGGTTCCAGGTCTTAGCTATTGTGAATTGAGCTGCAATAAACATTAGGGTGCAGACCTCTTTTTTATTTGCCAATTTAAATTCCTTTGGGTAAATTCCAAGGAGTGGGATGGCTGGGTCGAACAGTAGGGTTATCTTCAGGTTTCTGAGGAATCTCCAGACTGACTTCCATAGTGGCTTGACCAGTTTGCATTCCCACCAACAGTGGGTTAGTGTCCCTTTTTCCCCACATCCTCGCCAGCATCTGTTGTTGGTAGATTTCTGAATGTGAGCCATTCTAACCGAGGTGAGGTGAAACCTCATTGTGGTTTTGATTTGCATTTCCCTGATTGCTAATGACCTTGAACATTTTTTCATGTGCCTGTTGGCCATTTGGATTTCCTCTTTTGAAAAATGTCTATTGAGGTCCTTGGCCCATCTCTTAAGTGGGTTGTTGGTTTTGTTTTTGTGGAGTTTCTTGATCTCTTTGTAGATTCTGGTTATTAACCCTTTATCTGTTGCATAGTTTGCAAATATTTTTTCCCATTCTGTCGGTTGTCTTTTCACTCTCCTGACTGTTTCTTTTGCAGTACAGAAACTTCTCAATTTGATGCAATCCCAATAGTTGATTTTGGCTTTGACTGCCTGTGCCTCCCGGGTCTTTCCCAGAAATTCTTTGCCTGTGCCAATATCTTGAAGGGTTTCTCCAATGTTCTCTAGTAACTTGATGGTGTCAGGTCGTAGATTTAGGTCTTTAATCCATGTGGAGTGGATTTTTGTGTAAGGTGTAAGGTAGGGGTCTTGCTTCATGATTCTGCACGTGGAAATCCAATTTTCCCAGCACCATTTATTGAACAGACTGTCCTTGCTCCAGGAATTAGTTTTAGATCCTTGATCAAATATAAGTTGGCTGTAGATGTTTGGGTTGATTTCTGGTGTTTCAATTCTGTTCCATTGGTCTATCCATCTGTTTCTGTACCAGTACCATGCTGTTTTAATTACAACTGCCCTGTAGTATGTCCTGAAATCTGGTATATGACCTTGTCTAAACAAGATAAGAGTCGGAGAACTCAGAGGGCTTCCATAGCCTTGGAAACTCATGACTGGAGCATAGGGAGATTACTGATGCCATAGACAGGAGTGTCAATTGGTAAAGTCAACAACAGGAGTCACTGTGCACTTACTCCTCATGTAGGATCTCTATCCTTAATGTGCTGTACATTGAGATTTAATGCTATAACGAGTACTCAAACAATATATTTCACTTTGTGTTTCTATGGGGGTGCAAACTGTTGAAATCCTTACTTAATGCATACTAAACTGATCCTCTGTAAAAAAAAAAAAAAAAAAAAAAAAGAAATTATCAATTCCCAACTTGACTCTCACTGGGATTAAACATGACAATAGGTCTGCTCTGATTTCATCATCATTTAAAAAAATCATCTATTATTTTTCACTTTATGTTTCTGTGTGGGAGCAAACTGTTGAAATCCATACTTAATGTATACTAAGCTGATCTTCTGTATATTAAGATAATCGAAAATGAATCTTGATGTGAATGGAAGGGGAGAGGGAGTGGGAAAGGGGAGGGTTGTGGGTGGGAGGGACGGTATGGGGGGGAAGCCATTGTAATCCATAAGTCGTACTTTGGAAAATTATATGCATTAAATAAAAGTTTAAAAAAAAACCCCACAATATAGTGAAAGACAATACTATCAAATATTTTATTTAAGAATATTATCATCAAAATAATTTTGCATGTAAAATTAAGTGGATTATAGTTAATAAAAGCTTATGAGAAAATTTAAAAAAAAATTCAGAAAGCTAGAGGATTTCTAAGATGTTTCCTCAGAGGCAGTTTGCCACAAGGGACACACCCTTACCACAAGTATGAAAATCAGAATATCCCCCCCGCCAACTTGTATAGGATTGCACAATTTTTGTTTAATCCTAAATCCACTACTTACTCTTTAGGATCTGAATGTTTCCAGAGGTGGACCAGTTGGTTACAAGGATCAATTTGCAATGGGATTTACCACACTGAAAACACATTTTAAGACAAATCTGGAGTCTTTTAAGAGGCCATGATTGTGCCGGTTCTAGTCCCGATTGCTCCTCTTCCAGTCCAGCTCTCTGCTGTGGCCCAGGAGGACAGTGGGGGATGGCCCAAGTGCTTGGGCCACTGCACCCGCATGAGAGACCAGGAAGAAGCACCTGGCTCTTGGCTTCAGATTGGCACAGCGCCAGCCATGGCGGCTGTTTGGGGAGTGAACCAATGGAAGGAAGACCTTTCTCTCTGTCTCGCTCTATGTCTATAACTCTACCTGTTAAATAAAAATTATAAAAGAATCCCAATCCCTGGAAACCATTGATCTTTAAAAAAATTAAAAAAAGAGGCCATGATTGAATGTTGGGAGGGCGTCTGGTTATCCCATTCTATCCTGGACATTTGCCTATGGAAGAACAAAATTCAAGGCTAAGCATGAATTCCTGATTTCCAAGTCTATACCACCACAATCAAACTGGTAGATCTTATTCCTTGTAGAAAGCACATTTTATCCCTCTGTCTATCTCCACCTGTTCACTCAGAGAAATGACAGCTGAAGAAGTTTTTGGTAATATTTTCCCAGTGATATAGTCATATTCCATATAAATTACTCATAGTATCTGAATCCCCCAGGCTAGGCTTCCCAATGAGCTCTCAATAACACTTTGTGGCAGTAGGGAAATTGTCGTGCTCTGCAAAACCCTCCCAGCTCATATTCATCCATTCTTTTCTGCTTGTGTAATGCTCTTTACAGTGTGGAGCACCCCTTTGGCTCCTTTGAATCATGATTCAAAATATTTCTTCTGGTCCCTGGTATTTCACTCCTAGCACATGTACTGTCTTTCTGTGCTCTGTATTCTTCATGACAGACTATGATCACATTCAATTCGTGTGACTGGTCCAGACTCAATCAGGTATCCACTACCTGAATCTCTAAATGTCTCTTTTAGACATTAAAAAAGGTATCAAGAAGGCCTAAAATAGATATTAAAATAGACATTATGCTGCTTCTGCCCACTAAATGGTACAATTAGAAAATCTTTTCACACTGTATTCTATGTGCACATATGAAGTATGCATAATTTCTTACAGATAATCATTGATGTAAGTTATGGCAAATGCATCAGTGTCCCAAAGAAAATATGGCATATTTAGAATAAAATAACTTTGACGCATGAATATGGGGTAACACAGAGCTGCTAATGCCAAGTTGTTGCTATGCCTCCCTTTCAACCCTTCCCTACTCCACACCCCCATCCTGCTTTGTCAGCCTGAACAAAGTAAGGAAGGTAGTTCCAGGAACATGGAAAAGAAATGTTGAGTTGGCTGCCTTGTCAGACACTGGTACTTCTGCTCAATTTTCACAAAGAGCCAAGAGGAAAAAAAAATACTGTGATTGCTTACTTATTCCTTGCTTTTGGATTCCTACTGGGATTCTCATTGGTCCAACCCAAGTGGAAATGTGAGGGGGCAAAAGCTGTCCTATTTGTTATTCTAGGTTTGTGCCACCAGGGTAGAACATAATGGCAGCATGTGTTTTGAGTGGCAAGTGCAAGATCTCATTTGTAATTTTGGGTAGTTCTTCATTTTTCAGACATTTATATATCTCAGTGTCTCAGAAAGAAAATACACATAAACTTTTTACTACTTAATGAGATTTCAAAAATAAACTTTATTATTAAAGGATTGTGATTAAAATATATGGGAAATTCAGACAGCAAATAGAGAACACTCCACTAAATATTTTTAGACTAAAGAATTGAAAACATAGAAAATACAATAAAGAATTTCTGAAGCTGAAAATATAAAATACACTGAAATCATAGAAGGTTGATTTAGACATTTGTATCTGTGAATTTTTTAAAAAAATCTTAATTTTGAATCAGATTTTCAGATGTTCTAAATTGCCCATAGGAAATAAACTGCAATCCACAAGACAGTAGACCAGACTACATAGCTCTGCAACCTTGGGCTGCCCGATATCTGGACTTTGGATTTGTCAAATGGATACATGTGAGGATTCTTGATGAATTATAGTCATTTTCCATATTGATACTGTGTACATAGATAACAAAATTATATTTTCAAGAGTGTATATACTTTCCATATTAAACAACATATGAAACAACAGGTATTCAACAAGTGAATTTTTTTTTTCTGAAGCAAACCATCACAAATAGGACATTTTATTTGTCACTATTAAAGTCTAAATTTTAAACAGATTCTTGGACGGGTGGCTCATAGCCATCAGCTCGTTCGACTTTTGCACCCATCTTATCCCTAGTGGCTTTTCCAGAACTACTACCTTCTCCGTGAAGCTCCATGAGTTTTCCCAATTCAAACTTGGGCTTCTTCAGCATCTTCACTTTTCTAACGAAGACATCATGGAGAGGATAAATAGATTGGCAAGCCTTCTCTATGTCTTTCCCAATGCTGTCTGGGATCAATTTATTGACTACTTCTTTCAAGTCATTTGTTTGCACCTCCCATGTCATCTTTCCATCATCTTCTTCCGGATCTGGTGGACCTGCTGGTGCTAAGCATAGGAAGTCTTCCATATCTGATTGTTGCATTTTTTGGTAAAACCAACACAGAACAGACGAAGCAAATAGCCATCGGTAGTCTTGACATCAACATGAGCTTCAATCATGGTCTGCCATTTTTTGACCATGGAGCACATTTTGTCACGGGTAAGATCCATGCCGTGGAAGTTAGTCAGGCAGTTTTTGCCCTGAACATCCTCCGTAATCAGTTTGAATTTTCTAAATGCAACTTCATCGTTCTGCAGGTCAGCAAGACTCACTTCAAAAACACGACCCTTGAGTCCATCAGACGCAATGTTGGTTCCTTGGGTCCTCGTGACCAGTGTTTTCCCAATATTTCGTACGTTGAACATAGCAGGTGC
Source organism: Oryctolagus cuniculus (assembly GCF_964237555.1). Lineage (NCBI taxonomy): Eukaryota > Metazoa > Chordata > Mammalia > Lagomorpha > Leporidae > Oryctolagus > Oryctolagus cuniculus. The sequence continues at coordinate 78,537,325 of NC_091436.1, read as the reverse complement.
CTTCACATCATACCAATCTTTCTTAGAAAATGGGTCTACCACTTTCTTCTTGGCTCCCTTTTTGCTGCCTTTCGTAAGGCGCTTGTTCTTGCTGACCGCCATGGTGGTGCTCAGAGAGTCAAAAAGGCAACAAGTGAATTTTTTAAGGAGAATATTTTTTCAAGAACAATTTAGAAGCAACAAAAACAACCAATCATAATCCAGTTGGTATAATAATAACTTTAACAAAAACTTGATAAAGAACTGTCTGAAATTATAAAATGAGTATTTGGGAGGCTACTTTAATAAATTATTTCTAATTAAATTTTAATGAGCACATACATATTCACTTACAAACAGATAAACGAGAGAATGATAAAGATATATTCATTTTTATCATCTATGGATCTGTCATCTCTCTCTATCACCTATATCAATATCTATCTATGTATCTAGCTATTTAGTTAAATTACTTCGAATGAATGCTAACTGCAAAATAGCTTATTGATTTGTTTTAAATATATGTTTTAATTTGTCTTTGTACAGATAAACTGGTCTCTCTTTTAATTTTACAACATTCATATTTCATATTTTGATGAAAAGACTCACTCCTTTGGCTTCACTATTAATTGAAATGCTTTTGTATTAGCCTACTTTGAAAGAAGAATGGGAGAAATTTGAAAATCTCATATTCCAGAAAAGAAGATGTCCTAGACAAACCTCAGAGTAATGCTTTGAACTTACAGGATGTGAAATTTTTATAATAATGTTGCTACCCTAATGCATTTGAGATGAACAAAATTAAAAGTGACATTTTCCATTTCAGTTTGGGTATAAATTTGCTAAGATATTGCAAAAGAGGCATATCTCATTCATGTTCTTTTTCTGCCAAATCTGAAATTGTCTTTGGTATCATCCACATATGTCCTATTTTAGAAGACTGATATATCAGAATGTACTGTTTGTTCTTTTTAAGAAAGTCATTGATCTAGTAAAAAATTTTCATTTTATCTTTCATGATCTTATATTTTTACATTAAATTTTAACTTTACCTATTTAGAATTAAAACTAGTTATTACAACATGTTTGCCATTATTTTATGATTTAGCACCAACATTTACTTCCCTATATTGGTATTAATTTTTGGGAAGAAAAAGTACTAGCCACATTTTCTTAGAGCTTGAGTAGTGTGCTAGCTTCAGCTGCTATAACAAAACAGAACGGACTGGGTGGCTTCTCAGCTCCAGCTAGTTGTTTCTGGAGGCTAGAAGTGTAAAATCAGAGGACTGTACATTCAGTTCCATGTGAACTCTTTTCAGGCTGTAGGCTTCGTTCTGCTCCCTATACCCCTCACGGCCTGAAGAGTGTGAGAGACCTCTTAGGCCTTCTTTTCTAAGGGCAATAATTCAGTTCACAAGGGCTCCACTCTCATGATATTAATATCTTCCCAAGTCCTTCCTTTTAGTAGCAACACTTTGTGGGATAGCATTTCCTCATATGATTTTTCTTTGCTTGTTTTTGAGGACACAAACATTCAGTTCATTGCAGGGATTGTTTTTATAAAAGCACCAAGGAAAAGATGGACAAATTTAAATAAACTCAAATTAAAAGCTCTGCTATCATTTGAACATGGTTTATTTCCTTTGAAACTTATGTTGGGATTTAATCCTCATTATAATATATTAGGAATGGAGGGGCCTGTGCTGTGGCATAGTGGGCTAAGTATCTGCTAGTACCCCATATGGGCACTGCTTCTAGTCCAGGCTGCTCCTCTTCCAATCCAGCTCTGTGCTATGGCCTCAAAAGCAGTAGAAGATGGCTCAAGTCCTTGGGCCCCTATATCCATGGGGGAGACCCAGAAGAAGGTCCTGGCTCCTGGCCTTGGATTGGCTCAGCTCTGTCCATTGCGGCCACTTGGGGAGTGAACCAGCGGATGGAAGACCTTTCTCTCTGTAGCTCTACCTCTCAAATAAATAAATAAATAAAATCTTTAAAAACACAATAATGGAAGTGATTATTAGGGCTATGCCCTCATGACTGGATTAATCCATGCTCATGATTGCTAGATTAAAGAATTAATGGGTTATTTTAAGAGTAGGTTCATTTTAAAAGCCAGTTTGGCTTAAGTCTTTTACCATGTCTCTTACCCTGTTTCTTACCATGTGATAACTCCCTCAGGACACTTCCAGTAAAATGGCCAGCATCAGATGCAGCTCCTTGAACTTGGACCAGAACTCTGAGCCAAAATAAACATATTTTCTTGATAACCTACCCAGTATGTGATATTGTGTTATTACCAACAGAAAACAGACCAGCACAATTTTTATACAACAAATATATGATTGATTAAATTACATATACATAACAGGATGAAAGAATAAATTTTCATTATACAGACTATATTATGAATTGTTGTTCAGATGTAGAAACGATATTTCCGTAAGGATCAATGTGAAAAATGTGAATAATTTTATTGAAAAAATAAGCAATGGGTATATTTTATTTTTAAAAAAGGAAATGGGTGTAATATGAAAATGCTATGTTTTAATGAAAATTAAGAAAATGCAATGTTTGACTAAGACGGTGTTTCTCAACTACTGAATTGGCAAAACGTCCATGTCATATAATAGTGAGTTTCAGTAAAATCTTGGAAAGATAGGGAACCTTATATACTCTAGGTGGGAATGCATATCCTGCAGAATTAAAATCTAACAAATTATTAATGCTTATGGTAGGCAGAATTCTAAGTTAGCTTCTATGAATCTATGATGTTGTGATCTACATAACTTTCCCTGCACCCTCTTGAGTGTGAATATGACCTGTGATTACGTGTAACCAAAGGAATGTGGTATAGTGAAGGTGATGGAATGTGACTCTGTGATTATGTTATGGTATACAGACAGTCTTTGCTTGGCGCCACTGCCCACTCCAAAATCCTCACTTCAGTTACCACAGCATATTCACTGTGAGTTATTGCAAAAATGGAAATTTTCTGCTAGCTCTTCAGTCTAAATACTGCTGTCACTTATTTCAAAGTATTTTGTTGGCAATTGATCATAATGTTACCTTAGCTAGTCATTTCATGCACAGACAGCAAAAGATGTAGTTTTAATGCCTCCTTGTATCACATGAGATGTGTGTACGACTTGACAACTGATACAAGGAATCCACTAATGAAGATAAAAATAAAGCAAAGAAATGAAAAGTTAAAAGACTGGGAATGAAATTGGATTTTATTAGAAGACTTCAATATGGGCATACTGAAGCAAACATGGCGTATGACCTGTCTCTACAAAAAGCTAGTTTTTAAAAGTCATTGAAAAAGTGCAGCAAAGGACAAAGTTGTTTCAACATCTTTAGTTTTAAAACACACAAAGAATGAAGCATTTACTTACAGTGTGGATTGGAGACTACTGAAATTAAAATTCCAATCAATTGTTCTATTATTCAGGACCAATTTTTGAAATTACTGATAGTGAAGGAAACATTTTTATTGCCAGTGAAGGCTGATTTCATAGTTTCAGAAGAAACATAAATTGATTAATATTAACCCATCCTGTGAAGATGCTAGAGCCAGTAAGTATGTGGTTCCCCAAAAATAAAGTTTGCACCCAGATTTCAAGGATTAGTTAAGGTGGATATTCATAAGGTAGATATTTAGTACTGATAATTCAAGTCATTTTTGGAAGGTGATCTATTACAAAATTACATGAAGAAAGACACAAAATTGCTCAATAACCATGAAAAAGAGAGTCTGGTTGTATACTCTGAAGAATTTTATGAAAATGAACTTATTGATATAAATGAGGACAGTGGTTGTGATAAAAAAAAAAAAAAAACAAAACTGGAAATGTCCAGGGGAATTGACTGTAGCAAAACACAGGACACGAAAGGACACATCTCATAATATTGAAGTGCAAACAATAAGATTTTTAAAGCTTGCTCAAACTTAGACTATAACATTTCACCAAGGCACAGAAATGATATTCAATCCATATAGATATGAGAAGGCAAACACTATTCAAACTACCCTTCATAAGGTTATTTTTAAGGAGAAATAAAATATTTGAACTCTCTTTATTTCTGCTGTTTGAAATTACAAATATTTTAGTGCTATTTTTAAATTTTTCAATATTTTAAATAATAGCTGTTAACATTATGATGAAAAATTTTTAAAGTCATGGAGCAATTGTAATGAAAATTGTAATTTCCCATTGATTATTAAGTTTATTTTGCGTGATTTCAGCTGACATCATTTTTATAGTCCCACAGTATCATGCTAAGTGAGAACCGCCCTATATAGGGTACTTCAAAAAGTTTTAGAAAAATAATGAAAAGATCAGTTTATTATGGCACAAAACACTTTGAAAATCATGCAGAGGTTTTTCATAATATGCACTTTCAAGGAGGTTTCTGAAGCACTCTCATATGTAAGAATCAGGCCTGCTTAACACGCATACACACACACACACACACACACCAATGAGGGCAATGATGTTGGCCTTGAAGGAGATGAAGCTGCCATATTGCGGACTTCTCATCCCACATGGCAGAGGACGGTGAGCTTCAATCCTTCAACTGCAAGGAAGTGAATTATGTTAACAGTAAGGTCAGCATGGAAGAGAACCAAAGCTCCAAATGAGGCCACAGTGCTGACCCACACCTTGAGTACAGCCTGTCAGACCCTGAACAGAGCAGCCAATTAGTCAGTGCCTGGGCTCTTGACCCAGGGACATGAGGAGATGATGATAAATGTGCATTGTTTTAAGCTAGCTTTATCTTAGTATTTTTTCAAGGTAATTTATCTTAAATGAGTGTTGACTGAACCAAATTTATTTTTATCAACATGAATACAGTAAAAAGCATGTTAGCAGAGAAAAATCAAATATCAAAATAAAACATATAATATGTAATGTCATAAAGAAAAGCACTTTAATGCTATGTATTTTGTCTATAAGTAGATATGAATATTTTATAAAATTGATGAAAATGAAGGATGTATTCTGCATCCCAGTAGTGACTATTAGAGATGTAAATGGGATATGGGAATGGCACAGGCAGTGCCAAGCAATAGATATTTCAACTTTATCTGAAAAAATATAAGTGAAAAATAAGAAAAGTCACAAAATGCTAGTAACTAAGCTAAAAATAGTGGGTTCACAGGTGCCCATTGTTAGTAATTTTCTAGATTTTTAATTGTTTAAATGGGAATGAGTATGACTCTACTGTCTCACACAAAACTTCATAGATGCCCTTGGTAAGATAAAGGGAATGTCTTCTCTTCGTTCTGAATATTCAGATATACAGCACAGGTATCTAATGACTGAGGAATGTTAGTAAGAAATATTTTGTATATACCAGAAGGGGAAATAAAGAGCCATTGATTGCAAATGGAATATTCAAGGTGATTCAGGCTAATTGATCTTAGGCTGCTTCTTTCTACCCAAAGAGTAGAGTCACATGGCATAAAGACAAAGGTGGATGTGTGCACTGTCCCCTATACTTACTTGCTTTCAGCTTTGTAGCTTTGCATTTCAGTTTATAAACGACTTCTACATGAAAGTATGTTAAATATTCTTCTTCATTGTCTGATAAGCTTTAGTACAAAACAGGAAAAAGCCTGAAAATGAAAATAATTTCCATAATCCTTATTGAAAATCTCCACATACAGTTGTAGAAAGAAAAAATTGGGAAGGTACTAAACTTTTGAGATATATTTTCATAACTTAATTGCATAAATATTAGTAATACAGATAATTTCCTTTGTAGCTCATGCTCTTCTGTTTTTTTATACATAGAAAAATGGTTATTATCATTTATATCCACAGTGCTATAATAAACACATCACATGCACTGCAATATTTAAGTCTCTTTTTAAAGAAAAAATTATTTATTTACTTGAAGTCAGAGTTACACAGAGAGAGAGGAGAGGCAGAGAGAGAGAGAGAGAGACAGAAGTCTTCCATTTGCTGGTTCACTACCCAGATGGCCGCAATGGCTGGAGCTGTGCTGATCTGAAGCCAGGAGCCAGGAATTTCTTCTGGGTCTCCCATGTGGGTGCCGGGGCCCAAGCACTTGGGCCATCTTCTACTGCTATCCCAGACCACAGCAGAGCTAGATCGGAAGTGAAGCAGCTGGGTCTCAAACCCATGTCCATATGGGATGCTGGCACAGCAGGCTATGGCTTTACCCGCTAAGCCACAGCAACGGCCCCAATATTTAAGTCTTAAGACAATCATGGATGGTTGGAGTTGTTATCTTCACCTTACAGACTCAAAATTTTGGGTGTTAAGAGGCTAAATAACTTTCCTAAAGAAGCTAATAACTGGTTAAGACAGTACTCAAACAAGGGCTGTTCTATTGAATCCATTATAAATTGATATAACAATTCAACTAAAAGGAGAAAATCAATAATTTTATTTTCTTGATTAAAGAAAGTCTATTATTGATAATTTTTGCTACGTATACTCTATGAAAATGCTCATTATAGTTCATTACTATCAGAAAACAGAATTAATTTAAATTCAATAGCTAAAAAGAGAATAAAGTATAATTTCATATCTTTTATTATCATAGTCATCACCATCTAAACATAGAAAGCAACATTAAATTACACTGAAGCCAAAGTAGTCATCATCATTAAAAAGCACTTAACAGGATTCAAGAAATATTTGAATAAACATTGTATGTTCTAGAAGTTTACCACCAGTGTCAATCTAGAAATAGCTTTTAATTAGATTAAATTAAGATGTAAATGTCCTATTTATTGAATTGTTATTAAAGTGCATTTTGCATTTTTGTTTTGGAGGCTAGTTAAAATTTATAATTATTCAAGACTGTTACAAACTCATCTCAAAAAATTGCCTTTTCAAATAGGTAACTGTTCCAGTTGAGGTAAATCCTAAGTATTCTTTGTCTTACAAGCAAATTACCAGGCAAGAGAAAGGTACACATCATTTGTCCCTTTGAGCTGAGAAACATCTTTGGCATTGTTTGGCCAGGGGCTGAAGGTTATCAACTGAGAATGTTCCTAGGTCTGGGAAACTTTTCCTTCTGCATTTCCTGACAATACATTCTGATTTAAATGTAAAATTATCACTTTAAAAAATTTCCCCAGCCAATTAAAATCTCTCACTATAGATTATCAAAAATGAAAATGAGAGGAGAACTCCACTCAGTTTTTTTGATTTTTCTCTATAATCTATATAAATATTTCAAAATGACAATACATTTACATAATGAATTAGACACAGAAACATTTTCATTTCAGTCAAAATAGTATAAATTTGTTCTCTTCTGTAAGAATATGAGGTTTTATTTGTATTTTATGTTTTTAAGTAGGGAAAAGTTAAATTCCTACTTAAAGCAATATAATCTGGAAAAAAGATGAAATGCAAATACCAAAGAGTCAATACAATGTAATGTAAGACACAGATGATGGTGGTAGTGGTGATGATGACAGCAAAAGTTTATACCTCACATAGGAATTACCATATGCCTTGTACAACTTTAGGCACTTTGTGTTTGTAGATGAATTTGTGTGTGTGTCTACTCTATGAGGCTGGTTCGTCATTTTGTAGAAGAAAACAATGAAAATTACGGTTTTGTGATTTTCCCAGGTTTGCATCATTAATGAGTACCAAATGTGTTAAAGATCTAGGTGATAAGTGGGCATTTCATGACAGCAGGAGTTATCCAAACCGCTTGAGTGCTGGTTTTGGGTATGAGTGTATGTAAGTAAACATGGAACTTATTTTTAAGGAACTGATATTTGTTTCACATTAAAATAGAATTAGAAATGAGAATAAAGACTAATATGTGAAAGAGTGCGATAAATATTTTTTAAAACTCAAAGCAAAAAACATTTAAAAAGCCTCTTACATAATTAGGGTCACACTCTTGGTTTGAAAACTATTTTATTGCTGCTGAAGTGAGAAATCAAGTGTGACTGATAGAACATGTCTTTGGAAGTATATGGATTTGGGTTCGGAGCCCAACTTTACAGTTCGTTTGTGTCCAGCCTCCATAACAAAGAATAATTTAATCTAAAACTATGGTTACTCATTAATAAGCTATTTACACTTCTTTGTGAGATGAAAAAGCATTTTCAGGGAATCCTATGCAAAAATTACCTAGCATACATGGTTAACTCAAGAAAGTAACTTTACTATGGTTTTCTTCCTTCATTAATTTCTAAGCCATATACAATTCCTCCACACCATTCTTTCTCACTCATCAAATCGCCTTCAGAAAGATCACAGAAAACCATCTGTCTCATATAAAGTTTATTAGTTTAATTTTCTTTAGTTGAGAGGATTGGTATTAAAGTAACAAAACCTGCATTTGTATCTAATTATAATCATTTTTCTTAAGTAGAAACATGAAATTTTGAGAATGTATAAAATGCTATTATTTTGAAGTCACAACAGACCACTGGGATAAGTGATTCCTAAACTATGGCAAATAGACTACCTTAATCAAACTGAAGACAATAACATGGTAATGAATTTTGTGAAGAATGAATTATTTGAACACTTTCATCTCCACCTCTATCTAGATTTTTTTTTTTTTTCGAGGAGAAGAACTTAAGACCCATTTTACAGGATTTCTTTTTGTTTAAAAACATTCTCCTTCCATTGTGGCAACAGGTGTTATTTCCTGCTACTAGGCGAGCATATGAGAGGGGAAGTGACATGAAATCCTGCCTCCTTCTGATTTTTGGTTTAGGTGGGAGAGTGTAGGTGGTGAGGGTGAGGGGCCAGAAAAAGAAGTGAACCTGAAGACCACAACACTTCTTTCTCCATACTCCATCCCTATGAAATTATCTAGTCAACTTTTATTGTAGCAAATCCTAATGCCACATCAGTGGGAGAATTGGGGCATTGTTAGGTAGAAGGCTTGTTGGGAGATAGGGTGTTTTTATTCGAGAGGTTAAACACCAGGAAGAAAGGTTCATCAAGGTCATATTAATGTTTATACAGAATCAAGAATTTAATTATTTCTATCCTCCTCCTAAGATCAATGGGTAAGAAATAAGGATGAGGTTAAAAGTAAATAATAACAATTTATAAGCAAACAACATAATACATATATTTCATTAAATTATGTGATTTGGCTATATGTAAATCAAATGAGCCCAATTTCATACTTATAATTCATCATGTCTTTCCTTTAGTATAATATACGAACTCTTAAAAAGGTAGGCCTAATGGGAGATAGGATCTAGCTTGCGTTTATTTAAATCACATCATCTTGATTTTACTAGGGTCCCTAGCTTCTAATCACTATTCCAAGTTTTTAAAATGTGCTACTTTGCCACATAGAGTATTCCTGGAAACTGCTCTCATTATTCACCTAGCTTTTCCACCCTATCCTTCAGTGCTCATACTATTTTCCATGAGCATGAGAATTTCTTTAATTTCTCAGTCTATGATGGTTCTAACATTATTATATTATTATTATTTTGGCATATTCACATGTCATTACCATATAACATTCAGTCATTCTGCACTTCTTTTTCTATTATATCCATTACATGTGGATATAATAGAAAAGCTCCATGTGTTTGGTAACCATATTTATTTATTTATATATTTATTTTTTATTTATTTGACAGGTAAAGTTATAGACAGTGAGAGAAAGAGACAGAGATAAAAGTCTTCCTTCCTTTGGTTCACTCCCCAAATGGCAGCTATGGCTGGTGCTGTGCCTATCTGAAGCCAGGAGCCAGGTGCTTCTTCCTGGTCTCCCATGCGGGTGCAGGGGCCCAAGCACTTGGGCCATCCTCCAATGCCCTCCTGGGCCACAGCAGAGAGCTGGACTGGAAGAGGAGCAACTGGGACTAGAACCGGCACCCATATGGGATACCGGCACTGCAGGCGGAGGATTTACCAAATGAGCCATGGCGTCGGCCCCCCGTTACTATATTTATTTATACACCACTACCTATCTAGCTCCCAGTCAATAACTTGCAGTTAGTGGATTTGCTGTATTTTGGAAGAATATGGCTTTTTTTAAAAAAGTAAGCTAGACATAAATTGTATAAATAGAAGCTTTGATGACTGCACTATCATGTCCCTTTAATTATGGTGTTAATATTTTGTGTTTATTTTCTTTGGCATCATTAATGCTGTATGCTCTCATTTTAGTCCAAGTGACTTTAATCTCTAATATGTGTACAGTGTCTTAGGTGAACTCTTTAAAATTCACAGTTATTTTTGTGATGGGAGTAAAAGAAAAAGTAGAAACTATGAACTACAACAAAATGGAAGCCATTTCATTCTCATTTTTGACTGTAACATCACTAAAATCTTAAAGACTAATTAACTGGCTTGAGAGGTGCCATTTTTTTTCAAGGATAAAGGCATCATGTAGATAAAAATGAATGTCTTCACTAATTTTCTTATAACATTAGTGTGATGATACTTGTTTAAAGTAATGAACAAAGCAAAGAGTTCATCTGTGGACTCGTCTTTCAAGAGCCACACTGCCAGGATGGTGGGGCAACCACGCTCTTCAACACAAGACGTACTGGAGGCAAGTTTTGGTGAACTTGCCCATTTATTAATAATCAATCTCAAGGTTTTAAAGAGCAGGCAGAGGGGGTATAGCTAATTCAGGGCAACACTAATTCTATAGGATAAAGCTGATATTGGCACCACTATGCTTCTCCAATCACCTTGAAAGTCATGTAGCCTAAAGTAGCCTCCCAGGTGGTCCTTATGTGACTGGGCCATACCCAGGAGCCGTTTAACTGATTAGTAATTACAAGCCCTTCAACAGGAAGCTGGGGTGGGGGGATGTGCCTGGGGCTCCTGCCACCTGCCATCTGTCAGGCCATCCCAGGAGGCATGGTGTGCCACACCCTCCTGACCTCCTGCATGGGCTAGGCAGGCAGTCTCCCAGCCAGGCACAGGATCATCCACATTCATTATCGTGTACTAGTGTGTAACTGGTCAACTCAAAATAAGCAAGGGTTTGTTGAACATAACCTATCAAATTATAAAAGCAGTTTCACCCAAGAAACTGATGGAGAATTTTTGCAGTCAATATTACAGTCTAAGGATGGCTCTAGAATTTAGCTGAAAAAGCATCAACTGTGGTGTCAGTGAGATTCTTTTTCCCAAAAGAAACCTTTTATTTAAAAAGTACAAATTTTGTTAAGTACAACTTTAGGAATATAGTGATTCTTCCCAGCATACTCACACTCCCACCCCTCCTGCCACCACAACTCCTCCTCCCTCTCCCATTCCCTGCCCTATTCTCCATTAAGATTCATTTTCAATTAACTTTATACATGGAAAACCAGCTCTATACTAAGTAAAGATTTCAACAATTTACACACACACACACACACACACAACTGTTTGAAAACAAGTTTTACAGTTAATTTTCATAATACAATTCATTGAGGACAGAAATCCTGCATTAGAAGTAAGTACACAGTGACTCTTATTGTTAATTTAACAATTAACACTCTTATGTATGAAATCGGTGATCACCCGAGGCTCTTGACATGAGCTTACCTAGGCTATGGAAGCCTTTTGAGTCCACAAACTCCTTCAGTATTTAGACAAGGTCATAAGTAAAGTGGAAGTTCTCTCCTTCCTTCAGAGAAAAGTATATCCTTCTTTGATGGCCATTTCTTTCCACTGGGATCTCTCTTACAGAGATCCGTCGCATAGGACAATTTTTTGCCACAGTGTCTTGGCTTTCCACGCCTGAAATTTTCTCATGAGCTTTTCAACCAGACCAGAATATCTTAAAGACTGATTGTGAGGTCAGAGTGCTGTTTAAAGCAATTGTCATACTGGGAGTCTGCTATGTGAACTGCTTTCCATGTTGGAATATTCTCTTTTTAAATTCTATTTATTATTATTACCAAACACTTGATTTTATTTATAAGATCTTTTTAACACTTAATCATATCTATATGATCACTTTAACACTTAATATAGTCACTTTAACACTTAAGATGGTATTTTATCACCCAGCTTAATGGGATTTTTTTTGTTACCATATAATTATGTTTTTATTTATTACATAAATAATAATGACATAATTTCTCATAGATTGAGCTGTGCTCCAGCCATGGCCTCACACTATGTAGCATAGGTTAATTATTCAATCTTTCTTAAGTTTCAGAATTCTAAACAACTATAAAAGGGAAATAATAATGATAAAATCTACTGTACAGTGTGGTTGGGAAGAGCTAACTGAAAGTAGTAAGGTAAAACACATAGGGTACTTCTTTAAACCCATTAAGTACCAAAAATTAGGATTAAGTAGTATTTTTTAAATTGGGAAGTAAATGTAGAGCTTGTAAGAAAGATACCATTAGGAATATTTTTCAAAATTTCTATGTAGATGGAAAAATGCAGAATACTGCTGTCTCTATTTTGTTACACAAAGGAAAATAAATGAGTTGATGTGTAAGTAACAGGATTTTAAGGAATAACAATTAAGCTGTAGCAATATTTACCAAAAACAAAACAAAACAAAAAATAAAAACACATGGCTAGAAAACACCTAAAATGCTGAGTGAATTAAGCCAGTCCCAAAGGGGCAAATATCATATGTTTTCCCTGATCGGCAACAACTAACTGAGCACCAAAGGGGAAACCTGTTGAAGTGAAATGGACACTATGAGAAACACTGACTTGATCAGCCCTTGTCCTGAGTGTTGATGTACAATGTAATACTTTATCCCTTTTAGTATTTTTTTTGTTCTACTTAATACTGTTGGTTGAACTCTGTAATTAACACACAAATATTCTTAGGTGTTGAAATTTAACTGAAAAGTGATCCCTGTTAAATATAGAGTGGGAATAAAAGAGGGAGGAGATGTACAATTTGGGACATGCTCAATCGGACTTGCCCCAAATGGTGGACTTAGAAATGTCCCAGGGGATTCCAATACAATCCCATCAAGGTTGCATGTACCAATGCCATCTCACTAGTACAAGTGATCAATTTCAGTTCACAATTGATCACACTGATAGGTCTAAGAGTCAAAGGGATCACACAAACAAAACTAGTGTCTGCTAATACTAACTGATAGGATCTGGCTGAAGAGCCCATGAGAGTATTTTAGGCGCTGAAAGCCAAGACACTCTGGGAAAAAAAAAAAAAAAAAAAAAGACCTAAATGAAAGATCCCTGTGAGTGAGATCCCAGTGGAAAGAATGGGGCCATCAAAGAAGGAGGTACCTTTCTCTGAAAAGAGGAGATAACTTCCACTTTGACTATGACCCTGTCGGAATAAGATCGAAATTGGCAAACTAAAAAGGCTTCCATAGTCTTGGCAACTCATGACGAGAGCCTAGGGAGATTATTGACGCCATAAACAAGAGTGTCAAATTGTTAAGTCAGCAACAGGAGTCACCCTGTACTTACTCTTCATGTGGGATCTGCCCTTAATGTGTTGTCCAATGTGAAGTAACACTATAACTAGTACTGAAACAGTATTTTACACTTTGTGTTTCTGTGTGGGTGCAAACTGATGAAATATGTTAAATCGATCATCTGTATATAAAGAGAATTGAAAATGAATCTTGATGTGAATGGAATGGGAGAGGAAGCGGGAGATGGGAGGAGTCCGAGTGGGAGGGAAATTATGGGGTGGGGAAAGCCATTGTAATCCATAAACTGTACTTTGGAAATTTATATTTACTAAATAAAAGTTAAAAAAATAAAAAAAGAAGGCCGGCGCCGCAGCTCAATAGGCTAATCCTCCACCTTGCGGTGCTGGCACACTGGGTTTTAGTGCCGGTCGGGGCGCCGGATTCTGTCCCGGTTGCCCCTCTTCCAGGCCAACTCTCTGCTGTGGCCCGGGAGTGCAGTGGAGGATGGCCCAAGTGCTTGGGCCCTGCACCCCATGGGAGACCAGGATAAGTATCTGGCTCCTGCCATCGGATCAGTGTGGTGCGCCAGCCGCAGCGCGCCTGCCGTGGCGGCCATTGGAGGGTGAACCAACGGCAAAGGAAGACCTTTCTCTCTGTCTCTCGCTCTCACTATCCACTCTGCCTGTCAAAATAAATAAAGAAAGAAAGAAAGAAAGAAAGAAAGAAAGAAAGAAAGAAAGAAAGAAAGAAAACACCTAAAATGTACTATAAACATTGACTAAGTATGCCTTAAAGACCTAAATAACTAACAAAATGCTGGTATGTACAAGAAAATGTACAAACAATAAATTTTAAAAATGTTATAGCTGTCTTGTATACCTTGTTGCACTACACCTGGAGTGTTTAAAGTTGCCCTTGTAAACTGTAGTGGAAGAAATATTTAACAGAGGGAGGAAATTCCATGTAAATGAATGAAGAAGACAAATAATACTGGAGTGTGCAAATTATCTTACATCATTTTTCTAGTGAGCAATACACACAGTTATTTAATTTTAGTTACTAAGCAAGAGTTACTACATCTCTTGCTTAGTCTACTGTAGTAGCTCCTAATCTGGCTTCCACTATAAGCCCTTCTAATCTCTTTCCATTCAGCTGAGTAATACTTTTAATTATACATCAGATCATGTAAATTTTTTTGAAAACCTTTCAATGACTTCCCTTCAGCTTCAAAGCAAAATCCAGACTCCTCACCAGGGTCTACCTGATGTGACCTCAAGCTGAAGATCTAACTTTTTCCTCCTGGCTCCACTCAGAAACCCTCACTCCAGCCACTTCAAGGCCTGTGCAGCTGAGGTCCCTCTGTTCCCAGAGGGTCCTTTACGGACAGTCTCCTGACATTGTGCGTGGTAACTCTCTTCAGCTGCCACTCCTCAGGGGCCTTGCCTTTCCCGGCCCCACCACCTAAAATGGCAGCCCCTGCTCTTCTCTATTTTATTCTTCTTTATAGCAATTATTACCTCTGGCATTTATTTGCTGCTACTTCTTAAAATTTTTTTTTTATTTGAAAGGCATAGTGACAGAGAGCAAGATATCTTCCATTCACTGGCTCACTCCTAAAATACCCATAATAGTGGAGACCAGACCAGGCTGAAGTGAGGAGCCAGAAACTCCATCTGGGTGTCCTCTGTGGGTGGGCAGAACTCAAGCACTTGGGCCATCATGTGCTGCTTCCCTGGTGCCTTAGCTCAATTGGCAGCATGGAGTAGCCAGGACTTGTACCAAGCATTGATAGGGGATGTGGGCCCCTAAGTAATAGCTTAATTGACTGCACCACAGCACCTGCACCTATTTGCTTCTTTTTTTTTCTCCCTATTTTCTTCTAATTGCCCATCCCTATTACCTGAGATGCTCAGCTCCACAAGGTCCTGAACAATGATTTGCATATGAACAATAGGTGTGTCAGCTCAGGAATCTGCTTAATTTTCTGACCAGGAATGTCTGTTTATACAATAGAGACAGAACTAACTTCTAGAATTTCTAATGTTTGTAAAGGACAAATTATTGATCTTTATATAACAGCTACTCAACTACTGGAAGCTATTTTCAAGCATGGAGCAGCACTCAGCATGCAGAGATAATAAAAACACAAACAAATATACTACACATATTGAATGATGGAGAGTTCATCATTTCAGGCTTTATGTTGGACACACCAAGAAGAAGCACTGTGATGTCACACTGCCTTTTAACTCTTTTTTTTTTTAACTTTTATTTAATGAATATAATTTCCAAAGTACGGCTTATGGATTACAATGGCTTCCCCCCCATAACATCTCTCCCACCCGCATCCCTCCCCTTATCCACTCCCTCTCCCCTTCCATTCACATGAGGATTCATTTTCGATTCTCTTTATATACAGAAGATCAGTTTAGCATACATTAAGTAAAGATTTCAACAGTTAGCTCCCACACAAACATAAAGTGAAAAATAATAGATGATTTTTTAAATGATGATGAAATCAGATCAGACCTATTGTCATGTTTAATCCCAGTGAGAGTCAAGTTGGGAATTAATAATTTCTTCTTTTTTTTTTTTTTTTTACAGAAGATCAGTTTAGAATACATTAAGTAAAGATTTCAACAGTTTGCACCCCCATAGAAACACAAAGCGAAATATACTGTTTGAGTACTCATTATAGCATTAAGTCTCAATGTACAGCACATTAAGGACAGAGATCCTACATGAGAAGTAAGTGCACAGTGACTCCTGTTGTTGACTTTACAAATTGACACTCCTGTTTATGGCATCAGTAATCTCCCTATGCACCAGTCATGAGTTTCCAAGGCTATGGAAGCCCCTTGAGTTCTCCAACTCTTATCTTGTTTAGACAAGGTCATAGTCAAAGTGGAGGTTCTCTCCTCCCTTCAGAGAAAGGCACCTCCTTCTTTGAAGACCTGTTCTTTCCACTGGGATCTCACTCACAGAGATCTTTCATTTAGGGTTTTTTTTTTTTTTTTTTTTTTTTTTTTCCAGAGTGTCTTGGCTTTCCATGCCTGAAATACTCTCATGGGCTTTTCAGCCAGATCAGAATGCCTTTAGGGCTGATTCTGAGGCCAGAGTGCTGTTTAGGACATCCGCCATTCTATGAGTCTGCTGAGTATCTCGCTTCCCATGTTGGATCACTCTCCCCTTTATTTATTCTATCGGTTAGTATTAGCAGGTACTAGACTTGTTTATGTGCTCCCTTTGACTCTTAGTCCTTTCATTATGATCAATTGTGAACTGAAATTGATCACTTGGACTGGTGAGATGGCATTGGTACATGCCACCTTGATGGGATTAAATTGGAGTCCCCTGGTATGTTTCTAACTCTACCATTTGGGGCAAGTCAGCTTGAGCATGTCCCAAATTGTACATCTCTTCCCTCTCTTATTCCTACTTTTATGTTTAACAGGGATCACATTTCAGTTAAATTTCAACACTTAAGAATAACTTTATCCTGAATATCAGTTGAAAAGTGATTTTATTTACATTTCTTCACAGTTTTACACAATAATACCTAAAATGAGGATGCATAAATGACTATCTCTTGAGTTTGTCTATCCAAAATACTAAAGTGCTTATTACTGAATTGCAATCAAGCAGGGTGTTTGGTATATACAATATGTTCAATGTATATTTGTTAACCCTTTAAACAATCACCATTTGAAAACTTTATTTCTCAGACTGCATCACCTTAAATTTACTCTTGACTCCCTATCCTTTTTATAAATTTTAACATTGCTTGTGTTCAATGTTTTTTCCATTTGAAAATAAAAAAAAATTGATGTAAAGAGAACAGATTTCATGTACCTCCTCATAATAATTCTAAGAGAACCAAAATTCCCTCCCTCAATCCATTCCTCAATCCCCCTCCTTCTTTCTTGTGCTTTTTTCCTTTAATTTTTGCAATAGCATAATTGTAATTTATTTTATAATCACAGGCCAAAGGCACCACTAACCAAATGTTCAAAAAGTAAAAAGTAGAAAGACCACTGTTCCACAAGAATATGGACAAGATTTAAAATATTAACAAAATTTTAAGATGTCAATTGCATTCTTTTTTTGCATTCTATATTAACACATATCAGAGAAAAAATGACATCTGTCTTTTTGGGACTAGATTATTTCACAAACATAATGGTCTCCGGTTGCATCAATTTTGTTGTGAAAGACAGGATTTCATTCTTCTTTGTGATTGAGTAGTATCCCACTGTGTATGTATACCACATGTATTTTATCCAGTCATCCATTGATGGGTATCTGGGTTGATTTCATTTCAAAGCTATTGTGAATTGAGTAGTAATGAACATGGAGGTACAGACAGCTCTTTCATATGCTGATTTCATTTCCTTTGGGTAAATCTCCAGAGTGAGATGGCCGGGTCACATGGTAGATCTGTTTTCAGATTTCTCATGGCTCTCCATACTGTCTTCCATAATGGTTGTACTAGTATACATTTCCACCAACAGTGTATTAGGGTATCTTTCCCCCAGCATCCTAACCAGCATGTGTTATTATTATTTATTTATATTTTTGGATGATAGTCATTCTAACTGGAGTGAAGCAAAAATTCATTGTGGCTTTTACTGGCATTTCCTTGGTGGCTAAAGATCCTGAACATTTTTTTCATGTGTCTGTTGGCCATTTGTATGTTATCCTTTGATAAGTGCCTGTTTATGTCCTTTTCAATTTGAAAGGCAGAGTTACAGAGAGAGGTGGAGACTGAGAGAGAGGTCTTCCATCTGCTGCTTCACTCCCCAGATAGCCTCAACAGCCAGAGCTGTGCTGATCCGAAGCCAGGAGCCAGGAGCTTCTTCCCGGCCTCCCAAGTGGGTGCAGGAGCCCAAACTTGGGCCATCTTCTACTGCTATCCTAGGCCATAGCAGAGAGCTGGATTGGAAGTGGAGCAGTGGGACTAGAACCAGTGCCCATATGGGGTGCTGTCTATTCAGGCCATGGCGTTAACCCTAAATACAGCACTATATATAGAATCACATCATCTGCAAACAGGGATAATTTGATTTCCTCTTTTCCAATTTTTATCCTTTTGATTTCTTTTTCTTGCCTAATGATTCTGCCTAAAACTTCCATGACTATATTGAATAGCAAGGGTAAACTGGGCATCCTTGTCTGGTTCTGGATATTAGTGGAAATGATTCCAGATTTTCTCAATCAGTATGTTGCTGGCTGCGGGTTTATCATATATTGTCTTGATTGTGTTATTTTCCTTCTATATCCATTTTTTTTTTTTTTGACAGGCAGAGTGGACAGTGAGAGAGAGAGACAGAGAGAAAGGTCTTCCTTTTTTCCGTTGGTTCACCCTCCAATGGCCGCCGCGGCTGTTGTGCTGCGGCCGGCGCACCGCGCTGATCCGAAGCCAGGAGCAAGGTGCTTCCTCCTGGTCTCTCATGCGGGTGCAGGGCCCAAGGACCTGGGCCATCCTCCACTGCCTTCCTGGGCCACAGCAGAGAGCTGGACTGGAAGAGGAGCAACCGGGACAGAATCCGACTAGAACCTGGGTTGCCGGTGTCCGGCGGAGGATTAGCCTATTGAGCCGCAGCGCTGGCCATCGATATCCATTTTGCTTAAGCTTTTTATCATGAAAATATGTTGTGTTTTATCAAATATTTTATCTGCATATATTGAGATAATCATGTGATTTTTATTTGTCAATTTTTAAGGCAATGTGTCACCTTTATTGATTTTCATATGTTGAACCATCATCCCATCTCTAGAATAAACCTTACTTGGTAAGGCTGGATGATTTTTTTGATGTGTTGTTGGATTTGGTTAGCTAACATCTTATTGAGGATCTTTGCATCAGTGTTATTCAAGAATATCAGTCTCAAATTTACTTTCTTTTTTGTACCTTTTTCTGGTTTTGGAAGTAGTTGTTGGGATCACACATGCTGTTAAAGTTATTTTAAATTTAGTTCAATGTTATCTCAATCAAATTATGCCAAAGGAAAAGGTTATATTGATTTTGTATACAAATAAATAATAAGCAAACTATTTTATGTTTCAGTAACTCAACAGATCTTTGACTAATTAGAAACTGAATATTAATTGACCACCAGCTGGGAATTTACATAATGTCATCAGTATGACCTGGACAGTCACACCAATTGAGACTAACTGTTCTGAATATAAATATATGAATGTGATAACATTGCTGACATTTGTGCTTTGAAATTTAAAAATACAGTCATACTCTTATTCAGATACCGTAACAAAGGAAATTACAATTTATAATTGGGGAATATTAAAGTCTGTTTTCAATGTATATATTGTAACTTTAAAATTTTCATATATAATTCCTATTTTGTTAAGAGCCTTTTGCAAAATTTTGTATACTTACTGACATTAAAACGTGTTTGCTCTCCAAGAAATACACACTTTCTAAGCAAATGTGTTGTTAAATGTGAATTTATGTCAAAGAATCTGCTTTAAAATATTTTATCTGAATGTTAGTTGTACTGCAGAAGGGAATCTATATAGAGAGTTATTTAGGAATGGTAAGCAGTAGAAAATAACAACCAACTGGCTGATTACCTTACATTATTTTTCTTTAAAAATCTATTTATTTATTTGAAAGTCAGAGTTACACAGAGAAGAGAGGCAGAGAGAGAGAAAGAGAGGTGATCCATCCGCTGGTTCACTCCCCAGTTGGCCACAAGGCCAGAGTTGCGCTGATCCAAAGCCAGGAGCCAGGAGCCAGAAGCTTCTTCTGGGTCTCCCATGCAGGTGTAGGGGTCCAAAGACTTGGGCCATCTTCCACTGCTTTCCCATGTCATAGTAGAGAGCTGGACTGCAAGTGGAGCAGCCGGGTCTCGAATGGGCTCCCATATGGGATGCCGACACTGAAGGCAGAGGCTTTAAATGCTATGCCACAGCACCAGCCCCAATCTTACATTCTTTTTGGATCTATTAAAATTCTGCATGTACAGTCTGCTGTGTTTTGTAGGCATTATCTTTAATTTGTATAAGAAGTTCATGATAGATCATGTTTACATGGATCAAAAATTATCTATTCTTCCAAAATCTTGAGTAATTTTAGTTATACCAAATTTAAAAATGAAATAAAAATGAAATTAAGTTAAAAAATCAAAGTGCTCTCTCTCCTAATTTATTTCTTGAAAGATATAAAACAAAAGTAAACACCTGGAATTTTCCATACTTTTTTGACCTTTGTAAAATGAAGATACAAAACAAGACAATTTGTTGATCTTATGTAAAGAGCATAAAGGAAGATTAAATTGAGGTATTAGTCTCATGAATTTGTCACAAATAAGACGATGGCCCTATTTCTTATATAAACAAAGGGATGTTTTATTTTATTTTTTATTTATTTATTTATTTTTTTTGACAGGCAGAGTGGATAGTGAGAGAGAGAGACAGAGAGAAAGGTCTTCCTTTGCCGTGGGTTCACCCTCCAATGGCCACCACGGCCGGCGCGCTGCGGCCGGCGCACTGCGCTGATCCGATGGCAGGAGCCAGGAGCCAGGTGCTTTTCCTGGTCTCCCATGGGGTGCAGGGCCCAAGCACCTGGGCCATCCTCCACTGCACTCCCTGGCCACAGCAGAGAGCTGGCCTGGAAGAGGGGCAACCGGGACAGAATCCGGCGCCCCAACCGGGACTAGAACCTGGTGTGCCGGCGCCGCTAGGCGGAGGATTAGCCTAGTGAGCCGCGGTGCCGGCCCACAAAGGGATGTTTTATAAGGAATCAGTTAAATGCTGAATTCAGAAAGTATAGATTTTGTCAAAAAATCAAAAGAAGCTTCAAAGTGAAAGCCCTATGAATTATATTCCCAAATGAACAGCATTTCCGTCAGTCTTCTTTTATATTAATGTAATTAAAATTCTCTTGGGAGGCTCTGGGATTATTCCTTATTTTAGCAGGATTTTTAGTTCGCAATGGGTGGGTGACTGGAAACACAATACGTCCTTTTAGAGACATTGAGTTGCCTGTAAGATATTGAAGGTCCTTATTATGAAGTCTTGCTGGCTCTGCCATAGAACTTCAGAATGTAAGTTTCAAGGTTGAGAGTACATCAATAGCGGATACCAGCATGGGATTCTGAAGTACACAACACTGTTTTGACATGCTAGTTTCATCAGTGAAGCCTGGTTATCAGGCATTTTCAAGATAACTTATATGAAGCCTCTCTCTAACAGTGCCAGTTTTCGAAGATGAGTGAAACAAATATGCAATCAAACTTTATTTATTTAGCTTGAATATATGAATTAGTTCCTGCTGTTTTAACAAGTATCCAACTGGCATTTGTAGGAAATAAATGATGATCTCCAAGTGAGAAATATAGTAGGTGGGTAATCATTAGCATTTTATTGACCAATTTGGAATCACTGAATAAAACTGAAATCAAACAAATGCTTGTTTGCATAGTAAATAAGAATGAGAAAAAAAGGAAATATCATTGCTTTCTGACATGGTTAATTGCTTTCTAATGATTAATGAGGAAATTTTAACAGGAAATAAAAGAATAACCAACCTGTGAGATTTAGCATTAGCAACCAAAGGACACAGAGGAATAAACTCAGTTTTTAAATACTTAGAGACTTATAATTCTTATTTTATATTTCAAAAAGTGATCTTTAAATGAATAGGATTGAAATTACAATATTTATGACCTTTAACAACATTTACTTTGTTTGTTTACATAGCTAATGTCATGAGATTTTGCACAAATATTTGACTTATTTTATAAAATATTTTATGAATACCTTCCTGTACAATACTGAGGGATTACGAGGATGTACTATGGTGTCTCCAACATTTTAATATTTCTTTACAGTAAGGGAGTTCAAAAGGTTTTGAATTCTGGATGTGAAGTCTGAACTGTTACCGTAATTTTTGTAAGATTACTCTGAGGTAAGTGAAAGAAAAGGAGATGAAAACAAGAGAACAAAAAATGGAATGGATGAGGGTCAGGAATTAATGGCATTTCTCTTCAGTACAAACATTACACAAGGCAGCTCATTCACTCCTTTTTTTTTTTTTTAAAGAGCTCATTTACTCCTTACATTACTCATGAATAAAAAAGCAGTTCCCCAACAATAAAACAGGTGGGACCCAAAAAATTTAAGTACCTACTTAGACAATTAACACTTCTAATAAAGGACTTGAATGCAAGTCTCTTTTAAGATACAGCACATAGAAGGGCTAAAGTCCTCACCAGTACTTAGCAACTCCCTAGATACTGTGCTCTGAAGGACCTTTCGCCCAAACTTAGGTTTACTGACAAAGTTCTTGGATTACTGATGTCTGTTGTGAATGTCATAGAGTGAGACAGGGTGTGTTTCCCACTCTATTATGAAAATTCACAAATTATATTCCAGTTACTAAGTTACAAGCCATGATTTCAAACACTTTCAGTTTATGCAAAACCCATTTCTGTCTATCCAAGTCTTTGACCTTAGAGAAACCATAGAAAGCTAAGAAGACAACTCATGGGACCCGACTTGGCACTTTTTCCCTTCACTCACAGGAGTACATACCATCTCAATCTACCTCCATAGAAAGGAAGACACAGCTCACGTTTCCTTGGCCTGGCATTCGAGATCTGCTACCATGTAGGCTCTGTGTGTTCTCACAATTCTTCAACATACACAAGTACCTTAGCAATCTGCTCTACAACGGATAAATTAATGGATTTCTGTGTCAGAAACTGTTACTTGAATATCCCAATATTTATTCTTCTTTTATTTTGAATAGCCATACATTCAGCTGAAAGATCACATTTTTTTATTTTCTAATCAATTAGGAACATCTAGTCATATTCATAGAGTGTATCGTGTGGATTTTCTGTGAAGTATTTTTTAGTTTATTTTTATTGATTGAAGTAGATAGATAGATAATCTTCTATCCATTGTTTCACTCTCGAGATGCTTACAACAGCCAGGAACCCAGAACTCAGTCTCAATCTCCCGTGAGGATATCAGGGACCAAGGACCTGAGCCATCACCTGCTGCCTCCCAAGGTGCACAAAGGAGGAAACTGCGTTCAGAAGCAATGCTGGGACTCAAACACAGGTGCTGGAGTGTGAAAGGTGGACATCCCAACAAGCAACTTAACTTCTGTGCCACATGTATGCCCTTGTGAAATATTCTGAAAGGGAGGGACTCTAGCTTTACTTCTTCTCTCCCCCTTTTTTGCATAATATGTAGATAATATAACTCATGTAAACTTCCTGAATTACAGGCTGATCTTAAGAATGGAAGCTGATGCTGGGATTATGCAGATTGTTTTTACATTTACTTTCCTCCATCCGTTATTTGACTTTTTTTTTTTTTTATCCAGTTCTCTATTCTGGGAAGCTTAACTTTTTTTTTTAAGATTTTTTATTTATTTTATTTGAGAGTTAGAGTTACAGACAGTGAGAAGGAGAGACAGAGAGAAAGGTCTTCCTTCCACTGCTTCACTCCTCAGGTGGCCGTAATGGCCGGAGCTGTGCTGATCTGAACAATGGCCTGAGCTGTGCTGATCTGAAGCCAAGAGCCAGGAGATTCTTCCTGGTCTCCCGTATGGGTGCAGGGGCACAAAGACTTGGGCCATCTACTACTGCTTTCCCAGGCCATAGCAGAGAGCTGGACTGGAAGGGGAGCAGCCGGGACTCGAACCAGATGTCCATATGGCATGCTGGCACTGCAGGAGGAGGATTAATCTACTGCACCACAGTGCCAGCCCCAGGAGGCTGAACTTTTAATGGCATCACACATGCTCCTTTGTCCTCTAAGGCTAGGCCAATGAAAGACTCCATTCAGATCTTGAACAGTGACAGGGGAGCAGGCTAATAAATAGTAGTACATGCTTGTTCCTACTCTGATCCTATGCTAGCTTGTTGATGGGCTGAGACAGTGCTACTCTGACAAAGGCCCTCATCACTGCCAAAATGGTTCTTGTCTAGCCTAAACTCTTACTGAGTTTCCTGACAGTTCTCCCCATCTTTTTTTCCTTTTTTTTCCCCTAAGTATTTATTTATTCCATAAAAGAGTGACAGAGAAAGTTGTACGAACACACACAGAGAGAGAACTTTCATCTGCTGGTTCAATCCCCAGATGTCCACAAGAGCCAGAATTTGTCAGATCAAAGCTAGAAGCCCAAAACTCCTTCTGGGGTCTCCAACATTGGATAGCAATGACTGAGGCATCATCTGTTATCTTCTGGGTTCATTAGTCATTAGATGAATTGGAAGCAGTGTAGCTAGGACTTGAGTCAGGCACTTGGATATGGGATGCAGGCATCCCAAGTGGTGTCTTAACCCACTGTGTCACAATGCCTGTGCCAATCCCTTTTTCTAGGAGTGGAAATGACTTCCTGTTCATACTGGTCTCTGCTAGTTTCATTGTATCTTAGCATATTGCATTCATCAGGGTTTTAGGAGCAAATATGTTGTGTATTTACATGAATAGTTCACAAAGATTTTTAAAAAATGGACTTCTAATAATTATGAAAATAAAATTTAGGAGAAATAATTACTATTTGTATGTCTGAAGAACTAGGGAAGGGACATTTTAGTTTAACCCAAAGAATCAGAGATCTGGTTGAACAAGCTGTATGAGAGGGAATTTAGTTTGTTAGAGGAACACATAGAATCTATGATGACTGAACAGGCAGGCGACCACAGGGGCTGATCCTCTATTTCATTCTTTTCCACGAATTTATCTATGACAAGTGCTTCCTACTAGTTCAAAAGGCAGAAACTAGAAGGCAAGTGAAACAATTGGTTTAGAACTTCCATGGAGAAGCATCCCAAATAAAGATGGAGAGGCACATAGAAGACACTCTAGTATAACAAGAGTGCTCATACAATGCAAACAGTTGCCTCTATCAAAACTCATCAGTTACCCCTCTAGGTTTCCCATGTTTCTTTTAAGGACCCTGACTGGGATAGTAATAATTGTCAGAGGTAAGCCCTATAAATGAAAGCCTAGAATTGGAGTGTTCACATATTCTCAACTCAGGATATGAGTAGAGAACTTTACTTGTCTCATGCAGATATATGGCAAAGAGTGGTCAGGCCTGATTCTGAAATTTAAAGATTCACAAAACTTAAGTTCATATTTTGAATAAGTATCTTATGTTAAAATGAGAGTGGTGGTTGCGAAGAATCAGTACTATGAAAATGATATGGCTTGTGCTCAACTAGGCAGAAACAAATGAAGCTGAGAATTTGAACTCTCAAGTCCTCCCGAACATATCTTGAGAAAGATAGTTTTTCCTATCATTCTAACACCCCAAATCTGCCCATGAGAACCAAACTTCCCTCACACTAAAAAAAAAGCCAAAAAAAACCACCCCAACTTTGTAGGATGTTACAGGTATTTCATGAAGGATGGTACAAGTATTTCATAAAGAGACACACATTTTCTAGTGTCTACTCTCAATATCCTGCATTGACTCCATGTCTGAGAGTTAGATCCAAGTTTAACACAGGCTGATAAATCAGGAGATTATTTATACCCAAGGACAGTTTTCATCTTGTAGGAAATTCCTTTTACCAAAACATTAAAAAGAAGTTTTGCTTAGGGGGCCAACAGAATTAATGAAATATATGCTCTGGTGGTTGTGCTCTATAAGCTAGAGATGACAGTGAGTTCCACCATAATGAAATTCGATTCCCTAGTGGAAATGATGGGATCCTACCATGGCGGAGGTCAGGTAGTGGCATGTAACATTTAGAAATACAGTGAACACAATTACCATAATTAGCCACAGAGATCTATAGCAGTGGTTAATTATTCCCAAAGCTCCTGGGAATAAAATAGCTGGGCAACCTCTTAACATGCTGTTTAACTTATATAAATAGGAAAATTCCAGGTTTATTGAGCAAAAAACAAGAAACAAAAGACATGACTTGAGATACCTTAGTGGAGTTTATGGCTTCTAGTCTATTCTAAAACTTAATCTTGCAGATCTAGAGTGACTTGATTAACAGATAGGTCTGTTCTTTTTGAGGAAAGACTTTCAAAAAGGAACTAAATTATTTACTATGAATCTTCCACATTACCCCAAGAGAATGTGGCTGAGTAAAAGCAAATAACCAGACCTTATGTGGTTATTAGATACTGGCTCTGGGTGGAACCATGTGGCCCAGTGGTCCAGCTAGGGACAAATGGAGATCAGATGAGAGATGAAGTCTTGCCAAAGTCAATTTATACTTATTGTTTATGATTGTTTTTCCTACTGCTTACTTAGTCCTGGATTATTTGAAGTAAATATGGGTACTTCATAATTAGCAGAGTCCTTTCATTGGTTCTCTGTCCAATAGAATGAAGTAAATTGTAGAAATGTCTCACATAGTTTTTCTCTCATGGTGTCCTTAAGATACTAAAACACTATAAAACATTAAATAAAAAGCAATGCCATATTCCTGGTGAGTATTGTAGAGGTTATGGCCAACAACCATGATTTAAGAAATAAGTTTGTATTTTATCCATTTTAATCTATTTTATCTCTATTTAACTTTCCTGTTTCAGTAGTGTGTTAGAGGGCCCTGAATGACTATAGATTATAACAACCTCAATTAGATAGTACATAACTAAACCTGGTCTTCTGAATATAGTATCTTTACTGGAGCAAATATATAGATGTCTTGGCCCCTGGCATGCTATTACCCTAGACAATATTGCCTTTAACTGCCAGACAGTTAGCAAAATCAGAAGCTATCTACCTTTACATGTCAAAGATAGCACATATCTCAGGTCTATGCAAGCATTTTTGCTTATTGTAATGATCTAATATGGAAGAAACTTCTTTTGCTTGTTTCTGGCCATACACTACATATGCACTATATTATGCTAATTGAAACAAGTAAGAAGGAAGTAGCAAGCACCATCATTTACTTTGTAAGATATATACAGCCTGCAAAATCCGTGAATTTGGCCAGAGCCGCGGCTTGCTAGGCTAATCCTCTGCCTGCGGCACCAGCACCCAGGGTTCTAGTCCTGGTTGGGGCACCGAATTCTGTCCCGGTTGCTCCTCTTACAGTCCAGCTCTCTGCTATGGCCCGGGAGTGCAGTGGAGGATGGTCCAGGTCCTTGGGCCCTGCACCCACATGGGAGACCAGGAGGAAGCACCTGGCTGCTGGCTTCGGATCCGTGCAGCACGCTGGTGGTAATGCGCCGGCCATAGCGACCACTTTGGGGGTGAACCAACAGAAAAGGAAGACCTTTCTCTCTGTCTCTCTCTCTCTCACTGTCTAACTATGCCTGTCAAAAAAAAATCCATGAATTTTTCAGGATCCCTTTGGTGGAGCTTGTGTGGTGATGCCACCTCAGAGTAAGTGATAAGTTGCTGTACTTTTCTCTTCCCTTCAAAAAGAAATACACAATATGCTCTATTTAAATCTGTAAATTTTAGAATTCATGTGTAATGTATTTGAACATATTATTTTGATATTTAATATTTCTATTAACCAATCTTTAAGGCTGTAGTTTTAAATGTGGCCCAGAACAAGAGAAGACTAGGAATATGGCCCAAATTTCAGTAAAATTTTTCCTGACTTAAGAACTTCGCAGCCACAGTAGCCTCAATGGGACTATGACAGATGGAGATGCTTGGTCAGGAGTCTGGCCAGTCCAATATGAGAATAGTACAGACCTTTAGGTTTTGGATTAAATTCATACTCCATTACAACTGTACTCCGTTTGAAAAGCAGCTCCCCGCAAAACAACTGAGTCTTGGTAAATTCTGATTGAGAAACTGGTAAAATCAGATTGAAACCCAAACTGACCAAAATGGAAATAAGACAAGAAAAGTTGTTGAGGGATAAAAGGAGTGATTATTTTTTTTTATATGTTTATTCTGCTAGTTCACTTTTTACTCTTCCTCATCCTTGTTTGGGCCTGAGAGGCTAAAAATATCCTTGTGTCCGTTTTCTCTGTAGCATATACTTGTATTTGACGAACACTGGGCTATTGAAATCAGGGAGGCAGGAGTTTAATAATTTATACATTCTTTTCACAGTATGTCCGACCTGCTGCCCCGAAGCCTAGCAGTTGTGCTTTTACTCCCCATAAAGCCACAGCTCCTTTCTATATGGCCACAAGTTTAAGTTCCTAAAACAACATCTCCATCTTGCCCCTTCAGATCTAAAGATTGTATTGGCTTCCTCTTGTTTCTAGTCCTTGGAATCACAATAGTCTTTTTTTACTACCATTAATCTTCCCCATATCTCAAAAAATAGTAGTTCTTTTATTCAACTCTTCATCGTTACCACTTTAAGTGTAAAATCATCTTTCCCATCCCAGAATAAATGACAGAGTAAAAAGGAAAACTTTGGGAAGTATTAGGTTATATTGACTTAAATTATGGATATTTTAGTGAGGCATAAATAAATTCTGTCTTTTTAATTTATTTTCTAAAAGATTTACTAACTTAATTGATAGAGAGGAACAGAGGGAGGTGGGGAAGAGAGGGAGGTGGGGAAGAGAGGGGGAAAGAAAGAAAGAGGGACAGAGAGAGAATGAAAATGTTCCATCCAGTGGTTCACTCCCCAAATTGCTGCAAAAGCCAGGGCTGGGACAGGCTGCCAGGAGCCAGGAGCTTCATTTAGGTCTCACATGTGGGTAAGAGTCTAAGCACTCAGACTATCTTCCGCTGCTTTCCCAGTGAAAACATATTTCCAAATATGTTTCCTCATTCATTTAGAAAGAGTCAAAATCCATTTCACTTCAACAAGTTTCCCCTTTGGTGCTCAGTTAGTTGTCGCCAACTCCCTGATTGGTGACAACTAACTTAGCACCAAAGGGGAAACTTGTTGAAGTGAAATGGACACTGTGAGAAACAGTGACTTGATCAGCTCTTGTCCTGACGGTTGATGTACAATGTAATACTTTATCCATTTTAGTATTTTGGTTTTGTTCTAGTACCATTGGTTGAACTCTGTAATTAACACACAATTGTTCTTAGGTGTTTAAATTTTAACTGAAAAGTGATCCCTGTTAGGAATTTGGAAAACATTATGTTGAGTGAAATAAGCCAATCCCAAAGGGACAAATACCACTTGTTCTCCTTGATAGGTGACAACTAACTGAGCACCAAAAAGGAAACCTGTTAAAGTGATGAACACTATGAGAAACGGTGACTTGATCAGCCCTCACCCTGACTGTTGATGAGCAACTTGATATGTTATCCCTCTTAGTATCTTTTTTATTTGTTCTACTTAATACTTATGGTTGAATACTGTAATCAATACACAATTTTTCTTAAGTGCTGAAACTTAACTGAAAAGTGATCCCTGTTAAATGTAAGAGTGGGAAAAAGAGAGGGAAGAGATGTGCAATTTGGGACATGCTCAAGCTGACTTACCTCAAATGGTGGAGTTAGAAACATACCAGGGGATTCCAATTCAATCCCATCGAGGTGGCATGTACCAATGCCATCTCACTAGTCCCAGTGATCAATTTCTGTTCACAATTGATCATAATGATAGGACTAAGAACCAAAGGGGTCACATAAACAAGAATAGTGTCTGCAAATACTAGCTGATAGAATAAAAAAGGGAGAGAATGATCCAACATGGGAAGTGAGATACATAGCAGACCCATAGAATGGCAAATGTTCTAACGGCACTCTGGCCTCAGAATCAGCCCTTAAGGCATGCGTATCTGGCTGAAATGCCCATGAGAGTATTTCAGGCATGGAAAGCCAAGACACTCTGGGGGGAAAAAACCTAAATGAAAGATCTCTGTGAGTGAGATCCCAGTGGAAAGAATGGGTCATCAAAAAGGAGGTACCTTTCTCTGAAGGGAGGAGAGAACTTCCACTTTGACTACGACCTTGTCTAAATATGATCAGAGTTGGTGAACTCAGGGGGCTTCCATAGCCTTGGCAGCTCATGACAAGAGCCTAGGGTGATTACTGAGGCCATAAACAAGAGTGTCAATTTGTTAAGTCAACAACAGGAGTCACTGTGCACTTACTCCTCATGTAGGATCTTTGTCCTTAGTGTGCTGTACATTGAGATTTAATGCTATAACTAGTACTCAAACAGTATTTTTCACTTTATGTTTCTGTGTGGGAGCAAACTGTTGAAATCTTTACTTAATGTATGCTAAACTGATCTTCTGTATACAAAGAGAATCGAAAATGAATCATGATGTGAATGGAAGGGGAGAAGGAGTGGGAAAGGGGAGGGTTGCGGGTGGGAGGGACGTTATGGGGGGAAGCCATTGTAATCCATATTCTGTACTTTGGAAATTTATACTCATTAAATAAAAGTTAAAAAAAAAAGAAAGAGTCAAAATCCACAGCCTTCTAATTCATAGCCAAAGATGATAATAGTTCAATTATTCTCTGTTTTCTTATTCCAAGATTATCATATGTATCAACATGAAAAGTGTTATGAAAAATATCACTGTGGAGTGCTTCAGTAAAGAGAGAAAAAGGGATAAGGAAGAGTCAGGCCCCACTTCACTTGTAGAGTTAATGTCTCCTGGAGACCTTTCTGTAGGATGTGGTCCTGTCCATCTTTGCTCACTTGACCCACGTGGGGGTCCTTACCCACAGTTCTTCCTCCACAGGCTGCAGATATCACTGGCTCTCAATGAGCAATGATTTTGTTTGTGACTGTCCGACTAGCTTTTACTCCATGAGATTAGAGGTACTAGAAAGGTGAAGATTTTTCTAATATTCATTTTTTTTTTTTTTTGTATTCTTAGCAGATAGCACTTGCCTGGCTGAAAAAAGAAAGCCAATGAGGTCATTTCGAACAAATTGGTAAACAAAGTTTCAGGACCTCACTCAAAATCTCTCATAGCACTGCTACATAAAGCCTTTACTTCCTAATATTATTTTTTGAAAACTTTTAAAATTTGCCTGCATTGTTTGAGAGGCAGAGAGAGAGAAAAAGAGAGACAGAATGATGGACACAGAGAGAACTTCCATCCACTGCTTTACTCCTGAAATACCTGAAACACTGAGGACAGGGCCACACTGAGACTCAGCACATGGAGCTCAAGCTGGATCTCTCATGTGTTTAGCAGGGACACATATAACTCATGCTGCCACATGCTGCCTCTGAGGATACTCATTAGCAGGAAGAAGAGTAGAAGTGGAGGAATCAAACCTGAGCACTTCAATATGGGATTTGGGTATCCCAAGCGTGTCTTAACTTCAACATCAAATTCTCCCACGTCCTACCACTATTTGTCACTTTCAATCCTGATATATTCAATAATTGTTATTTTCTCTGTGGTCCATAATAATGTATGTATGTTTCTTTTTTAGCATTCTCTCACAACATTATTTTTGTGTATGTCTTTCCTGTTATCTTATGTAATTATCAAGGGCAATAGCTATATAGCTGACTATTTACACTATGGGCTCTGAACTTCAGCTCTGTTGATTCATAATCATATTATCTTAACTAAGTTACTTAACACCTCTGAATTCATATTTCTTTTTGATAAAATAGATACAATTCATTTATTCATGTAGAAAACATTTTTTGTACCTAATATGTGCAGGGAGCTAATGTATGCATTGACAGTAGAGATGGGAGAAAAAAGGAAAAGGAAAAGGAAAAGAAAAGAGAGAAAGAAAAAGAGAAAGGAGAGAGAGAGAGACAGGAAGGAAGGGAGGTAAGAGAGAGAAAGGAAGAGAAAATGAGGAAAGAAAAGAAAAATAGGCAAAGTCCATCCTTTCATGTAGTGTATGTTGTAAATATGGATGGATCTATATTTTCTATATGTCCATATCCACATCATACAAACCATATAATTATATATATATGTTCTTTTGAGAAAATAAAAAATAGATAGAAAATTAGCTTGATAGAAATGATAGAAAGCCCTCGTGTTTATTGGAAAAGCTGGTCCAAGAATTGAAAAAGTATCTCAAAACATTGATCTCTACAAAATTTCTACTTTTCTTCTTGATGCATATTAGGATTTTACTTCTCACTCTCCTCAGAGTTATGCATGGATTTGTGACTTGCTTTAGCACATGGAAGTTAGGCAGAAGGGAGTTGCATGCAGAAGCTTTAAGAACAACCAGTTCAAGATTTGCCACATCTCCTTACCCTGGTGGAATTATTATGGAAGCATTTAACAGCCTTCTTCTGCTGAGTTCTTCGTGTTAGCCTACACTGGGCATTGGCCTGTGATTTGGAGATTGTTTTACTGTACCATAATATGCCATATTCTTACTGATGTAAGCCTATTGTCACAACATATGGCACTCAGAAATTGTTCCATAATATCGTACCATTGCTTTTGCTACTATGATGATTATTTTATTATAATAACATTTGGATTACCTATGTAGAAACATGATTGAGAGTAAATACTTTTCTATTAAATAAATGTGAGTTGTTAGGTGTTAAAGGTCTTTTGGTCCTCCCTTACAAATGGTAAAAATTAAGTCCAAGTAGTCAATTAGCTTTTAGAGGTGGTAGATGGGCAGCACAAAATCTGGAAAAAAAAAGGAGAAAAGCATTAAACTTTATATTCTCATGCTATTTTTCTTTTCATTTGCAATACATAATGATACATACACTTTTATAGTCACCTGGCTTAAAGATCTAATAAATCTAATTATGAATATAGAAAACCTTTAGAAATCAGGTATACACATCAAAGATGTTAATTGAAATACAGTTCTACTAGAGACTGTAAAATTTATCTGAAAATGTCAATATAAAGTGACAATGGTTATTCATTTTTAGACACAGAAATTAAATTTTAAAGGAAATAACCAGACAGACATGCTAGTTTGAAATGAAGTGTAGCTGAATTTCTCTTAAGTCTTTGCAAGGCAGAAAATAGACCTGTTTCTCTCATAGCAGAAAAACGCTAGAAGTCCCAGAGAAAATCTGCTTGTTGTGAAACATGTAAGGACAGATCTGTAGGGGTAGGGAAATGCAAAACACATTGGAGGCAAATTTTCAGTGGATAAAATTAAATCAAAGGAGAAAGCAACTTTTCTGGAACATAACTATAAATGATAAAATGAGGACTCTGTTTTCTAAAATAAGAATGTGTTCCTTCAATAAGTGTTTCAATGATATCTACAAAATCAGCTACAAGATTTAAAACTCTGTAAATGAAATTCTAAATACTCTATTTCTAAGGATACTAAAAACTACCAACTGAAGCCTTTCATTTCTTTTCTAGAGTTCACTATCTACCACAATAACTACAGGAGAAAAATTAAATAGTTTGTTTTATTTGTTAGTAACAAATAAAGTACAATCACCATAGTAGCTTGTATTTATAAATATTGTATAATCACAACAGTAAGCTTGATGTGAAAGAATGTGTTTCAGTAAGCTTGATTGGTAAATATGCAGGCAATGCTTTTTTAAGTCATTAAAATCACTAGTTTAAGTTTCCATTCTGTATAACTAAAGATGAAATTATTCAATTGACTATGATATATTTAGAGTTACACTGTAGTTATATAAAACATGTTGACCTAAAAAGGACAAATACGTGTTAATGTGTTCTAGAAAGAATAAGAAATTGCTTTATGCTTCTCTTTGAGATATTTTCTCTTCAGAGCTTGCAGTACTGATTATGTCAGTATCAAAAGAGGTCTTATCCCAGCAACCATATCCCAGCAAGCATTTTCTAAAGGGTGTGGATCAGTTTGTGTTGAATTTAAAATAAAACACATATAAGTGACTTCATGTTGTATTTTCCTTAGGTATCTAGTGTATTTCACTTAGCATAATATCCTCCATAGTCATCCTTTTTGTCAAATGATAGGATTTTCCTCAGTAAGTCCATTGCACATAGGTACAACATTTCTTCATTCAGTCATTTGTAAATATTTAGATTGTTTCTGTGTATTGATTATGAATAATGCTGCTAAGATCAGGTCGTACTAACACCTCTTCATGATCCTGATTTCAGTTCTCTTCAGTGAATACCCAGAAGAAACATTGCTGGATCATAAGATATTTCTATGTTTAAATATTTTGAGGACTTGCCATACTGTTTTCTGCAGTAGTTACACCAAATATTTTACCTTCCTTTGGAAAATTAGGAGGCATTGGTAAAAGCAAACATAGGCTGGTGCAGTGGCTCACTTGGCTAATCCTCTGCCTGCGGCACTGGCACCCTGGGTTCTAGTCCTGGTCGGGGTACCGGTTTCTGTCCTGGTTGCTCTTCTTCCAGTCCAGCTCTCTGCTGTGACCCGGGAGGACAGTGGAGGATGACCCAAGTGCTTGGGCCCTGCACCCACATGGGAGACTAGGAGGAAGCACCTGGGTCCTGGCTTTGTATCAGCGCAACGCACTGGCCGTAGCGGCCATTTGTGGGGTGAACCAACAGAAGGAAGACCTTTCTTTATGTCTCTCTCTCTCTCACTCTCTAACTCTGTCTGTGAAAAAAAAAAAAAAGCAAACATAAACATAGTTTCAGTTAGACAAGATGAATAAGTAAGTCCTAGGGATCTAACTATATAGCATAGTACCTGTAGTTAATCAAAATACATCATCTGCTTTGCTAAGAGAGCAATGTTTTGTTAAATGTTCTTTTGAAAAAATAATAAATAAAGATAGATGGAGATACTTTTGAGGTGCTGGATTGCTGGATGTATTTATGGCATAGTTTGTTGTGATGGTTTCACAAGTATACACTTATTTCCAAATTCACCTTGTTTATACTGGCAATTTTGTATGTTAATCATAACAGTAAAATGCATTAAAGATCAAAATAAAACATACATAAACTAATTAGGAATGGTATACCCAGTTTAGTTGGTAAGCAGTTTTTAGACTCAGAAAGTTAAGTATAATAATATTTTCAAGTAATAAACTATAAATAATAATAATTATTTTTATGAGGCTCTATGCATGCATAGTGTATGTATATGTACATGACATGACTTAAATTTTATTATTTGTGTACCATATGGGAAAATGTGAACAAAATTTAAACTACTAAATAGTAAACAATTCATGTTTTCCTTTATGCTAAACTTAAAATATGTATTTTGTACTTTTCTCAGGTCAGTTAAGTTCACTCAAATAGCTTGACACTACTGAATTCATAGAGGTAGTCAGGCTACCCTGAATTTTATAAATGTATTAAAATAAAAGGTTCCTCTACTAACAAACTCCACTAGAATTACCAAATCTTCACCATTGAAGTTTAGTCATTATGTAGATAGATGGGTTTTATTCTTCCTATCATTTTTAATTGCCATGGAATTACATTCCCAAATCAGTACAGTGTATACTTTCCTTGGTTCAGTTGAAAGGGATGAACCCTCAGGAAGATAAATTATTCCATTATCACCAAAACACTTATTATGTGTCCATATTTTAGGAGACAGCATTGAGTGTTTAAATAGCAATTAATAAGGCTTAGTTTCTGCCTGTTGGGAGGGTTGCATGTGAGATTATCAATGATGTAGAAATTTGAAGGTCATGAATTTAACACGGGGGTGCAAAGAGATGGGTGAAATCAGTTTCTACCAGTGTACATTTACACTCTTGAACAAAATTATATCAGTGGACTGGGGGAACTAAGGAGACCCAAGGGAGATTCGTGTCAAGGTGATTCATGGCCACTGCACCAATCATGTAAGAAATGCCTCTGCCAAAATACCACAGTTTGACTGAGTGCTGTCCAAATGAAAGCAAGATAAGGAGGGATGGGTACAGTGGAATTTTTCTTAAATCTTCCATATCCCGTCTCAGAAATTACCAAAGGGAAAGGAGTATTAGCTTGTATCTATTTTACATATTTTTAAAAATATGCTGTATGTTGTGGATAACAGGGTTCAAAAAGAACTGCATTAGTTACTGGCAAACATTACAAAGAACTATCTAGAGTAATGGATACTTTCCCTGTGAAAATTTTAAATTTTAAATTTTCCCAAATTTAAGTACATAGGCAGAGAATATTACTATTTTAAGCAGTGGACATCCTTAATACACCAATAGATCACTACATCTCCTTAACTCCCTAAATAGTTACCGGATATTATTAATTCTCTCTCTCTCTCACTCTCAAACTCAGGCCTTTTTCACATTTTTTGGAAAATAAAATTAGCAAAGGTTTTTAGTCTTCAATTTTGGAATACTTTAATAACATCCTAGCCATTTTCTTGGTATTCGCTCATAGCATTTCACACAGAATTGCTGATGAAAAGATAGCTCACCTTATAGCCAAAGAAGTGCGGGAAGGAGTCTGCCCATAGAATTCACTGGTCTTACGATGATTTCCACCATCCTGAAGTGGCCGACTTGGAGACAGCTATGGAATGGCATTTTGAAGATTCAGTTACAGCACCAGCCAGGTGGTGCTACCTTGTAGATGTGCAGCAGGATTCTACAGCAGGCTGCATATGTTCTAAATCACCATCCATTATATGGTTCTGCTTTTTGGATAGTCAGGATTCATGCATGGTTCCAGGGTTGAAAATGGGAATGGTGTCAATCATCAATACCCTAGTGACCCACTATGACATTTTTGCTGTTTGTTCTTGTAATTTTTATATTACACTGGCCTAGAGGTCTTAGTTCCAGAGACAGAGATGCTTCTTCCAGAAGATATAATAATTATTCCATTGAACTGGAAGTTAAGACTACAACCTGACAACTTTGGGCACTCTGTGCCTATGGCCAACAGCTCCAATTCTTCAGGAATGAATGCTTAGGTCACTTCACAAGGAAAATAACCGTGGTGAACTGAAAGCAAAGGGAGTATAGAATGAATAGTTGAAGAGGGAAATTATAAATACCACTTACAACTACATGAAGAATAACGTAATTGTTATGAATATTTCCCCTCATTTTTATGCATATGTTTGTGTATGTGTACACAGGTGTGCAGTAATGGAATATCTTTCTTTTCTTATTTTATGTTATCATAGTTTTAATGATCTGTGATTACTTTAAAATTTACTGAATATGAGTGATACAGTAATCTTTCCATTTGATTATTGTTCATAAATCCTGCCCATACTTTTGCTAACCTAGGCTCCTTCTACTTTTTACTTGTTGAACTCTTTAATTTACTTGGAAATTTGAAAGTTTTTTTTTCCTAAAGAGGAAAATTTTGTTTTTTTTTTTTTTTAAGTTAATATTATCTGTTCTATCTGCATTAATAGTAAATAAATTAGAAAACAAAAAAGTTTGCACTACCAGTTCAGGTTCAAAAAACAAATTCTGAGCAATGTGTTATAGTGGGGAAAGAGTGAATATTTTATAAGAAAGATGTTATTATGTTATATGAAGTTCATATTATAATAAATATTAAATAGCCAGTACTGAGCTGCACCCAAGGACACAAATGGATATGCTACTAATACTAATGAAAATACCTTATTTTTCTTTCTTCTCTTATCCTGTTATGTCACAAAAGATTTGTTGAATTTATATTAGTTTTTTGTTTTTATTATATAAGTTATGGGACCACAGAAGAAGAATAAACATCACTCAAGGATTTTGTTTCCTTTTTTTGGGTAAAGTATTAGTGCATTTCCCATGTGTACATGGTAGTTATGTCATGTTAAGTGAAATTATGTTATTATTATTATGTCATTTGTTGGTTTAGTGTGACTTAAGGAGATGTACAAATCTAATTTTCCATATTGACAAGAGGTGGACTGGTGGTTAACTTTACAGGTTAAAGAGCAACAGGATGCTCAGGAAGTTGGTAAAATATTATTTTTGTGTGTATCTATGAGGGTGTCTCCAGAAGAGATTAGTGCTTGAATAACACTAATGGGAAGTGCACCATTGATTTTTGTCATTCAGGTCCTGAATTGCTGATTTTTCTGTGTACCTCCTTTACTTATGGAATGTTATAAGATTTCTTGGCCTTCATAATCTCTATTTTTTTTAAGATTTATTCATTTATAAAGGTAGAGTTTCTTAGAGAAAGAGAAAGAAAGGAAAGAGATTGATCTTCCATCTGCTGGTTCACTCCTCAAATGGCCCCAAGGGCCAGGCCTTGGTCAAGCTGAACCTAGGAACCAGGAGCTTCATCTGGTTCTCCTACATGGGTGAGAGGCCTAAGCACTTGAGTCATTTTCCACTGCTCTCCTAGTCATGTTAGTATGGAGCTAGATAGGAATGGAGCAGCTGGGACTTGAACTGGTGCCCGTATGGAATGCTGACTGCAGGCAGCAGCTTAACTTGCTGTGCCAGAGGCCCCCCCATCCCATTATTCCTTGAGCCATATCCCATAACAAATCTTTTCTTGTACACATCCATATTTATTCCATTGATTCTTATTTTCAGGCAACAATGAATAATATTCTCCCCATCTCTAAATGATTACTAGATCTTAACATTCTACCATATGCCTTGTTCTCTCAAATTCATTTCTTCTTCCCCTGCTTTTTTGGGGTCTAGGACAATCATATTAATATAGGTTATTAATCTTTTCATTCTGGATAATTGTAATAGCTTCTTAGTGATTTTTTTAAAAATGTGTTATCTCTTTAGTAGGCCCACATTGCTGACTTAAGATTATTTTTATTTTTATTTTCCAAAAATGTACATCATATTATGTAGTTTTCATTTTTAAAATAGTTAAGTTTTTCATCAAAAAGATGGTGAAATCTTTTTTTTAATAATCATTTATTTATTTGAAAGGCAGAGTTATAGAGAGGCAGAGACAGAGAGAGAGAGAGAGATTCCATCTGCGGGTTCATTCCCCAGATGGCAACAAAGGCGGAGCTGTGCCAATCCAGTTAGAAGTCAGGAGCTTCTTCCGGGTCTCCCACGTGGGTGCAGAGGCCCAAGGACTTGGAACACCTTCTACCACTTTTCCAGGCCATAGTAGAGAGCTAGATTGGAAGTGGAGCAGCCGGGACTGGAATTGGTGCCCATATGGGATGCCAGCACTGCAGGTGGCAGCTTTACCTGCTATGCCACAGCACCAGTTTCCATGGTGAAATCTTGATGTGTCAAATTAGCTACCTTGGGGCTGGCACTGTGCCACAGTAGGTTAATCCTCCACCATCAGCACCGGCATCCCATATGGATGCCAGTTCTAGTCCCAGCTGCCCTTCTTCCAATCCAGCTCCCTGCTGTGGCCTGGGAAAGTGGTCGAAAATGGCCCAAGTCTTTGGGCCCCTGCACCTGCATGGGAGACCAGGAAGAAGCACCTGGCTCCTGGTTTCGGATCCACACAGCTCTGGCCATTGCAGCCATTTGGGGAGTGAACCAATGCATGGAAGACCATTCTCTCTGTCTCTCCCTCTCACTGTCTGTAACTCTACCTCTCAAATAAATAAATAAAATCTAAAAAAAAATAAGCCAACTCTCTTCTTCATCTTCCCACCTATTTATTTACAAGTTTGATCATTTGCTTTGTAATTTTTCATGCTTATTTGTATGTGTATACATTGTTCCCTCTATTTGAAAGAAATATTTTTTTTTTCCCTATTTGAAGAGAACTTACTTACCCCCAATACCGAAAGCAAATATTACCCTCACTGTGTAGTTTTCTAGTGTGTTCCATGGCAGTTGAATACTGTTTTTACCATGTTATTTTGTGTTTGATGCTTTTAAAATTATCCAATCTCTTAGGAGGCTGACATAGAGTCTTGTTTGTGCTAACTCAATTGCCAGGACTATCAGTGAGTAATGCTATCTTCCTATTACATGTGAAGTATCACAAAACAGATTTTGTTCCCATTTAACAGATAATTGAGTTTTTTGTTTCACATTGCTTTTTTTTAACTTTTATTTAATAAATATAAATTTCTAAAGTATAACTGTTGGATTATAGTGGCTTTTTCCCCCCATAACCTCCCTCTCACCCACAACCATCCCATCTCCTTCTTTGATGGCCAGTTATTTCCTTTGGAATCTCACTCACAGAGATCTTTCATTTAGGTCATTTTTTTTTTTTTTTTTTGCCACAGTGTCTTGGCTTTCCAAGCGTGAAATACTCTCACGGGCTTTTAAGC
Organism: Oryctolagus cuniculus; assembly: GCF_964237555.1. NCBI lineage: Eukaryota > Metazoa > Chordata > Mammalia > Lagomorpha > Leporidae > Oryctolagus > Oryctolagus cuniculus. Next base: position 78,497,063 of record NC_091436.1, on the reverse strand, counting down.
CGGATATAAATGCCTTAAGGGCTGATTCTGAGGCCAGAACAAAATACCAAAGACATTCTTCTCAGATCTGGAAAGCAATGATGTTGAAATTCATATGGAGACACAGGAGATTGCTAAAAGCAATCTTGTACAACAACAACAAAAAAAGCTGGAAGCATCACAGTACCAGATTTCAGGACAGACTACAGGGCAGTTATAATCAAAACAGCATGGTACTGGTACAGAAACAGATGGTTAGATCAATTGAACAGAATAGAAACACCAGAAATCAATCCAAACTTCTACAGCCAATTTATATTTGATCAAGGATCTAAAACCAATTTGTGGAGCAAAGACAGTCTATTCAACAAATGGTGCTGGGCAAATTGGATTTCCATGTGCAGAAGCATGAAACAAGACCCCTACCTTACACCTTACACAAAAATCCACTTAACATGGATTAAACATCTAAATCTATGACCTGACACCATCAAATTATTAGAAAAGATCTGAGAAACCCTGCAAGATATAAGATATAGGCATAGGCAAAGACTTCTTGGAAAAGACCCTACAGGCACATGAGTCAAAGTCAAAATTAATAATTGGATTACATAAACTTGAGAAGTTTCTGTACTGCAAAAGAAACAGTCAGGAAAGTGAAGAGGCAACCAACAGAATGGAAAAAAAATATTTGCAAACTATGCAACCAATAAAGTTTTTTTAACTTTTATTTAATAAATATAAATTTACAAAGTCCAACTTTTGGATTATAGTGGCTTTTTCCCCCCATAACTCCCCTCCCACCCACAACCATCCCATCTCCCGCTCCCTCTCCTGTCCTGTTCACATCAAGATTCATTTTCAATTATCTTTATATACAGAAGATCAATTTAGTATATACTAAGTAAAGATTTCAACAGTTTGCACCCACACAGAAACACTAAGTATAAAGTACTGTTTGAGTACTAGTTATACTGTTAATTCACATAGTACAACACATTAAGAACAGTGATCCTACATAGGGAGAACATGCACAGTGACTCCTGTTCTTGATTTAACAATTGACACTCTTATTGATGGCATCAGTAATCTCCCGAGGCTCTTGTCATGAGCTGCCAAGGCAATGGAAGCCTTTTGAGTTCTCCAACTCTGATCTTATTTAGACAAGGTCATAGTCAAAGTGGAAGTTCTCTCCTCCCTTCAGAAAAAGGTACCTCCTTATTTGATGGCCCATACTTTCCACTGGGATCTCACTCGCAGAGATCTTCAATTAGGTCATTTCATTTTTTTTTTTTTTTTTGCCAGAGTTTCTTGGCTTTCAATGCCTGAAATACTCTCATTGGCTTTTTAGCCAGATCCTAATGCCTTAATGGCTGATTCTAAGGCCAGAGTGCTATTTAGGACATCTGACATTCTATGAGTCTGCTGTGTATCTCACTTCCCATGTTGGATTTTTCTCTTCTTTTTAATTCTATCAGTTAGTATTAGCAGACACTATTCTTGTTTATGTCTGTTATGGTTAACAGACACATGAAAAAATGTTCAGGATTACTAGCAATCAGGGAAATGCAAATCCAAACCACAGTGAGGTTTTATCTCACTCCGGTTAGAATGGCTCACATACAGAAATCTACCAAAAACAGACTCTAGTGAGGTTGTGGGGAAAAAGGGACACCAACTCACTGTTGGTGGGAATGCAAACTGGTAAAGCCACTATGGAAGTCAGTTTGGAGATTCCTCAGCAACCTGAATATAACCCTACCATACAACCCAGCCATTCCACTTCTTGGAATTTACCAAAAGGAAATTAAATTGGCAAATAAAAGAGCTATCTGCACCTCAATGTTTATTGCAGCTCAATTCACGATAGCTAAGACATGGAATCAACTTAAATGCCCATCAACAGTGGACTGGATAAAGAAATTATGGGATATGTACTCTATACAATACTATACAGTAGTAAAAAAAAAAAAAACAATGAAATCCAGTCATTTGCAACAAAATGGAGGAATCTGGAAAACATCATGCTGAGTGAATTAAGCAAGTCCCACAGGGAAAAATATTATATGCTCTCCCTGATCGGTGACAATTAACTGAGAACCTAAAAGGAAACCTGTTGAAGTGAAATGGACACTGTGAGAAACAGTGACTTGATCAGCCCTTGTCCTGACTATCGACGAACAGCTTACTACTTTATTCCTTTTAGTATTTTTTGTTCTACTTAATATCACTGGTTGAACTCTTTAATTAACACACAATCATTCTTAGGTGTTTAAATTTAACTGAAAAGTGATCCCCATCAAATATAAGAGTGGGAATAAGAGAGGGAGGAGATCCACAGTTCAGCACATTCGCACTGGGAATTACCCCTAATGGTAGGCTTAGAAACGTGTCAGGGGATAATTGAGCTTTAAACATAAATACATCTGAGTTTGAGTTTTGTTTAAATGTTAAATATGTTTTTGTTTTGTTTTATTATAGCTTAATGTTTTTCTAGTTTTTTTTATTTAAAAATACTGAAGTTTATCATATTTGTGGTATGGTGTATATATATATATATATATATATATATATATATATATATATATTTGCCCTCTATGGTAGAAAGAAAATCACTCCTTTTTAGCATATGACCTTTTTTGAACATATTGAAGCACAGTGTAGTACAATCCAAAAAAAATCCTTAGCCTTTATTTCTTTCATTTTTCATCTACCTTCTTTGTGACATAAACTATAGCTTAACAGAAGATTCAACCTTGTATATGCTGCTTTAGGATAATGATTTATGAAATAGTTATTAGGATCACCTACTATAGACCTAAAATTCTGAAAGTCTTAGTACAAAATTTCTCATAGATCATATCCTTTGTGTACCATAGGGAGGGTAGCCATAAATTCAGTTTGCCTATGTCTGTCGGTATTTTTATGCAAAAGACTGAGTATTAATATAAATGAATATATGTAGTTAATAGAGCCAAATGCACAAGGAACTAGTTAATCTGTGCTTGAATTAAAAAAATGATAGGGAAGCTAGATGCAGATCATTAATTTTGACAAAGATACTAACATGAGATACTAATATGGAAAATGAGATATGAAGTTTATAGGGAACTCTGTATTACCACGATTAAGTTTGTTTTGTAAGTTTAAAATGAATCTGAAATATAATTTTTAAAATAAATAAATGAAAGCCGATTCAGTTTTCATTTACAATTGGGATGGGTGTGTGGAAAATATTAGCTAAATACAGCCAAATACACAAACTCACTTTTCATTCAAGAGTGAAAAGAACATTCAGGCAAGTTTAGGACTCCCAAAAGGAAAAAAAAAAAAAAAACCCAAATGCTAAATTATTGTTATTATGTGATAATTCTGTCTTTTCACCTATACGATGCAACTATCTCCAAAGTTTTCCATGGGGCATATTATTCCATGCCTTTCTTTAGTGGTTCTTATGGGTTTGTCTTGTTTTATTCCTACTGCTATCAAATATCTATCAGTGGCAATAACTTTGTATTTATAAGACACCTGGTATTGTTCAACTCACCACTTGTATGTGCACATTTCTCTCCTTTTCTGGCCACTTAAAGCAACGTTTGATAAGTAATGCAAAATTCAGGTGGGAAGACATGCACTAACTCTAGAATCACAATTTCAACACCTTGAGCTCCTGCTTTATTTTTTTTTTCCTTTATTCTCAGAAATTACTGAAATAGTTAAAGAGAACCGTGCTATTTGAAATGCATGTCTCGGCCGGCGCCTCAGCTCACTAGGCTAATCCTCCGCCTGCGGCACCAGCACCCAGGGTTCTAGTCCTGGTTGGGGTGCCGGTTCTGTCCTGGTGGCTCCTCTTCCAGTTCAGCTCTCTGCTATGGACCGGGAGTGCAGTGCTGGATGGCCCAAGTGCTTGGGACCTGCACCCGCATGGGAGACCAGGAAGAAGCACCTGGCTCATGGCTTTGGATCAGCACGGTGCTCTGGCCGCAATGCACCGGCCGCAGTGGCCACTTGTGGGGTGCAACAACGGAAAAAAGAAGATCTTTCTCTCTGTCTCTCTCTCTCACACTAACTCTGCCTGTCCAAAAAAAAAAAAAAAAAAAAAAGTGTGTCTCTAAAATCTAACTGGGATACAACCACATTTGAGTGAGGGGCTATTAAAATGATGAAATGGTTATATTGTTTCCAAGGATAAAACACATTATAAATATTTAGTCTTTCATAGTCACAAACCACTTAAATGAATGAATATAGTGTATTCATTGGTTTATAGTTCTAATAGCCGCCAGTAAATGTCAATTCACATGCTGTCCCATAGCACAAGATTCAGCTTTTCGATTTTTAATTTAGCTAAAAGATGTGCAAAAGCGCACCTCATTCGGATCTCTCTTGGCTCCACATCTGTGTCGGATTATACGCAAACAATATTTGAGCTAGCATTGGCAGCCACATACACTCACTAACTTGAATGTAATTAATTGCGTGGCTTTTTTTTTTTTTTTTTTTTTTTTTTTTGTTAAGTAGAGACAAAAAGGATGAAGGGAGAAGATTTGGAGACACACTGCTTTCAGTAATAATCTTACACATGAGGTAAGGCTCAAAGTTGCCAAATGGAATCTGGAAAAAAAGATCCATCAGACTTACTTCTAAAGTAAAACATAATTGTTCTGAAAATGATTAATGCTGGGTGACAGCCAAAGTTCCTTTGATAAAACAAGACTTAGTCTGATTCTGCAATTTAGTAGACAGGAAATGGCTCACCTTTTGGTAATGAATTAACTCTTTCATTGGGCTCTTAGTAATTTCAAAATATAAGCCAGGAAAATGTATTGGATGCCAGGAAATTCAACAGAATTTCCAGGGGTAACAGATAATTAGCCTTTTTCTATCACTGTCTCACATTCCCCTTACTTTATTCTTTTCTTCTTATCTATAGATTTTGGAGAACACTGTAATTTTTTTTGGCCAAGGAGCTTCTCAAAAACAATATTTACTGATTTTACCACATCGAAGTAGGAGTTAGTATACAATAGCATGTGTACAATGGTGACTTTGCAGCTTGCAACATGAAAAAATATTTTCAAAGGACTTTGTAATGAAGTAGGACACAGAAAGATTCCCATGATTTAGCAAATGTAGTCATTTAAATTGCAGTAAGAGCTTGAGATTTCTCAACACCTGGGGTTCAGAAAACTACTGAACTGGGTTTCTATCATCATAAGGTGTATTTAACTGCTTCTTTTAGACATATCTTTACATTCCACAATGGTCTCCCTATACTATATTGCCAAGACCAAGCTCTTCCTTCCCATGGGCATAGCTTAAATGCATCTATAAAATGATTTGATCTGCAGAGCCCATATCATTTTAAACAGGAGAGAAGAAAAAAGCCTCGGAGACAGTGTAGAATGTGGATATTGTAGTCCAAGTTACAAGGGATTTGGCTGCTAGACTAGCGTGGTTATTAATGGACAAATGCTCTTTCCTCAACTGGGGAACTGCTTCTACTCCTTGTGGTTATGAGAATAGGAAATGGAAGGAGACAACACTTTACTGGCAGACACATTACTGGCCCTACAGGGGCCTCGAGAGTAATGAGCAGAGAAGACTTTGGAGAAGATATTCCTGCCAAGGAGAATAATTGCAGCAGGAAGTGTAGCATTCCTTGGGCATGATGGTGGCAGGATTGGATAAGCATATCAGAGTAGGATGCATAGATCAAATCAGTTGTTCAGCTGAAAAATTCCAAAATTTTGAAGTCACTGTGTCAGAAAAAAAGACAGCCTGATTCCTGCTCATTTGTGAGTCCTGGAAATTTAAAGAAAATGACCTCTTACTTTGCTTATTTATATATAGTCAGTTACTTGCTACTCATATATTTGAGATGGATTAAATTCAGATTTTCGTTCCCTAATCAGAAAATAAGTCTTGATTTTTTTGCTTCAATAAATATGGCTATTAAAATAATATAAAATACAATTTGTACACTATAACTCTCTAAGATAATGCTTAAAATAGGCAAAATGGATAGAATTTTGTTTTCAAATGTACAATTACTTAAATAAACATTGAAATTATATGCTTTTATCATATACAAAATGAGGTTTAAAAGATATGTATGAACTGTGGAATGGTTATATCTAAATAATTAGAATATGCATGGGCTCACATAATTATTTTAGTGTGAGAAACTTAGCACATACTCTTTGTTTTTAAAGTCTACAATATATTATTATTAACTATATTCATCTTTTAGAATATAGATCTTTCAAACTTATTCCTCCTAAATCCTTTAACCAATATCTTCCTGTTCCCAATTACTTCTGCCTCTAGGAACCATCATCCAACTCTTTATTTCTATGAGATCAACTTTTTAAAAATTCTTCATATACAGAAGATTATGCTGTATTTGTCTTTCTATATTTGGCTTATTCTACATATCATTATGTCCTTCATGTTGTGGGGCGATATTTCTTTCTCTTTATGCTTGAACAAGTATTCCATTGAGTATAAATATCACACTTTCTTTATTTATTCATATATCAATTGAAACATTGATTCTGTACTTTGATTATTGTGAATAATCCAGCCATAAATAGGGGAGTGAAGCGATATCTTCAACACACTGATTTCATTCCCTTTAGATATACCCCCAGTAGTGGGGTTGCTGGATTGCTGGGTCATATAGTAATTCTATTTTGTTTGGAAACTCAATAATGTTTTCAATAATGCTTACTCTAATTTACATCTCCACTAATAGTGTACAAAGTTTTTCTGTTTTCCATATACTTGCCAGCTTTTTTTTTTTTTATCATTTTATTGCTAATAGACATTCTATTGAGAGTGAGGTACTATCTCACTCTAGGTTTGACTTGCATTTCCAAGATTAGTGATATTGTATATATACATATATAAGCCATTTATATGTCATGTTTGAGAAATATTTATTGAATTCTTTTGTTCATTATTAAATCAAGTTATTTGTAGTCTTACAACTAGGTTGATTTTCTTAAATGACAATTTTTTTAAGGTTTTTGTTAAAAATAAGCAATATTAAAGGTATGTTTTTAAATTTGATAGTTTTCCTATTGCACAGTTCGAAATTGTTTACTTATTTTTTTTATTTTTTTAACCTTCATTTAATGAATATAAATTTCCAAAGTACAGCTTATGGATTACAATGGCTTCCCCCCCATAATGTCCCTCCCACCCGCAACCCTCCCCTTTCCCACTCCCTCTCCCCTTCCCTTCACATCAAGATTCATTTTCGATTCTCTTTAGATACAGGAGATCAGTTTAGCATATATTAAGTAAAGATTTCAACAGTTTGCTCCCACACAGAAACATAAAGTGAAAAATACTGTTTGAGGACTAGTTATAGCATTAATCTCAATGTACAGCACACTAAGGACAAAGATCCTACATGAGGAATAAGTGCACAGTGACTCCTGTTGTTGACTTAACAAATTGACACTCTTGTTTATGGCCTCAGTAATCACCCTAGGCTCTTGTCATGAGCTGCCAAGGCTATGGAAACCCCCTGAGTTCACCGACTCTGATCATATTTAGACAAGGCCATGGTCAAAGTGGAAGTTCTCTCCTCCCTTCAGAGAAATGTACCTCCTTCTTTGATGACCCTTTCTTTCCACTGGGATCTCACTTGCGGAGATCTTTTATTTAGTTGTGTGTTTTTTTTGTTTGTTTGTTTGTTTGTTTGTTTTTGTTTGTTTGTTTGTTTTTTGCCAGAGTGTCTTGGCTTTCCATGCCTAAAATACTCTCATGGGCTTTTCAGCCAGATCCGAATGGCTTTAGGGCTGATTCTGAGGCCAGAGTGCTGTTAGGACATCTGCCATTCTATGGGTCTGCTGTGTATCTCACTTCCCATGTTGGATCATTCTCTACCTTTTTGATTCTATCAGCTAGTATTTGCAGACACTATTCTTGTTTATGTGATCCCTTTGGTTCTTAGTCCTATCATTATGATCAATTGTGAACAGAAATTGATCACTGGGACTAGTGAGATGGCATTGGTACATGCCACCTCGATGGGATTGAATTCGAATCCCCTGATATGTTTCTAACTCTACCGTTTGAGGTAAGTCAGCTTGAGCATGTCCCAAATTGCACATCTCTTCCCTCTCTTATTCCCACTCTTATATTTAACAACGATCACTTTTCAGTTAAGTTTCATCACTTAAGAAGAGTTTTGTATTGATTACAGTATTCAACCAAAAGTATTAAGTAGAACAAACCAAAAAGATACTAAGAGGGATAACGTATTAAGTTGCTCATCAACAGTCAGGGTGAGGGTTGATCAAGTCACCGTTTCTCATAGTGTTCATTTCACTTTAACAGGTTTCCTTTTTGGTGCTCAGTTAGTTGTCACCTATCAGGGAGAACAATGGTATTTGTCCCTTTGGGATTGGTTTATTTCACTCAGCATAATGTTTTCCAAATTCCTAACAGGGATCACTTTTCAGTTAAAATTTAAACACCTAAGAAAAATTACAGAGTTCGAAATTGTTTACTTATACCAGTAATGAAATCTTTACGAAAAACACTTTTGGAAAAAGAGTCAATACATCTAATGAATAACATAGATGAAGGAGAAATAAATAATAAAAGAACATAAATAAAATTAAATAAGATATCAAGCCATTACTAAATAATATCTAGACGTGGCACTCCTTAGGAGCAGATATTTTGTTTAGGGTTTTTCTTCCTCTCTCTTTCACTATGACTTAGGTAGTCTTAGGACAGCCTTGGGAACAAAGGCAAAATTAAGAGTCACACAGAGGAAATAATCCATACTCACCTCTGCCACTTTGTACTAGAGGGGTAAGTGGACAGTTTCTGAAGCAAGATGACTTTTATATAATTATACTTTTGAGATGCTTAAAGCCCTTCCACTAATGATGCATTCATTCATGTAGCATTACCAAGTTTTGAAACTGAATTTTCTTAAGACATTTGGAATCTTCAAGAAATGAGTTATTTAAATGATACTGCAAAATTGTCAGAACATTATAAGCAGACATTTGGACAATTATTTGCTTCTTTTTTAATGTTAGAAATCATTTTAGAAACGCTTGTTTGCAGATAAAAGTCTTCTTAGGAGCTATGGGTAAGGGAAATTGGGAAGAAATTGAAATAGAAAAATATTAAAAATAGACGTTTCTGGTTCCTTGCCTTTTCTGTGGTTTGTTCACTCCACGTGCAAAGGGGTCCAGCTCTAGCTGCTCTTCCCTGATGATATTACTGGCAGTCAGCTCTGTGTCTGCACAGAGAATGTCACAGTCACGGCAGGATTTTTTTCTGTATTGAAAAAGCAAAAACCAACTTCTTGGCATTCCATCAGAAGAGATGTGATTTCCTAACTAAAGCAGAATGCTCAATCAGAAGGGTTTTTGGAACATTTCCCTCTGCCATGGAACCTGGTGAATGGTTTGAGTTTTTCCAAAATTACTTGAAATTTAGCTGCTAGGAGGCTATGCCGACCGTTCCAATTTTCCTTTCAACTTTGCATTATGTTGGATGCTTCCCTCCAGTCTTCCGGTGTAGTTCAGTCATTAGTCAGAGCTGGAAGGTTTATTATTTATTTTGACAGTCACCAGCCTGTTTTGTCAAATAGTACACATTACTGCTCCATTTGACAGGTGTTACTCTTAAAATCCTTCAGCTTCTTTTCACTGCTTTGTGTGAGGCTTCTAAATCTGCTGTCTTGTTTACCTTCCCAAAGGAAGCACAATACATTTTCTGGTTGATAAAAGCTTTGTTTTGTTGCTATTTTTCAGTGACAGACTAAAAAGCCATTGTTTCAAAACTTTCTCTTGATTTAATCTAAATTTTAGTGAAATGCTTAATCTGGCAAACAATGGGAGGTAAAACACAAGCGTCAAAGGAAGAACAGTTGGTACAATTGAAATAAAGGTACAAAACACTGCCCTTTCACCTATAATATTCATATGGCAGGGAATACCATGTAGGAATGATATCATTGCTATGAAAGAGCTCTAATTTTAATTGTGTGAGATTTGGGGGAGGAAAAAAAACAGTGCAATGTATTCCAAATTCTCATAGAAAAAAATTCAGGAAGCTATGGTGACACAAAAGAAAGCACAAACCTAGATTAGGAAGTCAGGTAAGTTTCTAGAGAAAAATCAGCTGAACTGATTTTTAAAGATAAACAGGATTACAGACATAAGAAAGGGCTTCTACATGGACACTAATGTAGGAAGGGTGTTGAAAATGATTTTATATTGCTTGACATTTTATGTGAATATTTGTGTATTACTTTTCTCTGATTTTCATGCCCATCACTGTTAACTATTTAGTTACCTAACTTTCCATCTGATGAAATTCTACGTTCCCTGGGGTTGTTCTGTGACCTCCAAATATAAATATTTCCATATGGGTTTCTTCATAGCTCTCCATCTTTAAACATCATTTTGTGGTGTTTAAATGGAATGAATGCTTCATCACCTTTTTGGAAAGAAAAGCAAATATTTGTTTAACTATCCTATTGTTGTTTATCCTCTTATCTATACTGTGCAACAGAGGATGCTGGGATTTATAGACCTGAAATGCAACGAGCTTCTCAGTCACTGTCCTGTGACTGACACTGTGTTTCAGAACTTTGAGTACGGCTCCTCAGGGATGCTCCATCTCTGCTCTGTGGTACCAACTGGACTCACTCATTCAGAGGGTACCCATGCTGGAGTATCAAAGATGGTGTCACTCAGACATCACATGAACCCCATGCTGATTTGTTGGCTGAGGCCTCTATTCTCCTGTCTTCCCTCTTACGTTGGGCTGCTTGAACTTCATTGTCAGGAGCCTCAATAAGTACCAACTTCTGTGTCCCTTAAAAGTCTAGGCTCTGAGCTAGCACACCACAACGCACCACATCCCATAGGTCAAATAAACTCCAAAGTCAACTTTTCAAGAAAGGACAACATATATTCCTTTTTTGTTGTTGTTTTGCATGAGGGGTAACCTGTATTTACAGAAAGGAGACGATTGTTATATATATTCATCAAACGCTCCACATATGAACTTCCCAAAGATAACATCCAATTTTGTGGAATCAAGAACACAGTTACTAATTTACTCATGTTTTCGTCATGCCTCCATTAAAAGATTGTTGATTACCCTCTAATCCTGGCTTATTTCATAACTAGAATACTTTTTATTGGATATTTATTTTTCTATGTCCTAGTATCATTTCAGTAGCAACAGTATCACAATAAAGTCATTATTTCTCTCATGTAATTTTCTCCATTATTCTTCTAGTCTACAAGTAATAGTATTTTATGCTTTTATTAAATTTTTACATTGCACATTATTTAAAATGTGTAATTACTCTTCTCTGTTCCTTTTGCAATAAGTTGAAACCAGAACCACATCTGAAAATTGGCTTTAATATATGCTTGGTGTGTAGAATTGAGTAAATCACTAAACATCACTAATCTGACTAATTAATACAATACCCATGCTTTACTGTAACTGGGGTGATTGATTACATATGAACTTGGAGAGGATTTGAAGATGTTATATACTCATTGGTTGCAAATTTTCAACTTAATGAGGATTTCTTATAGTACTCATGTGCTACATTCATTATTATTATTTTATAATTTTATGTATATGATGTGTCTCTGCAATCAGCAACTAAACTCCTTGAAGGAGTGACTCCAAAATCCTTGGCATAAATCCACACACATTTAGAATTTATAACATGGCAAATTCTGTAGATCACTTCATGTTAATTCAAAAGTATAAACATCATTCTTGGTGGAATAAATGCGAACTCACTTGCTATAGTGAAAATGAGGCAATGTGTATTAGTTTTTGTTATTGTTTAGCTTACCACATTATACCTCATTCTTTAAAAAAGATTCTGTATGGAGGTAAGTGTGCTGCTGTTTGAAAAGAGGATTGCTGCTTTTGACAGTCAGATGCGGATCTTCGAAAACTAATGACAGATGTTGGCTTGATTTTGTTATGACATCTTTTTTAGTTTTACATTAAGATCTTTGTACTTTTATACATTTTTTAGGCAAATACATTTTAAATACCAAATACTTTTTCTCTCCTCTTAAATAAGATTATTTCAATTACTAGTAGCAAAAATTAGTCATTGAGTGATTCATTCCCCTGCAGCTGGGATTGGAAAGCGGACTTCTTTCTTCATTGCTGCTTTATGGCCTAGTGTTCTCTGCAGGCTTTGAGTACCAGCAAATTGCAAACCCTCCCCTACTCTCAGTGCTATTTCTAATGCCAGAAAAGAAGAAAATTGATCTTTTCACCCCAAGCACACTTCCCCCACATATTTTTTGCCTTTTTCACTTTTAATGAGGTATAATTGACAAATTAAAACCATATCCATACATATCATTGTGTATGTATATATGGTTTACAAGATTGTATTCTGATACACATTGTGAAATCAAGGTAATTAATACACCTATATACTTGAGATTGACCCTTTTAGTGAATTTCAAGCATACATTATTTATTTATTTATTTTTGACAGGCAGAGTTAGTGAGAGAGAGAGACAGAGAGAAAGGTCTTCTTTTTCCGTTGTTTCACTCCCCAAATGGCTGCTACAGTCAGCGTGCTGCATTGATCTGAAGAGAGAAGCCAGATGCTTCCTCATGGTCTCCCATGCAGGTGCAGGGCCCAAGAACTTGGCCCATCCTCCACTGCACTCCTGGGCCACAGCAGAGAGCTGGACTAGAAGAGCAGCAACCGGGACAGAATCTGGTGCCACAACCGGGACTAGAACCCGAGGTGCCGGCATACATTATTATTAACTATAGCTACCATGGTGTACATTAGGCCTCTAGAACTCACTTAGATTTTGATCAATGACTCTTCATTTGCCCCACCCCAATTCCTAGATAGCCATTATCCTATTCTATGTTCTTTTAGTTCACTTCTTTAGAGATTATGCAATATTTGTCTTTCTGTGTCTGTCTCCTTAACTGTATCATAATGTCCTCCGGGTTTATCTTATGCACATTGTTCCACAGGCAGGATTTTCTTCATTTTAATATAACATTTCTTTATCCACTTATTCATTAGGTTATTTTATTTTTTAAAAAATATTTATTTACTTATTTACTTATATTTTGAAAGGCATAATTAGAGAGAAGGAGAGAATCTGGCATCTGCTAGCTCACTTTCCAAATGGCCACAATGACTGGGGTTGGGCTAGGCTGAAGCCAGGACTGTGGAACTTCATCTGCGTCTCCAACAAGGGTGGCAGGGGCACGAGCACGAGGGAGATCTTCTGCTGCTTTCCCAGGCACATTAACAGGGAGTTGGATTGGAAGTGGAGCAGAAAATCGGTGTTAAGATGGGATGCTGGCATTATAAGCACAGGCTTAATCCACTGCACCACAATGCCAGCCCCTTGATATTTTGGCTATTGTGAATAATGCTGCAATGTACGTCGGAGTGTAGATATGTGTTCAAGATAGTGATATTATTTCCTTTGTGCGCATACTGAGAAGTGGAATTTCTGGATCTTATGGTAGTTTTGTTTTCAATTTTGGGGGAAACTTCTACACTGTTTACATAGTGACTGAAATAATTTACTTGCTGATTAATAATGTATATAGTTACTCTTTCTCTACATACTCAGAGTCATTTATTCTTTGACTTTTTGATAATATCTATCTAAAAATGTATATCTCGATGTAGTTTAATTTGCATATCCCTGATAAATATTAATATGAGCACATTTCACTTGTTTCCTAATTTTTTATATTTTCCTTGAAAATGTCCATTTAGGTTCTTAGTGTATTTTTAAATTGTATTATAATTTCTATAATGTTTTGTTATTGAATTGTATGAGTTATTTATACATTTTGAGTACTAATCCTTTACCAGATATGAGGTTTTAAAATAATTTTTTTCTGATTTTATGGATTGTTGATGGCTAATAACAATGTCAGGGGTTTACTCCTCTTTCTTCCAGTAGCTTTGTGTTTTTAGTTCATGTTTAAATATTTAGTCTACTTTGAGTTGATTATTTTGTGTGATAGAAAAATGTCCAAATTCGTCCCCCTCCTTTTTTTTGGCATGTAGATAATCAATTTTTCCAATACTACTTGCTGAAAAGTCACAGGTGGTCTCCCTGCTCGCTGTTGCATGTTTGTACTGTCCATGCTGCTCCACAGCATCTCTCTTCTTTTTGTATAATGTCCACTGCAAACTCCCCAGCTCTCCTCTAAGAATGCACCTTCTCCACTCTCCCTCTGTTATCTTCCCTTGGTCAAAAGCAGCACATCTTTTCCCTAGTCAGCCTTTGTGGAATCCCAAAAGGATAATTCTTTCCTTATTGTTCCAACATATTTCTGAAGAAAACATTTTTTAAAGATTTATTTATTTGACAGGCAGAGCAACAGAGAGAGACAGACAGACAGACAGAGACAGAGATATCTCTCCACTGGTTCATTCCACAAATGACCACAGCAGGCAGCTCTGGGCCAGACTAAAGCCAGGAGCCAGGAACATCATTCTGATCTCTCACATAGGTGTTAGAGGCCCAACTAACTACCTAAGTTATCTTTTGCTAGTTTCCCAGGCATATTAGCAGGGAGCTGAATCGGAAGCAAGATAGCTGGTACTAATTGACACTTTTATTTGGGATGCTAGCACAAGCAGAGGCTTAACCAACTGTGTCAGAATCCCAGCACCTGAAGAGAACTTTAGAAATACAAGCATTAATCCATTTGACTGTAACACAAAAGGATTTACAGAAAGAGCTGTTTCCTTAAGGCTTTGTCAACCATTGTTTGATATTTTTCATTCAACAACTCATATTACGAAAAAGGTTGTGTAACTCACTCCAGTAGATACTTATTTTCTATTTCTTGACTATCTGAAATGTTAAATGGCATATTAAATGTCGCATTAATGTGCATAGACAGAATTGTTAGCATATTCATTATGCAGATATTGTACATACTTTTAAACTTTGAAATATATTTTATATTTTCTTTTCATACATGAATCAAAATGAATTTCAGTATTTATCCGAGTCTTGTGGTTTCAGATTCACAATGTATCCATATATATATATTTTTTTTTGAAAACATCCCATTACAACACTTTCTTTCTTTCTTTTTTTTTTTATTTGACAAATAGAGTTACATAGTAAAAGAGAGAGAGACAGAGAGAAAGCTCTTCCTTCCATTGGTTCACCCCTCAAATGACCGCTACGGCCGGAGATATGCCGATTCGAAGCCAGGAGCCAGGTGCTTCCTCCTGGTCTCCCATGTGGGTGCAGGGACCCAAGGACTTGGGCCATCCTCCACTGCCTTCCCGGGACATAGCAAAGAGCTGGACTGGAAGAGGAGCAACCGGGACTAGAACCCGGTGCTCATATGAGATGCTGGCGCCACAGGTGGAGGATTAACCAAGTGAGCCACAGTACCTGCCCCCATATCTGTTTATCTACCCATCAATATATTCAATAGATCTTTTACTATCATGAATATCAGCATGTTGCATTTTCTATAATTTAATGAGAGGACATTATAACTTAGTCACTTCAAGAGGCGCTGAAGTGTTGACCTGAAACCATTCTTTTCTCCACAAGTCATAGAAAAAGTAGGTTCACTTAGAGGAAGAGTTCTCAGGTAAATGACCTGTGGAATTCAAACTCTCTTTCAAATGTCAAAGTACAATCTGTATCATTTGGCATTTCAATGCTTTTCATCAGTTTCTACAAAATATTGAAATAAATTTCCAAGTTGAAAACCAGAATTTCCATTCAAGACATAACTGAATTACTTCCCATATAATTTCTTTTATTCACTTAATTACTTTACGGTCTGGTGTCCCTCAAAACAGTACCTACAAGATCTATAAACTAAGTATTTTTTTTCTGCTCTCCATAATGCAAATGAAATCATAAATACCATGCATTTGTAATATTAGACCTCTCAAGGATTTAAGTGATCTGGGATTTCTGCCGTACCTGTGTGATAAGCTAGCATGTCACAGTTTCATGCATGCGGTAGAGGACAGGAGACACTTGAATCAGAAACAAAGGAATTTATTACTCACAGCAATAGCAGTAGTCAAGGATTAACATTTATTCTGGGCCCATGGAATAATGATAAGTGGGCCTGTTGCCTACACACACACACACACACACACACACCCACAAGGATTTGCATTACAGAAGGGAAATACCAAGCTCAGGGAAACCCGAGTATTTTAAAAGGGACAGTAAGCTTTTCCCACAAAGGGAAATGCTATCTTTACTAAACTGGAAAACACATAAACCTGGCTTTTATTTTGTAAGGAGATATTATCTTTACCTTTCAAGTCTGTTACCACACAAAAATTATAGCCAGACCAAAAAGAAACTTGTGAAATTGATGGGGAATTGTCTTTTGATTGCATACTGTGTTGACTTTTAGCAAATTTTCCTGCGCATATTGAATCTCTCAGTCACATGATCAATTTCACTGACAGAGGTTGGGACTAAATCCATTCAGTTTTGCTTACGCAGCATTTAATTGAAGTTACTATCAAAAGGACTCTGAGCATCAGAATGAGGTAATCTGTAGTATAAACATCAACTGTGCTCCTTAGGGTCTCACATAAAACCAGCTGAGCAAATCTTATAAACCTCTCCTAAGATTCCATATCGACCTTTCCACTTGGCCCAGGTTATTAATACAGGTATAGCAAAGTATGAGCATTTGACCTAGCAGTTAAGACACTGCTTAGAATGCCTCATTCCACATGAGAGTTTCAAGGTTGTTTTCTGATTCAGCTATTTGCTAATGCATAGCTTGGGAAGCAGCATATGATGTTTTAAGTACCTACCACACTTGTGGGAGACTCGGATTGAGTTCCTGTCTCCCAGCTTTGACTCATTGGCTATCTTGGCTGTAGAATGAACCAGTAGACACTATTTCATACATTCTCTCTTTCTGCTTCTCAAATAAATAAAATAAATAAAGATATAAAAACAAATAAATCACCAGCTTCTGGACTACAAATAGAAAAATCTATGTCCAAAATTGAAGTAGGCAGGCATACAGGTTAAAATCAATTAGGTTTGTGAGCTGGAAGACCACGCCTTTGCCACGGCCCTGTGTGATCTCATGCCCCTACCTGATACCTTCGCCACACCCCTGGGTGATCTCATGCCCCTACCTGGACATACCTGGGTGCCCACCAGCCAATTAGGTTAATTAACCACTCCCCTTTGGAAGTAGGTTAAAAGCCTGGGACATTGTATGTCCACCCTTCTCTTCTGTTTCCTGGCCTCTTGCCAGGAGGGTGCTGGCTGTAGCCCTGCACCCTCAGGGCATGTGGCCTTCGGGACACCTGCCCTAGGCTTCCTGACCTAGATGCTCCTCCACATGGCTGGAGCTCGGTTCCTGGTGCTCGGTATGAACCCAGATTTACCTCTCCCTCTTAAAGCTCTCACTCTCCTATGCATCTTTCTCACTAGATAAAAGCCTAAAATGTACCATGCTGTCTTGTTTATTTATGCCAATATTTAGAATTCTTCTCTAAATATTAGGCAAGAACCCCCTTGGGCTTATTAATATTGGAGATTTATTAATAAGCATATGGTGTTCAGTCAGTCGTCACCGATCAGGGAGAACATATGGTATTTGTCCCTTTGGGACTGGCTTATTTCACTCAGCGTGATGTGTTCCAGATTCCTCCATTTTGTTGCAAATGACTGGATTTCGTTGTTTCTTACTGCAGTATAGTATTCTAAAGAGTACATATCCCATAATTTCTTTATCCAGTCTATCGTTGATGGGCATTTAGGTTGGTTCCAGGTCTTAGCTATTGTGAATTGAGCTGCAATAAACATTAGGGTGCAGGTGGACACTATGGGAAACGGTGGCTTGATCAGCATAGCCCTGACTGTTAATGAACAACTTAATACATTATCCCTCTTAGTTTTTTTATCTGTTCTACTTAATATGACTGGTTTAGATCTGTAATTGATGCACAGTTATTCTTAAGTGTTGAAAATTAACTGAAATGTGATCCCTGTTGAACATGGTGGTGGGAATGGGAGAGGGAAGAGATGTATAATTTGGGACATGCTCAGGCTGACTTGCCCCAAGTGGTGGAGTTGGAAGCATACCAGGGGATTCCAATTCAATCCCATCGAGGTGGCATGTACCAATGCCATCTCACTGTTCCAGGTGATCAGTTTCAGTTCACAGTTGGTCATGGTGAAGGGACTGGGAGTCAAAGGGAGCACATAGACAAGTCTAGTACCTGCTAACGCTAACTGATGGAGTAAATAAAGGGGAGAGTGATCCAACATGGGAAGTGAGATACTCAACAGACTCATAGATGGCAGATGTCCTAAATAGCACTCTGGCCTCAGAATCAGCCCTAAAGGCATTCGGAGCTGGCTGAAAAGCCCATGAGAGTATTTCAGGCATGGAAAGCCAAGACACTCTGGCAAAAGATCTCTGCGAGTGAGATCCCAGTGGAAAGAACAGGTCATCAAAGAAGGAGGTACCTTTCTCTGAAGGGAGGAGAGAACCTCCACTTTGACTATGACCTTGTCTAAACAAGATAAGAGTCGGAGAACTCAGAGGGCTTCCATAGCCTTGGAAACTCATGACTGGAGCATAGGGAGATTACTGATGCCATAGACAGGAGTGTCAATTGGTAAAGTCAACAACAAGAGTCACTGTGCACTTACTCCTCATGTAGGATCTCTATCCTTAATGTGCTGTACATTGAGATTTAATGCTATAACGAGTACTCAAACAATATATTTCACTTTGTGTTTCTATGGGGGTGCAAACTGTTGAAATCCTTACTTAATGCATACTAAACTGATCCTCTGTAAAAAAAAAAAAAAAAAAAAAAAAGAAATTATCAATTCCCAACTTGACTCTCACTGGGATTAAACATGACACATGACAATAGGTCTGCTCTGATTTCATCATCATTTAAAAAAATCATCTATTATTTTTCACTTTATGTTTCTGTGTGGGAGCAAACTGTTGAAATCCATACTTAATGTATACTAAGCTGATCTTCTGTATATTAAGATAATCGAAAATGAATCTTGATGTGAATGGAAGGGGAGAGGGAGTGGGAAAGGGGAGGGTTGTGGGTGGGAGGGACGGTATGGGGGGGAAGCCATTGTAATCCATAAGTCGTACTTTGGAAATTTATATGCATTAAATAAAAGTTTAAAAAAAATAAGCATATGGTGATATCATATGGTACCCCAAATTCCGGTAACATATGTGGCAGCCCAGATGGCTCTTCTGGGGAATTTTAAGGGGCCACTATTTGAGATATATATATATATATGTATATGAATATATATGAGATAATATATATATATAAATTAGGGGGTCATCTCTGATAACATTTGGGATCTGCCAACTTTACTCAAATAATAGTATGTTCACAGAAAAGGACATCAAAGCCTTCTATGCCCAAGCTAAATGGTTCTATAGTTTGCATAGCGGTAATCTCTCACCACCTACTATCTGGGAGATGGTTAGACATGTTTTTTTCCATTTTGAGGGGCACACCAGTTGTGCGTGGGGTTATTCCAATCTTGCTGATAGTAACTGACAAACTGATATGTTTCAGAACCTAGCAACTTCTGAGAATAATGATGGCGATGCAGGGGACACAGACTTTGGCGGTGACTGAAAGAGCTCCAGCTCATGAAACGAACTCATTAGAGGAGATAGGAAGAGACTTCCGGACTGAGAACAGGCAAGGTCTGCACCGCTAATAAGCAGGAAGCAGCTACAGAAGATGGTGACTCAACGTCCATCAACATCCCCTTAAGATTAAGGGCTGGAGTCTCTGAGGGGGGAATGAAGTAGGCAGGCATACAGGCTAAAATCAATTAGATTTGTGAGTTGGAAGACCATGCCTTCACCACAGCCCTGTTTGACCTCATGCCCTACCTGATACCTTCGCCTCGCCCCCGTGTGACATCATGCCCTACCTGGCCATACCTGAGTGCCCACCTGCCCGCAAGCCACCACTCGGTGAGAAATATATAAAAGGCAAGGAGCGTCCCAAAAGGCTCTCTGCCTCTGCTTTGCTGCCGGTGATAAGCGGTGGATAGCAGCTGAAAGCGCTTGCTGCACGTTGCTATTGGCCTGCTCTCTGCTTGGTATGGACGCCACCCTAGTTTCCAGATTTTCCCTTCTCTTTAAACTGAACTAAAGCCCTCACTTTCCTACGCACCTTTCACACTAAATAAAAGCCTAAAATGTAGCATGCTACCTCATTTATTTATGCCAGTATTTAGAATTCTTCTCTAAATATTAGGCAAGAACTCTCTCGGGCTTATTAATATTGGGGATTTATTAATAAGCATATGGTGATATCGTATGGCACCCCAAATTCTGATAACATGTGTGTCACATCAGGTGGGACTTCTGGGGAACCTTAAGGAGCCACATTTTCATATATATATATGTTTTAGGGGTCATTCCTGATATCGAAATCACCTATAAAAACTGTGATCATTGAATTAATGCAAAGCTGAATACATCTCAAGGCTGATGAAGTACCTTTGATTACCTCAAAAAACGATCATAAACAGATTTTGTGTTATCTTTTCTGATTGGATGATTCATATTATAGAGAAAACTGATTATAGGATGGTTGTAAATAGCAAGTCAGTTGTTTCCCTGGGCAGCTTTCCTGAGTAACCAAGTATAGTTCATTTTGAAGAGTTAGTACTGTTATCTGAGGGCTACATCTTCCATTGGGAATGGTTTCTGAAAAGCTTGAAAGTCTTTTATAATCGCATTTGAGTGAAAATCACTATCCTGAGAGGAAAATTTAACTCTTGGCTTCCCCATGGGAAGTATATTCCCAAGAATATACAAGGTATCCCTGAAAAAGTGTTACTTTCAATCATTGGAGCCATTGAAGAAAGCCTTATGTCATCTCAAGTTGACATTACTCCAGTGTGGCCTCCTGGCCAGCTGGGAGGCCATAGGTTTCTCAATTCAATTTGAGTAATTGAATCTAATCATTGATTTTGAAAGTCATGTCAGAGGGAAGTCAGTCCACTTTGTCCTATTTATTCTTTTACAACCAGATTGCTTTCATCCACTTCTCGGAATGACTAAGCTACAGAACAGGAATGGGGTCAAACAGATAACTAGCGGTATTGACAAGTATTATACCAGATGGTGTAGGGATAGGGGCCATCATTCACTCTTTATTGGATAAAATAAATGACAATCAATTTGTGGCCAGAGTTACATTTGGGGGGAAAACAGACACACAAATAAATTAAACTTAAGTGCTTGTTGGAGTTTAGGAGAACCACACATGGGAAAACAAATTGAGGAAAGTTCTAGAAGTGGTCAGAAAGAAAAATGAAAACAATTGTTAATACATTTCCTCTTGAAACCAAAGATATTCCCTTCTTAGGTGCAAGAGTTGTTACCTTTTTTTCTTTTTTAATTTTATTTTCAAGTTGACACATGAAAAATTGCACATGTCTATGGGGTACTATGCAGGGTTTCCATATAGATAGACACTGCCTAATGTGCAGTAAGGGAAAGTATGTCTATCCCCTCAGACATCTCATATGTCTTTATGGTGGAAGCATTCAGAATCGTTTCTGCTATAATTTTTGAAACTGAAATATATAGTACATTATCATTATACATGATTCCCATACTGGACAATAGAACCCCACAACTTCTTAACTTGCCTATTTGACTTTAACTTACTACCTACTAATTTATCTTCCTCCATCCCTCATACTTCTCTATTCTTCCAAGCACCTAGTAACTACCATTATGTGCTTAACTTCTATGAAATCAACTTTCTTATATTTCATATGAATAAGATCATATGGTACTTAACTTTTTGTTCCTAGCTTATTTCATTTAACACGATGACTTCTAGTTACCCTGATGGTATTGCAAATGACTAATCACATCCTTTCCATTGTTGAATAGTGTTCCACTGCATATGTATGTATATGCATGCATTTATATGTATATGTATGTATGTATTTGTGTATATATATATATGACAATTTATCAATTCATCTGTTAATGGACACTTAGGAAGTTTCCATTTCTTGGTCATTGTGAATAGTGCTGCAGTAAATATGAGAAGGCAAATATCTCCTCAATAGACTGATTTCATTTCCTTTGGATAAATACCCAGTGGAATTTACTAGCTCTAAATTATATTTGGTGGAGTCTTTGGGGTTTTCTATTTTCAGAATCATGTCATCTGCAGTGACAATTTGATTTCCTCCTTTCCAATTTAGGATTACCTTTATTTCTTTCTTGTGCCCAATTGCTGTGGTTAAAACTTTCAGTGCTATGGTAATAAAAAATGGTTCAAGTGAGCAAGCTTGTCTTGTTCCAAAACTACAAACATTTAGCTTTTCTGCATTCAGTATGGTGTTAGCTGTTGGCTTATTGTGTATGGCTTTTATTATGTTGGGATGCATTCCCTCTATATCTGTTTTGTTCTGAGTTTTTGTCATGAAGTTGAATTTTATTGTATACCTTTTGTGCATCTATTGATTCATTATATCAATAGAGTGCATCACATATAGCAATTTGTGTGTGTTAAATCCTCTTTATATTCTTTGGATTGATCCCACTTGATCATGAATAATCTTTTTAATGTGCTGTTGGATTTGGTTTGCTAGCATTTAGCTGAGGACTTTTGTATGCATGTTATTAATGATATTGTAGCTTTCTTTCACTTGTTCTGTCCTTTTTGGTTTTGTCTTCATAGAATGAGTTTGGAGGAATTCCCTCTTCTATTTTTGGACTAATTTAGGAAGAATTCATTTTAATTCTTCTTTAAATGTTTAGTAGCATTCAGCAATGAAACCATCTGGCCCCACATTTTTTTTTTTTGTTTGTTTTTTAATGAGAGATTTTTACTTAATGAGTAAATCTTACTCTTCATTATTGGTCTGTTTAGGTTTTCAATCTCTTTAAGGTTTATATGTCCAAGAATTTGTCCATGTCTTCTAAGCTATCAAATGTGTTGCCATATAATTTTTCATACTAATCTCTAAAACGTTTTCAATTCTATGGCGTTAGCTTTAGTTTCCCCTTTTTTATCTCTGATTTTACGTATTTGAATCCTTATTTTTCTTAACTAGTTTAGCTAATGGTTTGCCAATTTTATTTATCCTTTCAAAGAACTAGCTCTTTGTTTCATTGATTACTTTCTATTTATAATCATTATGCCATTTGTTTCTGGTCTGCATTTTGTTATATTTTTCTTCTACTCATTTTAGGTTCCATTTGTTCTTTTCTATTTCCTTGAGGTGCAGTAATGAATTTTTATTTGAGATCTTTTGGAGTTTTCATGTAGGCATTGATTGTTACAACCCTCCCTCTTCTTACTGCTTTAGGTAGATCTCACAGTTTTTGTGTTTCATGATTG